>NC_041828.1:5557904-5880422 GCF_900964775.1 Scleropages formosus | reverse complement strand
GGTCCCTCTCTATTTGATATACTTGGATGTACACTGCAAGATTAACACTGTCCTTTTTTCCCAGTTTCGTCCCATGGTCATTTGTTTGCTGTGTCTTCATCTGCCTTACAGTCAGAGGTCAACAAACTACAGGCGATCATATTTATGAATCGACTGGGGACTTGGCCAAAGAAGAACACAGTAAGTTTACTTTGGGATACCTGTTTTAGCACCTTGGACAGCAGGAACAAAGGCATGAATATTTAGAAGAAAAAGTGAACAATTAGAGCAAAGAAGGTGCTATTAGTAGTTTATAGTACAAACAAGCTCTTGCGATTATCACAATTATTTTGGCTTCATCTCTCAGCAGACTGGACTGATTTATTCACTCAGTGTCGATAGCCACCTTTCCTAGGGAACGGCCACAGTGGTCCAGAACCTATTCTGGGAGCACGGGGCACTAGACTTGTCAGGATACACCATACAAGCTGAGTGTGAATCAACCCTACAATCCTATTGCACAGCCCAAGAACTGCTAGACACTTGTGTTTCACCCTGCACCACAGTGCTGCCCATGAATTGAATTACTTCATCTTAAACTAATTTTTTATAGCTAATTGATTGACTCATCCGTGTAGTTCCGTTCACACGAGCACAGAAATGTTATAGTTTAAGAAAAATAAGTGAGATGTAGGTACACATCCTCTTAAAAAATTAATGCATTTTACAAATATTTTACAAGACACTTTTGCATTTGGATTTGAAAGGATAAAAAAAATTGTATGAAAAGGACAATGTTTTGTATCATCAAGTGAAATTGTTTAATTCCACAGGTCCCGGAAAAACACCAGACTGCATTTACTATTGTGCCCAGAATCCACAGGCTACAGACCAGACCAACAATAATTTTTAAGGAATGAGTGAAAGTTTTCCACCACATCATGTGTCTGTCCCCAAATGGGGCAACAGCAGCCATTCCACCGAGACAGCAAGTGATGGAAAAAGGTGAAACAAAAAAGACCCATTTAATCAGTGCTGCACCACAGACTCTCTCAGAATAAATAGGTATTCCCTAAATCAGACATTAAAACTATATAAAATGTCAAGTTCAGCATGTGGTTTTGTATTGCATTCATACTTTCTATCAAATTAAATGTTTAACTTCTGTATGATGGTGACAAGTTGACTGTTTTGTCTTCTTAAGAGCCAAGACACACATTAATGGACTGTACTTTGTTCACATCCCTACCCAGCATGGCAGTGTTGGGCACAACCTCATGAGAGGTTTCAATCTGCACCGATAAGATGTATTCTATATGAAATTTAACCCTGTAAATGTTCATAATAATGCCATAAGAAAAATCACCATTCCCTGTACTTGTTGAAAAATTCTTTGAAAAAAAAAGCTTAAGTTATTGAGAAAACATTTACTACCCAAGGCCAACGAGAGTTATTAGAAAGGCCGCGTTTAAATAGGGAAGCGGCACGATGCCGGAAGTAACTACTTCTGAGGAGGAACCATTGCTGAAACTGGGAGGAAGTAAAAAGGGGTGTGTTCTGTTACACAAGGTTCAAGGTCTGAGGGTAGTGAAAACAGTTAAGGAGTTAAATCCAAACTCCGAGCAGCTGAAGAGCAGAGGTGAGCATACAGTTATGGGCAGAAGGGGTTTTCTGAGCAAAAGTTTTCTCAGATAGTATTACAGGAAGAGGGCAAACTGGAAATGTCGGCAGTAAAGTTTAATCAAAAGAGGTAAAAGAGCGGCGCCCAAACATTCAGCCAACAAAAAAAATGACGAGTTCTCCCTTCCCTGTCCTTCTCTTTCCTCTACGACAATCTCCTAGTTCAGACTAGCTGCCTCTTATATTGTCCTCGATCATCCTGTTGAAGGCAGCTGGTCTCCATTGATAAGGATTTATAAACTGGAAAAGGTACTGACCACCACCCTCACGACATGGTGAAGTATTCTTAGAACATAAAATGGCCTCGCTCCAGAGATTAATAAAACCCCCCGTATGTGGTCAGTTTATTTAAAGATCCCCGTCTTCCTTTTTTGAAGGCATCAGTATTTTTGTACTCAACTGACGCCTGACTCATCTGACTAATGTCCATTCCAGCTTAAATGACGCATCAGCTGCGCATGAACTTCCTTGTGAGCCGAACTCATAGACGCGCAATGTTTGCAATGTGAATGAACAAAACAATGTGAATTTGCAAGTATTCTTTGAGTATGTTGTGATTGAAGAAGCTTTGTGTACTGTATATATGCTGGATAATCATTTTGTAATAGGCGGACTGACATACCAATCACCCGCTCTCCGATTCGCTCTTATCCTTGTCACAATTCTCTTCATTGATCATCAGTATACATTTGCATTTTTTTTTGAAAGACCTCTTTGGTTTCTCCTGGCTCCTGAGGCATGTATGTCCCAGTGCACTTAGTACACTTAGTACCACATCCTAAATCACTACGCCACTTGCAACTCCATTGGTCATAAGTTCTGAGGCTTGGGAGAAGAGTCGATTCAGCAACCAGAGATCATAGTGCAAACCTAGGAAATGTGGAAGTATCATGGGAGGGGGGAGTGTTGAACTTCAGTAACTCACAGACAAGTACTGCCTCATTGTCACTGTGTTTGAAATGGATGTAAACACCGCACAAAGAGTTCATATTCTCCTCCTGATGATCTTTTCTGCATCAACAGAAGATCCAGTTGGTATGGTCTTTTTTTCCCCCTCATTTATTGCCAAAGCAGCTACTGAGTAGATTCTTACCGAGCTGGATGTAGTCGTACAGTGGGAGTGGAAACATGCAGATTAGCAAGCACCTCCATTTAATAAAACAGCAATATTATCTCATCTTTTTCGAGTTTTTGCATGAAGAGAAAGATGAAAAAAAGCACAGAAGTTGGTCATGTTTAGCGCTATAATTTTTAAAAGTGTGTAAAGGTTATACCTTTAAAATTTATATCACACTAGATTACAGCTATGATAATCTAATGCAACATAATATAAATATGTATACAGAAATAAATATAATGGTAAATAAACAATGTCATGAATTTCCATGAGGGCGGTTCAAGGAGAAGGACTGCGGTGACACGGCTCCAGGGCTGGACTAACATAGATGGGCTTGGCTTCGTTTTTATGCTCTTTTGTTTGCTTCCTTTATTTATTCACTTAAACTGGTGCTTCTGAACTGACGTTATTTATGTCCCACATCTCACCATTCCTGCATCTTCTCCAGGATGAGCATTCACTGACAATGGACGATGTAGCGCATTCAATTTCTTAAAATTTTTCACCCAGTTGTACTCTTCTTTTTGCACTTTTTTGCAGCATACAGTATAAGGATTGAGAAAGTGCATCCTAAGTGCGTAGCATCCTTGTTACTTTCCACTCGTAAATTGGTGAGAGCAGAACACAACCTTAACCGGGTTCGAATGGGATATTTAGGGAATGTGACTGAGAAGAAGACCTGGGGCTCTGTGTGAGTGAGTGTGCGTGCGAGGAAAACTTGTTTATTTTAAAGCAAAAGAGAACTGATCAGCTGTCTAACGGTAACATCTGGAGAAAAACTTTATGAATATTCAGACAGTCTGGATGAATAAACAGGTCGGCAAAATTGTTCTGACAGCTGTATTAATACAGAAATATTAAAGCTGCATTAGTGGCAATAAAGTGGAGCGGCTGCTTTATTCTTTAATGTGTGTGTTTGTGGTTGGTCTGAAATTGAGTATTTTTAGACAGAGACTAGAACGTGAAGCCTTGTTGAGCTCAGATAAAGGGCAACTGTCATTCAGACACAGGAAGCAGGGCAGCGTTAGCGCTTGGCAGAATGGAGATACCAAGCAGATCCTGGGAGATTCCCGTTCATGCAGCATCGAGGAAGTCTGGCCAGGTCATCCAGAACAGAAAAGCAGCTTCTGGAACTTGCAGTGACTGGAGTTCAAACACACTGCGCTCAACGAGACCATTAAAAATAAGAGGATGCCGTTCCAACAACATACACTGACACAGTGCTGCCTGTAAGCACGTGAACCCATAGTGTCCCTTAGTTTTACCACGAAAGGGTTATTTAATGAGAATCGGTGTTTTTCATGTGACACGAAAGGTGTGTAAGGACAAATTCCATATGTTGCTTTAGAGGAAATCGTGTGCGTAGTAGAAACATGCAAGTAGTGCAGGTGCAAGAATAAGTGAAGCCCAAATCGCATTGGTTAAACCAAGTCGGTAAGTAGAATCAGGTGTGTAAATCATAACCATTTATGCATTTCCCAGTTTATTTTCAGATTTAAGATTTAGGTTTTATGTTTATTTTAATATTTTATGTGAGATTAATGACCATCTCTACAGGGTTCACATACTTTCAAGCAGCACTGTAAATGACAGCTGGCAGGAATGTACTATATCATAGTGTAATGTAATACAAATTCACAGTACTAGAAGGCTGTTTTCAAGCACCTACTGCCCTTTACGTAAAGAAGTGTCTTCTTGCTTTAAATTGATCTCATTGCTGTAGAAGTGTGAGTGTTCGTGGACGACAAGGAGGAATGCTATGATTGCCATCGTGGAAATGCAGGAGGGTGAAGAGACAGAGAGGGACAGGGGCTCTAGGACAATGAGTGAAACCAAGAGAAAGGCCTGGATGTGATCCGTTTGCTGGTTAGGCTGGAGCAAAGTGAAGTCATCACCACTGGACAATACTATTACCACCATTGCACAGTTTTATGTGAAGCAGCATGGTGGCACAGCAAGTAGCGCTGCTGCCCCGCAGTACCCAGGTGGTGCGAGAAGACATGGGTTTGATCCCTGCTCAGTCTGTGTAGAGTTTGCATTTTCTCCCAGTGTCTGTGTGGGTTTCCTCCGGGTGCTCTGGTTTCCTCCCACAGTGCAAAAGATGTACTGTTGTGTATCTAATAATATTTAAAAAATATTTTAAAAAGGTAAATAAATAAATGGGTGGGAGGGTATTAGGATTTGTCTATCTTGGCTTTTATGCACCTACTCGATCGATGAACCTCGGTGCAGCAAGCGGTAGGTAACGAATTACGTTTGCTTGAGACTTTCACGTCTGCAGCTATGTCTCCTTCTCTCAGTGTAATGCATAAATTGTACTTTTGCTGAGATGTACGTCGCTTTGGACAAAAGTGTCTGCTACATGAATAAATGTAAACGTAAATGTTCAGGTTCCCCCATAGTGTGAGTGACAGAGAGTGTGTTCCACTGATGTATGGATGAGTGACCCAGTGTAAGTAGTGTATCTACCAGTGTAAATCACCTTGGTGAATAAGGTGTGTGGGCTGGTAACACTACATAGAGTTCATTGGAAGTCGCTTCGGAGAGAAGCGTCTGCTAAATAAATAAAATAAATGTGAAGGTTGTTGATTTTCAGTGCAATAATTTTTTTACTGATGGACGAACTGTATTTCTAGGATGAGTCCTTATCACTCATCTGTTTCTTAAAGGGCACCATGGCCTATTAAATGATAAGGACCTGTTGCAGTGATGCTACGTGACTCATATTACCAGTGACATCAGTTCCAAACAATCACCAGGAGTTTTCTACCCTTAGTGAGGATCTCTGTGCCGGAGGGGCATTACATAATCATACCCTGCAGCAGCCCACAGTGGAGGAAATCTGACCACATGATATGGCGGTTCGGGGACAACCAAGTCATTGGGAAGAGATCCTGGGATATTGTCTTTGATATAAACCGAAGAAAATATGATCTCCTACCCGATGGGTCCCTCCTGGTGAAGGTCCTGAGGCCTGAGAACTCTGGGGAGTATTACTGTAATGACTACAAGGCGGCGGATCTGGAGGTCCTGACAGGTAGGACTGTAACCTTTTAGAACATGAACTGTTCTCCCTACAGAAGTAGATGGTTGAACATAAAGATAATAGATACTGACTTCTTCATTGACTGGTAGCTCATGTTTTAAAAGCTGCGAGGAGATGTTCTAGTGGTTAAGAATCTGTGGGGATCATCAAGACATTCTTCTCGTGACATGTGCCGTAGGGAGTAGGCCAAGCAAGTCAGTCTACTCGACGTAATGAGCGTCTACTCCCCAGGTCAGGACTACAGTGTTTCAGCAGGGGGAACTATCCTCCTTCCCTGCAAAATCTCTGACAGGCTAAAGCAAAAGTGGATGTTCAAGAAAAACAGACAGTCCAGGCGTAGGGTCATCTTACTGAAATACAAGAACGGAACGGTGACCAAAGAGATTGATGATCCGCAAAACCGGTTCACGACCACGGATTTTGAGCTCAGGATACTTAATCTCCAGCCCGCGGATGGTGGGGAATACTTCTGTAATGGTCTGAAGACTGCCACTGTAAGCGTCACAACAGGTAGGCTTTTTGGTAGTTGTGATCCAGCATGTGCTATTTTACATCATTTATTCAAGTTTGTTAAGTGCAACTGTATCTATTTATCTATCTTTGTTTGTGCACTAAAGCTTTTCTGTCCGTTCTGTCTTTCCGTTCCTAGAGGCTCCAGACAACACCGAGGAACTTACTACTGATGAGACGGACAGAGGTATTGACAAACGCAATAATTTTGCTATTTACTATTATCTGTGTCACAGTAACAAGAGCAATAATAATATAGTGAGTTATATTTGAATAGAGGGCAGCACAGCGTCGAAGTGACTATCGCTGTCGTCTTGCAGCACCCTCCCAGATAGTGTGAGAGGACGTGGATTAGATCCCTGCTCACTCTGTGTGGAGTTTGCATGTTCTCTCTGTGTCTCTGTGGGTTTGCTCTGGGTGCTCTGGTTTCCTCCCACACTCCAAAGACATTTATTTCAGGTGAACTAGTGACTCTGAATTGCTCATTGTGTCTGTGTGTGAGTCTTGATCTGGTGTATAAATGAGTGATTTGCTGTAAGTCATCTTGGATGAAAACCGTCTGCCGCATGCTACGTAAGATTCATTGTAAGTTGCTTCAAAGAAAAGCATCTGCTACGTGAATAGATGTTATGCAAATGAGGGTGCGAAGGTGCTACTTTGGCTAATCGTAAAACAGAAACGGTTTTTGGTGATATTGATTCCATTAAACTCTGACTTTATTTTACTCTAGAACCTGACGAGAATGAGAACAAAAACAAGGGGTCCAAAGGTGGTAAGAGATCTGAAAGAGAACTGTGTGGTTGTTATTCCCCAAATTTAATATGCAGAATAAGCAAGAGTTACAGGTGGAATGAAATGAATGAAAGGAATGAAAGGACATAGTTTTGTGAGCGGCACTGCCTTTGCTGTACACTGTGTTGTTTCCTTTCCCTCAGCCTTATATAAACTGAACTCATTCATTGTTCCCCACAGTACCGGCACCGGTTGTCATCGGACTCTTCGTTCTGGTTCTGCTAGCTGTACTTCTTGCCATCTCCTTTTGGGTCAGTAGGAAGAGCACAAAGAGAGGTAAGGTCAAGCGTTGGATGCCTTTGTTGAAAATCTAGTGTTTTACTTACTATTATAATATAACAAATATAAATATATAATATATAATAATATAAGTAATGTAATATCATTACGACAAGTGGTTATCAATAATGAATGAATGAATGAATGAATGAATGAATGATACTGTTTGTATGTAAAGTGTATGTTAATTTATAACTGATGATAAAAAGACAAGATTCCATTTAATATGAAATTTCATTGATGGTGTACTATCTTAATAAGGGTGAATTTTTTTCTGCAAACTTTCCTCTTTTGTTTCTTGGGAAAACTAGACCAAATTAACAAACATACAACTTCTTAAACAGATTGGATTCCTGCTGTCTCTGACAAACTAAGCAAATGAAATAACAGACATGCAGCAGCAAGACCCAGAAACACAAAGCAAGATATTTCAGTTGTAATTTATTTTCAGCCTCTCCATGATCACAACATCTTTAACCACCCAAATATCCAGCCCTTTCTATATTCCCATATGTGTTTGCCCTATTCCTGCAGAGTGCTCTCAGAGGTGATGCACACTGTGGTACGTGGCCATGTGGTTTAATAAACAAGCACACATGTACATGTACCGGTAATAATTATTTGTCCCGACAAACACAGATCCAAAGCATAGGGTAATGCAAGACGCACAGCAATGTTAAAAATATATAAACTGTAATTGTAATATTAGTACATTGGCTTCAAAAGTAATGAGTTATTGTAATGAATTATTGTATTGTATTGAATTGTATTGAATTAATGAATTATTGTAACAGGAAAAGTAATAATATAACAGAAGATTACTTTGTTATACATTGTACACATGGTACCCAACACTCAGTTAAATGCAATGAGTCTATGAGTGCAGTGAAACAGAATGTTGAGTTTGAGCTGAAGGGTCTCATCTGCACCACAAGAGGGAGTCACGTTCAAGGTCTTGACTCTGCTGGTAAAGACCCAAGATCTGAAAAGGCAGAGCACCTTAACCGCTTGATAGTAAACCTCAGCAAGTTAAATATTAAAAAAAGTCGGTATTAGGAGTATTCAGCAAAAAAAGCAGGGGGATACTGAATTTCAGCATGAAAAACAATCTGAATAAGGTCATTATTTATTTGAAAAAGGAAGACCGTCAATTAAATAAAGCACTCTAACCAATGCTAAAAAGTGTATAATAGATTTTTTTTTTTTTTTTTTTTTAAATATGGTTTTGGGTTTGTGCTTCACAGTTTGCATTGACTTGTCACATATACAAGGATTTATTAGTTTATTAAATATCTATTTATCTTTTATACAAGAATAAAATTACAGTTTGTGGGGAACATAAGCTCATAAATATCAGTTTGATTCAAATTCAGTGAATATTGACTATTAAATATTTATATGTTACATCTGAATATTTATATATATGACCCATTCGATTGTTCATCAAAAGGTATAATTGCTCCTCTGTCTTCAACCCTACTGTACAGAGCAGAGATTTATATTTCTCAGTCTCTATTTTCACACGGTTGCTAACTAAAAGCCTTGTTTCGGGCGAAGCCAATATACTCCTTCACAAAGATTTTCATTTATCATATTTTCAGGTGGAAAAAGACATCAAGAACATGTAAGTAGAACATTTTCAGTAAAAAAATTAATTACAAAATGGACTTTAAAACTGTTCGGCACACAATCATTAAAAGCAAATGTCACCAAATAAAATATAGTTACATGATACAGTATCTCATCTGATTTAATAAATACAGCTTTCTATATATTCTATTTAATCAGCATGGAATCTGTTAATCCACCAATAGTGTTATTTAGCGGTTTAAATTTTTTCTCAATCGGTAATATGCATATAATTCATCTTAGCTTAGTCTCCAGTGCTGTGTTCAGTAGAAATGTGCCATGACTAAGATGCCTCCCATCTCTTGCGTATTTCAGTGCGTCTTCTTGGAGAAGGACAGGAACATTTATGGGTCACCTCCCCAGGAGGAGGACAGCGAAATCCATTACGCCTCCCTTTGTCACCAAAACTCGAGGGACGGACCCCATGAGCACGAGGAACAGCGCGTCATTTACTCCATCGTGAGGGGAGTAACAGGCCAGGTCACTGGCTGAAGTCTGTCCTGCTGAGATACATCACTTCTGGTGTCTTATTTCCAGTCCTGCTGACGCATCAGCAGCTGTCAAAGCTCTTTCTAAAGAATTCAAGCTAAACTGAAAGTGATTTCCTACTGTGTGTATTTTCCTTCTGTTCATGTCATTGGCAGCAGCTTGGAAAACATGGAAAAAAAATATTTATAGTAATATGAATCATTACTACGGAAAGGTAACAAAACATTATAGAGATAAAAATAAATCACTCGCAAAACACTGTTGGTGGGTTTTACTGCCTTTACTTAAAAGTCAGAAAAACAGCTGCAATAAAGTTAATGAATACAGAAGCAACAGCGGACGTCGTCCAAAACATTTTTCTTTTTTTCACCCCGAGAATACGAAGACGAGTGTCAGAGAAACTTGAAAAATACATTTCTGGTAAACGATGACCATTCGGTGACAAAAATCAGTCATGTGACTCATTCTCACAGGGCTGCTTGAAGGCTGTTCCTGCTATTTGCTAAAAAGCGTAAAGCATAACTGTGCTCAGTTTGGCAGGAGAGAATTGACAGCCTTGTCCTCGCGAGCCAGTCAGCACAGTGGGCAAAAATAGACAGAGCGAACAGCCCGGCGAATTCCGGAATCGACACTCTCGGCATGGGCAACGCACCTGCTGTCAAATCCATAGGATCTGACAGCGCTCAGTTCTCTCCCATCTCATTGAGCTCAGATGTGTCTTCAAGTTACTTCAGAGCTACAGAAAATGAAGATTTATTTAGTCTCTGCGATAGCCGGTTCCTTACTTGAACATTATGACAGCAGGTACCGTGTTGTTTAACACTTCAGAAGTGTCATGGAACACAGCTCTGAGCACATCACGAATCGCTTCTGGGGGTTACGGCAGCCTCGTCACTCTTAGGGAATTAGGGGCGGTTATTAGCCGTACCACGGTTAGCCACGGAGCTGTAGATGACAGCATCTGCCGCTGGGGTTGAGCATGTTGTCTGAACAGGAGGCCGTGTTTTGCTTGAAAGCTGAAGGCTGGCGTACTGAAGGTCCACGGTCTGAAATAAAACAGCTGTTTAAATATCAAGATAATCCACAGCAAAGTGATGGAGAGTACATTCATCATCACACACCGGCCACTTTATTAGTTACACCTAGTAGATTAGGCATACAATTTGTCCCATGTTGTTGTTTACGTGCTTGTGACTCAGTATATAATAGTTGCAGACCCAGGTCCCTGAGGTGCAGTTACTGTATGAGTGAACAAGACTGTGATCCGAGTGCCTTTGAACATGGCATGAGAATTGGGTTTCCTCTGGGTGCTCTGGTTTCCTCCCACAGTCCAAAGACATGCTGTTCAGGTTCCCCCATAGTGTGTGAGTGACAGAGAGAGTGTGTTCCACTGATGTATGGATGAGTGACCCAGTGTAAGTAGTGTATCTAGCAGTGTAAGTCACCACGGTGAATAAGGTGTGTGCTTTGGAGAAAAGTGTCTGCTAAATAAATATAAATTGATGCCACCTGCACTGATTGCAGCATCTCAGAAACAACCACCCAGAAATGACAAAAGTCTAATAAGTGGCAGTCTTGTTAATGAAAAAATATTTGTGCAGGTTGACGGGTGGGCTGCAAGTAAGGAAACTGCAGCTCAGCTCAAGAACGGTGCGCGGACGGGTATCTCAACCCATCGAACCTTGAAGGGGGATCCGCTATAACAGTAAAAGACCATGAACGGTCCTCTCCTGAGAGCTCAGAACAAGAAGTTGGTCCAGTGGACGTGCAGTACCCAAAACTAGATGGCTGAAGAATGTAAAAACATGGACCACTCTGTTAAATCCCACCTTCTGTTGCAATATGTCAGTCAGATTAAATTTGTTGTCTACATGTAGAGCAGAGTAGAGTTTTAAATATAAACTACACAATGAATACACAGACAGCTAATACCACATCAATAATCAGACAATAAATACAACACTGGAACATTATGTACAAGGTCAAGACAATATACAAAGAAAAACACATGTCAAGTCTTTCCGTGCAGCTGTCAGCATGGGTGGGAGTTGAACAACCTTACAGTCTTGTGGGTAGAAGCTGTTGCTGAGCTGTGTGGTGTGAGTGCTAATAGCTCTGCACCTCATTGCAGAGGCGTTGTGCAGGGTGACTGAGGTTTTCGATAACACCATTGGCCCATGCATGTTGGAAACATCCTGTACAGAGGGCACCGGAGTCCCCAGGATATTCTAGGCCGCCCTATGACCTCCTAGAGCTCTGCTCTGAGCTTATAGTAGTCATATCGTGGCTAGAACAAATTAACTTGCATGAATCCCACTTTGCTGCAATATGATAACGAAAAGTTAAGAAATTGGCATAGGAGGAATGAATGAATTCACGTACCCAGTCCTACCTAGTGAACAATACAGATTGATGATGGTGGTGCCATAGTTCAGGGGATGTTTTATTGTCACACATTATTTCTGACCCAAAGCCTCCCACCATGGCCACGCCAGCCTTTTTGAAATGGATCGTCGTTGCAAATTCATGCTACTTTGGAGGCAACAGCATACCCCACCCATCCCCAGCAAGGCGTACCTAATAAAGTGGTCGGAGAGCGTATAAGTTTACTATAACAGAAAAATGTATCATGTTTTATTTCTTAAACAGTATTAATATCATGTGCAAATTACCTTCATGGTCTCCATCCGTCTCAAGCAGCAGCTGCAGTTAAAAACTCTGCCATCTGGACAAAGGGAAACAGTGCTTTGTTCATTTATTTTAGCAACTAAAGGCACAAACACTATAAGGGTAGGAGAGAGAGTACTGGAAAAAAACAAAGCAGGTATTTCCGTATTATTACAGAAGAAGCAGCATCACTTCATGAATGATAGACCAGCAATAAAATGAAGGTGCATGAATACTGTTCGACTTTCAAAAACATCTTATTATACCAACAGTTCTGACCATTTGCACAGAAGTAAATTATACAGGAGCTGTTCAGTGTAACGGGTATAATACATAGAAGATGGCATAGTCTTTGGGTGCCTTGCGACGGACTGGCGTCCCATCCTTGATGTGTCCGCTCCCCCTCCAGCCCTACCCCCTTGTATTGCCGGGTTAGGCTCCGGCTCACCGTGACCCTGCTCGGGACAAGCGGTTTCAGACGGTGTGTGTGTGTGTGTGACAAAAATCAGATTTCCTCACTCATCCAGCCAACATTTGTGCAACATCCAGACATAAAAAAAAGCATGAACTTGTCTTACTGTACAGTCCAGACGTGGATGTAAAGTGTAATGATCCCAACCAGAGTGTAAATATAAATGCACAGTGTGAACCAGGAATTAAAGTTCCTGGGTGATGTCATAGAGGCAGAACAAAAGATACATACAGGGTGTTATACAAGAAGCAAACTAGTGCTGGGTGAATAGAGCAAACATTAAGATACTGTACATTGCAAAAACAGGGTGATATACAGGACCTGGACAGAGACTCAAACAAACACACTAGAAGTGTAGCACAAGACACCATGTCAACAACCATGAGCCACTGAATAATAACAGTAAAGCTCCAATCAAGGCTCCACAAACTAGTGCTGTGACTTCTACCCCTTTACAGGGCTGGGAATTGATCAGGTAAATTGAAAGCAGGTGTGCTGGTTTAATTACATGGATCTCAGATGGTTCCTCTGGAAGAGCTCAGGGCTGTCGCAATGCTTGGGTTGTGACGGTTTGAGATCATCTGACCGTATAGGGATCCTCTCAGTTACGGATTTCTGATTTCTCTGGTGCTTTTTCATTTAGCAGATGCTTTCGTATGCAGTCAGTTACAGGAAAACACTACAGTTGCATGAATAAGATAAAAATAAGACAGTGATAATTGACAGAAGCAGGTGTGGCTGAGTACGGTAAACCAGAAACGATTACATACTAGGCTCGCAAATAGTGTTAAATGACCATATCGGCTTTTTTATGCATCGCAGAATGAAAATGAAAGTAATTTGGATATGACTCCTCTCCCCCTTTGATACTATAAATGAGTTAAAGGCCCACAGTGCTATTCAGTCGGTGGTCTATTTGAAAAGGGCTGGTCGTGCTATACCAGAGGCTAAGGCCAGGACATCTTTACAGCTTTCGGATCCTAACGTCCACATCATCCATGGCACCCCACGAGGTGGCCCTCGAGGCTCTTTCAGTCTCCATAGGACATAAGGTGAAATCCACCAAAGAGTTCCGGAAGAAGAACCCAGGGCTGCTGCTGCCAGCTCTGATGAGTCCCGTGGATTTCCTCAATCTCTCTCTGATTCCGTATGTCCATCAGAATGATAGCGTTCTCCAGCTGAACAACCTGTTTGAATTACTGCTTATCAAACAGCCTCCGAGTCTGTCTGAGCTGATCGGTGAAGAGCTGTTTGTCAACGAAGAAGAGTTCTTTGACCCACATTTTGATTATAATTTCACCAGTATAGATGATGGACCGGCTATGTTCAAACGAGGGGGCGAACTTTACAAGAGGCCCTGCGGGTGGAAGCGAATCGCCCTGAAAGTCTTGGACAAATACCCAGATGGTAACGAGTGGCTGGGAACTGGAGAAAATGCCTGGCCGGTCTCCTACCACGGCACCTCGATCGAGGGAGCCAAAGGCATCGTTCGGATGTTCTTCAAAGCAGGGCCACGTGACCGTCACGGTAGAGGGATCTACTCGTCTCCTGACCTACATGTCGCTAAGCGTTTTACAAAGACATTTGTATCAAAAATAAACCACAAAACCTATGAAGTAATGATTCAGAATAGAATTAATCCAAAGAAAAGAATCTGTGCAACATGTAACATCTGGGTGGTTCCTGTGCCAGAAGGTACATCTCTTGAGGATGAGAAAGAAATCGTGGAGTGTTCTATTCGCCCGTATGGGCTCCTGCTGAGAGAAGTGGCATCCTGTTGACGACCTGAGGGGTCTAGAATAAAAAACTACAGATTTCATTTTTGCAGCTCAGTCGCTGTGGGGGTAATCTGCATGTTTGGCCATGGCGATGAGCAATAAGCCTGTAATAAACTGAATTTTCAAACAAATATTATTTTTGGAAAGAGCTTATTAATGTTTTCAATTAGGATTCCTACACATTACAACAAATGTTTTGTTTATGCTTTTGAGCTGTAGTGGATACATTTGCGTTATAATGAATTGATCCACATTTTTGAGTTCAGAGCTATAGTACTGAGTAAATAGAATGCTGTTTTAAAAGCAGTTGTTTAGTTATATTGTGTTCGTTACCTTTCATGCTTTGCTTTTCGTATTTAGTGCAGCAGCTCAGTGTGCTGGACCAGAACAGACAAACGGTTGAGGAAATGGGGCTGGTGCTGAAATGAAATGTCACAAGGAGCAAATACACTTCCAGTTAGTCTTTTATTTGCAAACTGTTAAAATACCATCATTTGTGGTTGTATATTGCTTGCTCTTCAGTGCAAAAGGCTTGGATAAGAATATTTTTGTAACTGTAGTATGATCTAGTAGCAGAGCAGATGGAGCCACCTGCTGTTTCTTTGTGTTGTGTGGCGGCTGTGTCATTAACACATTAAAATGATAGTGTTTCTTCGTGGGGTGCATTTCATTCGTGTGTAAAGCTGAACCGCTCAAACCAAGACCCAACTTTAACAGTTTGAGGTCACTGACCCCCCCCCCCCACACACACACACACACACACACACCCTGATTATTTACCTCCCACCACCTGTCAAGTTTGACCACCCATGGCTGCAGGAAAGTACAGGACAACTGATGTGGTAATAAAAACTGCACTTAAGAATCACATGTCTGCATCTATGTCTCTCCTTCTGCTAACGCAATGCCCACACACACACACACACACACACACACACACACACACAGTCTGAAACCGCTTATCCCAAGCAGAGTCACAGCAAGCTGGAGCCTAACCCAGCAACACAGGGAACAAGGCTGGAAGGGGAGACACACCCAGGACAGGACGCCACTCCATCATAAGGCACCCCAAGCAGGTCTCGAACCCCAGGCACAGGCCAAACCTGCTGCACCACCACACCCCCTAAGGTGAGTCATATTACAGTTTATTATCACTCAGGAGTGTGCGTGCGTGCGTGCGTGTTTCTCAGCTATAAAGAGTTCAGACAATTAATACTTTGACAGGTGAGGTTTCAAGGCAACATGTGGTGACAGATTTCCAAGGAGGACAAATAGTCAAAAACAATGACTGAATATGGAAAACACGGACAAACTTCAAAGAGGAACGGATCCCATTTGGATTTGGGATGCATTCGAATATGCAGGAGGTGGACCACTCACCTCCACACCGATGGAGACAATGCACAGCGATGGCACTCAGCAGAGCAGCTACCAGTGGCAGTGTAACCAAGAGAGACCAGCACACACGAAATGGTCTCACTGCACTCGGCCCTGGAGTATAAACCACCATACCGTCATCCTTTAAACTTCTAACACACTTTCCACTCCAGCAGGATGTGATGAACGGACACAGATTTTACCTTGTTATAGTAAGTGGCTGACATGAAGGCAGTTGCAGGAAAACAGGCACCAAATGTTAAAAAAAGGGGTGAACTTTGTAACTGACCATGGAATAATACCTGGTATGAGCAGATTAATATTAGCACTTCTCATCTAGTCAAAATCTGTATTCAGTTTAGTCGGTTTTGGATATGCATTGACATTTTGGACAGTTTACTGTTATATTTCTTAAGTGCCGCTCGTCTTCAAAGCACCCTTTAATGTATTCATTTACACGGCTGGGATTTCAGCTCCAGCAGTTCAGTATAACAGCGCCCTCAAAGGTACAACGGCAAGGTTCCCCCAGTCCACTGTGTTCTTTCAGACCACGTCCTTTACCACTGCACCCTCTGCTGCTGAAGACAAGAATAGCATAAAACTGCATTTGTGGGGAATTTACCTGCAAAGTCTAGTCGCACTCCTTTTCCAAAGCGTAGATACCCACTGTCCCTCTGAGCACAGTAATAAAGTCCCAGGTCCGACTCTTTCACTTCCTCTATGATCAGGCTGACAGAACCGGTTGCGTTGTCCTCTTTGGTGTCGAGGTTATTGTCCTCATTAAAGAAAGTTGTTGTTGTTTCGTTGCTCACCTTTTCTTCATAAGTGGCAGTGAGCAAAATCATGTTCTCGGAGCGCTGCCGAAACCACACGATCTCAGAAATGAGTGTGATGTTGCAGGGCAGAGTCACGCTCTCGCCAGGTGTACCCAAATACAAAGCGGCAGAGGATGACACCTGGTCCCAGCTGGAAGCCACTGAACAGGAAGCAAAGTAAACTGCATTTCACTTTGTTAGTATTATTTCAGCATAGCTACATCTTTGTTTCCATCTGCTCAACCGGCTGCCGGATAGCTTGACCTTACCTGCTTTTTGCCTTATAATCATCAGTTATTCATAAGCACACATCCTCAGTACTTTCATAAATTGCTGCTCATATATATGTTTGCTGCTTACATCTGAATTGACACATTTACTGCAAATTTGATCAAAGGAATGTGAAGGTTGGATCACATTTTATTTTCCTCTAAACCTGAAATGCTCACAAATCGATCTATCTATCTATCTATCTATCTATCTATCTATCCTGTCAGTCAA
Organism: Scleropages formosus; assembly: GCF_900964775.1. NCBI lineage: Eukaryota > Metazoa > Chordata > Actinopteri > Osteoglossiformes > Osteoglossidae > Scleropages > Scleropages formosus. The sequence continues at coordinate 5,863,291 of NC_041828.1, read as the reverse complement.
TCAATCAATCAACCAATCAATCAATCAATCAATCACTTTCGGCATTCATGAGAAAAGGGAAGTACAGTACTCACTCCAGGTGAGATGTAGAATCAGTCTAAAAAAGAATCTCATTGTGGAGCAGGAAAAGCTGACGGCGCACTGACTGAAAGACCCCCCACTAAGTGCTGTGTATTTATAATTTACAGTCATCAGGAAGCGGTCACGAGCCCGGACCCCGCGCGCCCCCCAGGAAACGGGAGCGCGAGGCTCAATTATTAATACGCTTTAGGTTTCGATTCCCGGGCTACGCGACCGCGAGCGCTGTCAAACTCAGCACCAGCAGACACATTCACACACACGCCGCAAGCATCCGTCGCGTGCACAGCCTCGCGCACAGCCTCGTGCTGTAGTGTAGGGGGATCCACGCGAGTCGGCGAAGCGGGCGACCATCAAAGCAATGGACAGGTGGGCTTCCGGTCATCCTGCTGTTATATTACCATTATTTGATAATAAATTAATACCAAGAGAAAAGAATTTCTCCGTTTAACTTTGGACGCAACATGTCATTTTAAATGACACATTTTGTTTATTGTGCTGCATTAGAATAGTCTTAGTTCTTGGGTGTTACAGCTTTATTCTTTATATTCCTTTTCCTGTGTTATAACACAGAGGGGGGCGCGGTGGCGCAGGGGACACTGTGTTGCCGGGTTTGGCTCTGGCTCCCCGCCACCCCGTATGGGACAAGCGGTTTAGAAAGTGTGTGTGTGATTTCAGGGGTAGTTGAATGAAATCAAACCTTTAAATCATGTATACCGGATATTTACAAAAAAAAGGTACCCACGTTAATTTATTTTAGTTGTAAATACTACGTAGGAGGGAGGACGCTGTGGCGCTGTGGGTTGGACCGGGTCCTGCTCTCCCGTGGGTCCGGGGTTCGAGCCCCTCATGGAGTACCTTGCGACGGACTGGCGTCCCGTCCTGGGTGTGTTCCCTCCCCCTCTAGCCCTACGCCCTGTTTTGCCGGGTTAGGCTCCGGCTCCCCGCGACCCCGTATGGGACAAGCGGTTCAGAAAGTGCGTGTGGGTGTGTGTGTGTGTGTGTGTGTAGTACTACGTACTACTTTGATATCAGTGTAAAGCATGGTATAATGTGGGGGGCGCAGTGGGTTGGACCGGGTCCTGCTCTCCAGTGGGTCTGGGGTTCGAGTCCCGCTTGGGGTGCCTTGCGACGGACTGGCGTCCCGTCCTGGGTGTGTCCCCTCCCCTTCCGGCCTTACGCCCTGTGTTACGGGGTAGGGTCCGGTTCTCCGCGACCCCGTATGGGACAAGCGGTTCAGAAAGTGTGTGTGTGTGTGTGTGTGTGTGTGTGTGTGTGGTATAATTGGAGATCGCTTTGAGCGCCCCCTACAGGTCGTAACGGTTCCTTCACTTTCGTTTCTCTGTAAAACGCGAGCGCTGCGCAAGCGAAACCTAAAGGTTGGTGCGCCCGCTGAATCCGCCCAATTCCCCGCATGTGTAACACACCGGGGGGGGGGGGGGGGGGGTGTGTACTTTCCATGAGCAACAAAACAAAAGTCGCGCGTGTGACCTGTGTGCCACTAATACGTGTTTCACATGTTCCGTTTCAGGTCCTCAGTGCGCAGCTTTCTGTTCCTCTGCCTCGTACGCATTTCCAGTGAGTGATGATGATGATCCGTTAATCGTACAAACATCAGATCAGTGCCTCTTCCACAATATGTTGGAAATATTGCACATGAGCAGCACATTACATTGCACTACTAGTAGATTAGAGCTCAGAGAGGTGTATGCACTGTGTGTTACACTGTGAGGGTCCTGACAGTCCCCACCCCCACAGGCTCCTTCCCTGGAACCCCGTTCATTGTAGTGCAGGTGGGCAGAATGGCCACCCTGCCCTGTAACTGGACATGTGCTGGAGACGCGGCCCTTCGGTCCCCCCTCTCCCCTGGGCCGCACCTCCAGTGGCAAACGCCCCAGGAGACGGTCCTGGAGCTGAAAGGGAGCCAGCTGTACCAGGGGACCGGGTACGAGGGCAGGGCCAACGTTCCCCGGGAGAGGATCCCCGAGGGGGACTGCTCCCTGCACCTCATGGAGGTGAGGTATACGGACGACGGCCTGTACGAGAGCTTCATCATCGTCGGACAAAGCAGGCGGAAGAGAAGGAATTTCCTGCAAAGTGTTCAGCTCAGGGTCACAGGTACGAGGGTCTGAAGACAGCGGGCTGTGCTCTCGTATCACTGTCTGCCAGTAAACGCAAATATTTGCGTTAATTTTCATTGTATTGGATCGTGTTTTTTTTTTTTTAAAGTTACTCTGTTTTCGGGACTACTGAGAATTGCAGTCAAGAATTAAAAGGATTAAATTTTTCTTTGGAATGAGACAAAGAAGGGAACAAGAAGAAATGAGTCTTGCCATCCTTGGGTGTGGTGGAGCATCATAACGGTTTGTCACCTTGCTTCAGCCCGTCTCTCACACTGTCACCAGATCACAAGTCAAGTCAGACGCTGAGGGCCGGAGATGACTTCGTCTTGAACCTGCACACGTCTCAGGCCGCTACCGTGATCTTCCAGGGGACCAAGGACACGGAGGGAACCGTAAAGTGGAAGCAGGATGGTGAGACGAGCAGCCAGGTGCTCGTGGAGAAGGGCGACGGAGTGCTCGTCTTCCGGAACCTAAAACTCAGCGACTCCGGGGTCTACAAAGTGCTGGACCCTGACGGACTGGCCATCAGCACCACACTTCTTACTGTGGAAGGTGAGGGGTTCGAGTTACTGCAACAACATCAACTTGTACCCTTCATATGGATTGCTTATACAAGTCACACAAACTGTATTAAAACACCATGATGAATATATAGTTGGTTGAACAAATCCAGTCATTCACAGGATTCCGCTCCAGCATCACGCTAATGCTACATGTTTCTCATGTTCTTCAGAGGCCTTCAAAGAAGCCATCATCAAGGATGAGACCTTTGCAGCACGAGGTTAGTCATTAATAAAGATGAATATTAACAATGCCTGTACAATCGTGGGGTGGCATAGACAGTGCTGGGTTGTAGCCTGGGATCTGGGTTCAAATCTAACTCTTTGCAGATCTTGCATGTTCTCCCCATGTTCGTGTGCTTTTGCTCTGGATGCTCTATTTCCTCCCACAACTGAGTCATATTTCCAGTGAACTGGTTACTCTAAAGTGTGTGTGAGTGAGTGTGCGAGAGATGGCCTGGTGTCTCATCCAGGTTGTACCCTACATCGTGCCCTGTGTTTCCGGAATAGACTCTGGTCCATTGAACAAATTATTTTTAATAATGGATGGGCTCATTTTCCTTGGCTTGAGATAAAACTTTGGCGTTCAACATCGTTTTCATTAATCATTACTAATTCCCTAACTGCATTATGGGACGTATTTTACAATGATGCAAGTTACCACAAAAGTTACGGGTCTATTATGAGTTGTTCTTAGTGAGCAAGATCAGCTGTAGGTTTTGCCACCCTGTGTGGTCAGATCATGTACTTATGAATTTTTTTTTTTTTTTTTTTGAGGGGTTTTGCTCACATCAAAGCTACCCTAAATGCCTCATGTACACTTATGTTGGAGACCCTCCGTCTTTGGGGTTGAGGTAATCTTGTGTTGTGGTGTCTCCACAGGTGCTGAAAGGGAGGCGCATTCAGGAGGCAACAGCATGAGCGGCTTTTTCACCACCGTTGTGGTCTCTCTGCTCTGCTCAGCTTCAATGCATTTTGCGTTGTAGAAACTTTGCTTTCAGAAATTTGAGAAACTGAGTATCACTTTATGTTCATTTGTATGAAATGTTGTAACTTACACCATACCTCTACCTCTGGTTTTGCACTTAACTCTTCATCACAGGAAGATATATTTACTAAATAAGTTCTACATATTTAATGTACCTTCAGTGGTACCTCTGTCTTCATGCATCAATGTGACATTGTCATTTTTGCGGTTCTTATGTGGCCACAATTTGTCAAAATATTTTTGTAGATACTAATCTTGTGAGAAAAGTTACCAGTTTCTTCAGTGAATTACATTAAAATGTATATTACATGAAAGAAGGTTTGCAAGATTATTTTCGATAACATTTTGCAATGGACCAATGAAAACACAATGCTCCAAATACTTCTCCAGTACACCAACATTTACTTATTCTATTCACACAAGAACACAAAGGCTAGAAAAGGCCACCGTTCACAAAGCAGCCCCAAAACATCTCGGGACCAAAATACATGTAATTTGTATCTGCAACAGAATTCATATTACGTGTACAGTAATATTTCTGTGAAATCAACAGTACCTCTGAAAATACTGAATTGCACATTACTTTATATGCCATTTCAATCCCCTGCAAGAAATGATGTGTAAGAATGAATTGTTATATGTAGTGGGGGGCATGGTGGCGCAGTGGGTTGGACCAGGTCCTGCTCTCTAGTGCGTCTGGGGTTCAAGTCCTGCTTGGGGTGCCTTGCAATGGACTGGCGTCCCGTCCTGGGTGTGTCCCCTCCCCCTCCGGCCTTACGCCCTGTGTTACGGGGTTGGCTCCGGTTCCCCGCGACCCCGTATGGGACAAGCGGTTCCGAAAACGTGTGTGTGTGTGTGTGTGTTAGTTATATGTAAAAGGTAAACATAGTAAAAAATTAAATCATGGTTTTTTCAAATAAGTGTTCTTTTTTTAAATAGAATCATATTGAAACAGTTACTGAATGATTACCAGTGGAATGACTATTACATATACATTTATTAGAGAATTCACAATTTAAATATGTAGAGTATTCCAAGAACCCATCAGCTTAAACTGAGCCCATCAGAGATTCTGCCAATTTTCATTAATTTTCATACCAAAGGATTTAATCAGCCTCGCACCCAGCAGATTCTTCAACAAGCCACTGCAGTTAAAACATTGTGACATCCATACAGACACAGAAAAATCCCAAGTGTGTCCACTTCAGTCTGAAGTGACTGGTGACACTGATGCTTCAGCCTCATCGTCTTTTAACCTCCCTCATTTTAAAATGTACTGACAGTCACTCATAAAGGACTGTAAAAGCTGGACAGTGCCATGGGATGGAACCCAGTTTAAAAATGGAAAAATAGGAGTGATTCTCAGAAAGGTATTTCCCCTCACTGCCACAGTCTTCATTGCAGAGTCTGAGTCCAGTTCCCACTCCATTCATCAACATGCCACTCAGAAGTTGGGCTTGTGCTTCTTGACCTCCACCATGAGGTGGTGGAGATTGATGAGCTCAGAGCGGACGGCCAGGCTGCGGAAGGTGGGTTGGGAGAGGACTTTGTGGAAGCCATGGTAGTACTGGATCAGCTGGGTTAGTGCTCCCTGATGGAGTCAGAAAAAGATACCATCAGTACCAGAGTACATGAGTACATGAAGATGCAGGGAAAATTTTACAAATGTTTTCTATTAATAGTCATCCCTTTAGCCCCCTGTAACATCACCCACTTTTAACATAGCAACATTTAAAATATGTCTGAAAATTCACATTACAATGATGTGCTTGACAACAGGTGTCAATAATGACCGCTGCACAAGTCTACTGAATGCACCTGTATGATGCTGGTTCCATTCTTGAAGTTGGTGAAGGACCTCATGACATCTTGGCTGAGAGCTTCCACTGACTGCTTCCAGGTACTCGAGAACCCCCTGACTAGCTGGGTGATCCGGGCTGAGGTGACAAAGTGGTGGAGAGGGGACAGATTTTGTAATGGAGTTGGTCAGACACATAGAGCCCAAAGGCAAAACTCACATGTGTAATTCATTGCTCTTATAGGAAGAACAAGGAACAAACCCACTATGGCAAATAATGTGCTGGAGTCACTTGTTCATCCTCATCCTCATCCTCACCTTCATCGTTTTTCAGCCGGTCCAGCTGCCCTTTCTCCATGAGGGCTTCGCTCTCCTTCACAAAGGCAATCATCCCACCAAAGGGAGGGGACAGGATCTCCTCTATGAACTCCTGTTACACGAAGAGAGAGAGAGACGCTCAGACAGGAAAACGGAGTGTTTGAGAAGCGAGAGAGCATTGCAGCAGCTACAGTTCAAGGAACAAATGCATTTTATATCAGGGCTTTGACAACAGATTCAGACAAAACAGTGAACAGCACTGATGAAATGACAAAGTACAGACACTACCACTAAAAACACAAAACGTCTACTTCAAACTTAAAATCTCATTAGTCCAATTTTTTTCCCCAACAACACAACCTGGAGCCACTATTAGTTTAACACGAATGGCTACAAGAGCATGGATTGGAAACTCATATTTTATTGTTACAAAAACTAAACTCGATCGGCTAAGTATGTAGTAGAGGATGCACATGTGAGCAGGATTCTGACAGCGCTGCAGTACCTGCGTTCTGGCTAGGAGAAGCTGCTGGAAGCCCTCCACCTCCTTACTGTCATCTGCTGCTCTCTCCTGAGGGAAGGAGGGAAGTTGTAGATGGTATTTGATCAATCATTCGATCAATCAATCAACGAGGTAAGTGAAGAACTGCTCAGAATGGGCAATATGGCCAAAGTAAGAAGGGCCACTGTTCACAGATTCACTTAAAAGTGTCACGAAAATGTTAATGGTTGGATGCATTTGCTTGTCTTCTATTGCATTAGAGAGAACTTGGGTTAAAAGCTCATTCACCTTTTAGAAATAAAACCATGTAGGAGGGGAAAAAAGCTAAATATACTATTGAAGAAGGGGTTTGTTTAACATTTGGAATGATATTCAAGAACTTGAAACCAGCTTCAACACATGAATGACACCAAGGTCGACTTTAATTAACCAGGACACAGTTACAATTTAAATCACATGAAACAGGCGCCGAAGAAAAGTTTTTCACAGTGTTTGTCAATTCAGAAGACCTCCCTTCTGCTGCCTCACCATAAGAACGCTGAGCATCATGTCGTAGTTGTTGATGAGGAAGATGAGCTGGTCCTTCCTGGAGGGGAACTCTGCAGCCATTTTCAGGACAAAGTTTTCCACTTCAACCTGAAAAAACACCAATAAAAACATCCATAAACCTTCTGCAATTTGGGTTCCTCACTAATGAAAATCTGTGTGGACTACTGAAGTAATACCATACTCTGTTTATATGCAGTGATTAGGTTTCTTACTGAGAAAAGCCTTCGTGGTTACCATGGTACCCAGCAGCAACATACCTGCAGCTGCCCAAGAAGGGCGTTGGTTCTCTCGTTGGGAAACGTCTGGTTGATGCTGACGATGGCGGAGGAGAACTCTGCATAACGGCGTGTGATCTGGAACGCAGGTTGGCAGGAACTGTGAGTTTACCACCACAGTGAATTAGACAGTCAGGATGTATGTGTGTGTCTGTGTACTGACATAGTGTGGCCTGGTATCCAGCACACCCAGCTTCTGAGGGTCTGTGTCTCGGATGCTCTGGATGTTCATCTCCAGGATCAGCTCGAACCTCGGCCACAACAGCTCCAACACAGCCTCCCAGTACCTGCTCCAAGACAGACTCTTATAGGAAAACACACATACACACACGCACACCCACACACAGAGCACTGCTTCGGCACTGACTTGTCCAGTGCCGGAATGTTCCTCTTGGCTGTGATGGCCTTGAAGCGGAGGATGATGTGGATGCAGAGGAAGATGGCGATGCTGTCGTAGCAGTCAGACACGTAGGTGGACATGCTCTTCTGCAGGGTCACAGGAGACAGCAAGGGACTGATCATACACACCTCTCTATTACCTGATTACTGATCCCACACAGCACTCAAGCACTCAGGCTCCAGTTGCCCCTACCAGGAACATGCTGAGAGTCTTTCCCATGATGCAGTTGAAAAGGTCCAGTGCAGAGTTGCCAGCCACCATAAAGAAGTCGGAAATAAAAAGGAACTCCCGGCAGCCGTTGTCCAGGAGGGCGTAGTGCTGGCTGCGAAACAGCGTCTCGTAGGGGTACTGACAGAGTTCGGGAGGGAGAAAGTGGGGGTAAACACTGTGACCGTGTATTAGTACATTTCACAATTATTCATATGACTCCATTTAATAAATGATAAAATTCTTATCATGATTATCGCGAGAGTCCAAAGACATGTGATCCAGGCGAATTGGTGAATCACACTTGCGTGTGTATGTATACTAATGGATGGATAGATAACTTAGTGTAGTGTATCTAACACTATAAGTCAACCAAAGTTGCCAGCTGGATGAAAATTAATAAAGTGAAAAACAAGCCACCTATGAGAAGCTGAGAAAGAATAAAAGATCACAGAAAAACTGGCTACCGAAGCTGCACGACCAGAAATGAACCACAGCGGTTCTGAAAATGGGGTCCCACGGACACTGCGGAGGCGCCGCTGTTCTTACCCTGCAGTCCCCTCTTTGTGCAGTGTGGGGAATGAGAATAGGCCCCTCGAGCTCCGCAGGGCTCAACACTGCACCTCGTTGGCCCAGGGTGAAAATAGTGTTCCTGCTCTTCAGCGACGGTTTGGAAAAAAAGCCTGCAGGTGCTGTCAAGGACCTTTGAAGCAGACAAACTGACACGACTTATGAGCCCAAACGGGCAAAAATCCCATCTGAAAATCACAGAATGCGTCAGCGACAAACTTCCGGGTCAAAAGGATATCCTTCTTAGCCGTGTCCTCGACACCCATGAGATCATCTTTGTCCGCCACCTCCTCATACTAGAAAGCAAAAGAGAACGGAAGAAACGGCTAAAATTCTAACAGGAACCCATCTACTACAAATACTTCACAACAGACTGTGTGTTGTTCATTTCCAAATGAACAAGAAACAACATTTATATAATTTGCGCTCTTCTATTAATTCTTCCGCTCTCCGTTTCTAAACCGAAGGTGCTTGCATCAGAAACTTTAAAACTGCAAATCTGCAGCATGCCCCCCTCCCTCTGCTCAGTACACCTTCTACTGCCTCCTTCCTACTCTTTCCCTCCCATCATCTTCCCGTTCATCTGTCCTCTCCTCCCACTCCTCTCCCTCACCTGCACTTTCATCAGCCTCCCGCTGTACGACTTGAAGTAGCTGTAGTAGATCTTGCTCATGGTGCCCACATATTCATCCCGGATCTCTTTTGCCACCTGCCTTTCATTCGCCAGCAGGAACTGATAAAAGAATCTACAGCACACAGACAAAGGAAATAAGTAATAAAGATTGTCACAAAAACAACAGATGCAGTGGAATTAACAAATTCAAGTTTTTCTCATCAGTTCAGCAAGAACTTGAAATATCATAAATCTCAACCTTTGTCACAGGCCACTACCTATACTTGAGCAGTGTGTTCTGTGGGATCTGATAGTTAGTCATGGGCTTTCTGAAGGAGTAAATCTTCTGCAAGATGAATTCTCGGATCTTAGTCACAGCCTGGAAAACACAAGCAGAACTTCAGATTAATAAAAATATACTGTATTCATTCTATTCACTACAACAAATTCCACCAGGTCTACACAGTCGTCTCATTTCCATCTACATATTATCAAGCATTGTTTCATTGTTGTCGATCAATGAGTTGTTGTTACACCTCTTTGACTCTGAGAATGTTGAAGAAATTGGGCGGAAAAATTCAGCATCAGTTTTATCCTTTCCCAATAACAGGGCCTTTCTTTTCAGTCACCTCTTCTTGCAGCCCCTCCAGCACGACCTACAGTCTCCTTCATTTGTTCAGTATTTCCTGTCCTTTTCCCCCAAGCCCCCATTAACTCGTCTTCCTGTCCAGACCTTGATCTTGAGGCGGTCCACAATGTCCTGGATGTCGGAGCAGGCCAGAGTTTCACGGAAGCTGAGCTCCTTGGCAAAGTTGATCTTATTGTTGAGCTCATGAAGCTGCTCCAGGAACTCCTGCTCTGTCACAGGACTCTCCAGGATAACCCTGCAGCAGCAAAGTGGAAACTGTGAGAACGCCTCATCTGAGAGGCCATAGTGAGTATTCAGCAGTAGGATCTGTGACCTAAAAAGACGAAAAACTAGAGATCTGTGAATCCATCAAGAACAGGACTTAGCAGTGCATATTCAACGTATATGCACACAGATTCACGCCAAGCCAAACTGTATGTTCGCAGTTAGCAACACTATTACGTACGAGATCATGGTGCTGGGCACCACCAGCTCATCCACCAGTTGACTGAGTTGGCTGCGCACAGCCTGCCGGTTCTTGAGTCGAACATTCATACTGACGGACTGCTGCTGCAGCGTTTGGATCTCGCTGCTGATGGAGGACAGGTCACTCTGGAAGCCGCTCAACATCCCTTCCATGCGCTGGGTGCGGAGTAAGTTAGGACAATGCGTCAGAGAAGCGCAAGTGTGTAACATGAAATCGCAGCATGCAGGTTCTGTATTGCATCATGAATACAGCACCCAGAGACATAGTTAGTTATACATCAATAAAGACATTTCCCTTGGCAATTAACTAATACTCACTGTGTTTTCAAGAGGCACTATTTATGAACCCACACACACACACACACACACACATCATCTGAAACCACTTGTCCCAGGCGGGGTCGCAGGGAACCGGAGCCTAACCGGGCAACACAGGGCGCGAGGCTGGAGGGGGAGGGGAGACACCCAGGACAGGACGCCAGTCCATCGCAAGGCACCCCAAGCAGGACTTGAACCCCGGACCCACCAAAGAGCAGGACCCGGTCAAAACCACTGCGCCACCGTGCCCCCCTATTTATGAACCAGATGCTCCATTTATCTTCATCATATAAATTGCATGAAAAGAAAACTCAAGAGATACAGTGCAGACATACTGGATGCTGCCAGATCTGAGACATGAGAAAGCAGGGAACACCAAAGAACATTTTCTACATTTTCTTACCTCCAATATAGAGTCACAGGCAGTAATCTGGTTGTGAAGAGAGGCAATGTTTTGGCTTTCTTTAATGTCTGGTACAGGGGAGGTTAGGGATTTCGACTGCTGTGATTTAATACAGAATGGAGATGCTCTGCTTTTTTTTTTTTTTCCCCACGACCACATTAACAACACACACCTGACTGTCTCCACCATCCTCTCCTCCGCCAGCAAACAAATCTGCGTTCGAAGAAAGGATACAGTCTTTGATTGAAGCCTGTTCGATGCGCTGAAGCTCGGATTCCACCTGTTTGGAGTACTGCCTGAGGTCCACACCCTGGAAAAGAGCAAGCGAACAAATGGAGAGAGTGACAGCGGGATCAGTTACAGCACACCCTACTGTCACATCTTATTTTAACGTGGCTTTCGGTAAGAAATTGGAGGTATTTTGTGTCGGAACGTCACGCTTACGGTTTTTAGCGCTTCCTTCACCAGATCATCCTCCAGATTGGCCTGAATGTGGACTGTGGGGCACAAAGGGGAGAGTTATGGATGAGTGAGGGGATTCAGGTTGAGAGACACACACACACACACACACACACACACACACACACACACACACACACACAAGACAAACTCACTGTCCACTTCATCCAGGATGAACTCATTCGTGGTGAGGTCCAGCTCGCCCAGGTTCAGAGCAGGAACTGCCTCCAGATCGCACTTCATCTGCGAATAGACAAAATTTTACTTCTTACGAGAGTGCTGGTGGTCAGTCCAGTCCGAACAACGATAATTCAATTCCGCGTCTGGTCTTCCGAAACAATCAAAGGAACCAATGTCAACACTTTATGTCATAAAAGTAGAGGAATTAAGTACCTCTTCGTGTAAAGAGGCCAGAGCCGCGGAGGTCGAACCGGCTGTGTTTACATCGGACAGCCCGGAGCTTGTCTCTACTACTACTACTCCCGCGTCGGCCATCATCATCATCGCTCTCACAATCGCTGCGTACTTATAACAGTGGATTCACACCAATCCACAAATCAAGTAACATATACAGTTGTGGTTTAATGCAATTTTGTGTTAATTTCTCATTACTACGCGAGCTAGAAACTCGCTACAGTCGCAAAGCCAAATGTATTAAAGTAAGAAAGAATGGAGAGGGCGGTGTTTCCAGACGGAGAGATTTCATGTCACGGAACCACTTCCGGCGTTAGTTCTTGCAATTGATAAAGTCTCGCGAGAAGTAGGGGACTTCCTCTTCGAAACGGAACCTGCGTCCAAGATGGTGAGTTTGTGGCTTTGGAGGGATTTGGAATGTGAAATAATCTGTTTTCATCCGCTCTAAATAACATTGTTTTAAGTAAGCACGACTTCGCGAGTGTCGGTAAAGGTTTATTTTTTGGTCGAGTCTAGTTATTAGTGTAGTTCGGGTTGTGGTTGTACAGAAATACAACTTAGTTAGTCGGCTCGGTATCCTCTCTCTGCGTGCGTCCCGCCACCCGCGCTCGTGTCCACACTGAATCTTGACTAGCGAGAAAGCAGCATTCCTCTCTGAAATATTAACCTTCACCCCGTCTTTCTCGCAGTCTCTGGTAATTCCGGAAAAGTTCCAGCACATCCTGCGTGTTCTGAACACGAACATCGACGGGAGAAGGAAAATCGCCTTCGCCATCACCGCCATCAAGGTGCGCCTCACTTCCAGGACAGTTAACGGTTTTTACTGTGTGCTCGGACTTAATGAGACACATTACATCTTTCATTTGTAATAAACTGATGAAATGTGGTACTTGTATGTGCGAGTAGCGTGTTAGTATTGTCTTCAACCAGAGTGTAACGCGTCGCCCTCGTTAGTTTTTAAGTTACTCTGTCTGTGTGTCGTGACTTTTATTTATTATGGCGATCGTATGCATAAAATTTCTTTCCACGCATTTCGGAGCTATGGTTTACCTCTCACCACTGGTCTCTTGTTTGGCTTAGTAGTGTACCTACTTTATTTTTGTTAATCATGAAACATCCCATAGCAGCCTGCTGTGCTCTCCAGAGTTTATGGTCCTGCATACTGTTCATTATTTATTGTCGGCAGATGTCCTCATTTGGTTATTATGTATATCTGTTTATAGCTTTGCATGCTTTGTAGACATAATGTCAGTGCTAGACTGTTTAATTTGAGGGAATAAGGGCTTAGTTTCACATGGCCAATGCACTGCCTTTTTCTTTTAGAATCAGACTAAGCACATGAGATTATGTGAAAACTTGTGTTGCTGTCCACTTCCAGGGTGTTGGAAGACGATATGCCCATGTTGTACTGAGGAAGGCTGATATCGACCTCAACAAAAGGGCTGGAGAGCTGACAGAAGATGAGGTGAGACTTGGATTGTCATCTTGGTAAATGTTTGTAGAAATGTGGCTGGCGAATGCTGAAATGTGCATTGATTGCATTTGTTTCCTCCAGTATCTTTCAAATGATAAATTACAGTTGAGGATGCTCTTTGTGCTCTAGGTTGAGAGGGTTGTCACCATTATGCAAAATCCACGTCAGTACAAAATTCCTGACTGGTTCCTCAACAGACAGAAGGATATCAAGGATGGAAAATACAGTCAGGTAATGTTTACAAAAAAAAAACAAGCCCCAGTAAGATCTTTGTTGGCATATTGTGGGCTACTATAAATCTGTTCAGTTTGTACTAAATGTTTTACTTAAGCATATAGTTTTTTAAATACTAGAAAACTATAGTTTTTGTTAATAGTTTTCAGATCTGATAGTTTAACTATAAATTTAATGGGTAGTATAAAGGCAATACATATGTCATTGTGCTCCATTGCTGTTATAGGTTCTTGCCAACGGTCTGGACAACAAACTAAGAGAGGATCTGGAGAGACTGAAGAAAATCAGGGCTCATCGTGGTCTTAGGCACTTCTGGGGGTAAGAGTTCTTGTAGAGTTCATTGATTACTGCAGAAATCTTCAGTGTGACCAGACACAGGTTTGAAACATAGCATACTGTGCAGTAGTTGAGTCGGCTGAAAACGTGAACTAGATTTACTACGTGTAGGTAATTCGACTGACTTTACAGAAGTGGATAAATGTTCCTAGAATATTTACTAGGTTTTGTTTTAACTGCAGTACAGAATTGTTCAAAGAAATTTTGATCTTGCTCTTCGTAATTGGGAGGGTCTCATGGAAATTTCTTTTCCTCCTTCTCAGCCTGCGTGTGCGTGGCCAGCACACAAAGACCACTGGCCGTCGTGGTCGTACCGTTGGTGTGTCCAAGAAGAAGTAAATGCTCTTCTGTTAGTTTTGTCAATAAACGGCACAATTCTCCAGCCTCTGCCTCTGTTCTTATCAACCCGTACTTTCCATGTAGGCTAGATAAAATCAGGTGGGGCAAAACTGCTAAAGGATGACTGATTTAAATCAGAATACAGGGACTGTTTTTTTTCCCCAGATTGCTTTAGGTCTTGGCTCAAATATATTTCAGAAATGGATTTCTCAAGTAGTAATTCTGATTTCATGAAGTGTCTTAATTAGATGACATCCGTAAAGCATAGGGGAAAACGAACACCTATGATCTCACGGGCAAGGGCCTAAATGGAAAGGAGCTGCCAGTGTTCCCATGCAGTTTCTCAAGAGACTTTGTTCATCAAAGCAATATACAGTGAGTGTAGGGTAGTATTTTGTCACATAGTCAAGGTGGCATGTGAGATGAGTTGACTTGAACATTCATCTAGAAAGTAGACAAGAATTGGTTTGTCCTCTTTGAACCAAAGGTGCCACTTCTGACCATAAAAAGCATTATGTGTCACAATATGACTAACAGTTTGACTTGGAGACATTAAGGCAACACTGTAGGCAGTGCAAGTTTGAAAAACTTAAGATTTCTGTAGTTTCCTCCCATCTTCAGATGTTGCAGGGGGAGTTACATATTGGTATTTTAACTGCTATCCCAGAACATGTACTATATGTACCCCACACTTAAAAAGGACCACTGAATTTATGTACAATTGGAAATTTATTTTTATAGTTGTATCTGTTGATTGAAGAGCACACAGCAAAGCAACATTTTAAACAGCAACTATAAATACTAAGGCATCTCAAAGCTGTCTGTGGTAACTATTATTGCGTGAAACATAGAAAAGTGCAACAGAACAGGAACCTCGGAACAAAAATTGCACGCCAAGTACAGAACGACATGGAGCAGGTGTACATGAATGTGCGCTTTGGGTGCTGTAAGTCCACTCCTACGGGAACAGTGTTTCAGTCCATTTCTTAATACATAAAAGGATAGTTATATTAAAAACTGAACCTCAAGGTTTGACCTGGTTCAAGGTTTGCTGGACCCCAAACACAAGCCATGAGCTGCCAAGTTCAATCAATCAGTTTTCCACTTGCATAATTTATTTTGTTACACAACTGCACACTATCCCTTCATTTCCAGACCAGCTTCTGTGTAAAAAAAAAAAAAAAAAAAAAAGTCACATTCCTCTGTAATTATAAAAACAGATTCCCTTTCTTCGTGAAGCTACCAACAGCAGCTCTGTGCTCTTTTTTCTACAAAAAGTGATCTGTACAAAATGAGGGAGCTTAAAAAGGAGCAATCAGGGCGCTGGGGCTGGGTTACGGACACAGTGTTAGCTGGCACATCTGAATACAATGAAGAGCAGCACCTCTTCACTGTGTTTGGATATCAGGGTTAAAAAAGGCAAAAAGCCATCTCTGCATGAGAAAGAAACAGGTCCATGGTCCAGATCTGAAGATTAAAATTCAACAGTACATGACATCTCTGCTTTGTGTTTGGTGATAAATAAGGTCCCGGTGTGCTCAGATTTGAGGAGGGGGGTGGAAACAGTGATACGAGATTCTCTCTCCTTATGTCAAATGGAGCATGTAGAAAGTACCGGAAAATTGACATCCACTACCCCCAAGCTCCACTCTCAGGCTGTAAGCACCACAAAAGGGACAAGGCCGATGGCCTATCTACACCACCAGCAAAAGTAGAAGGGGACAGGCAGAGAGAAAGCACAAGTGTCTTCATTGCTGGGGGATAGGTGGAGTTTGGTGGGGTCTGAGTTTCCTGCAATCCCTCCCTCCTTCTCTCACGGCTGCTGCTGCTGTTGCTGCTGCTGCTGCTGCTCCTTGGTCGGGGCATAATACAGCTCCAGCGGCTTGCTCACCTTCCAGTACTTCTCATTCACCAGCTCCAGTGTCAGGGAGCCGTTGAGCGTCTGAGACACAGAGGAGGGAGGAAGGCAGAAGAGCAGTATTGCAGAGCAGACGTTGAACGCGTGGATATTTCTCCAAGACAAACCACAAACTGTATCCAGCCCTGACTCCACTTACCGAGAACTGCCCACCAGATGTGGTGATGTAGATAGTGTACTGCTTCTCACTGACGTCCTGCAGGTTGACCCCGCCTCCTCCTCCACCCGCTTCATCGCCTGCCGCTGCGTCCCCTCCTGCCGCTCTGTCTGCCTGCCTGCTTGCCTGCCGCTCCTCCAGGGCGATGCGAAGAGCCAGATATTTGGATAGGTGGTCCACTGTCGCGTTGGCTGTTGTTTTCACATATCTGTGTACACGGAGATGCAAGTTTCCGTTACTCCACAGTAACGATCCATCTCAGACTACAGTCATTTCGTTACGTTGCAGACGAAATATCAGGTTATGTTAGAACTGTCTCTGCAGGTAGTATCTCTATAAACTTGTAAGATACATGACTGCAAAGACCACAACATGTGCAGCTACTCACCTGGTCTGGCTGTACTCCTGCGTGTTGACCAGATGGGGGTGGGGGCGGAACACAAGCTCAATCTCAGAGCCTGGGCCCTCATGCTGGTGGGAGGGCGGAGGTGTGGGGCTGCCCCGGTCCATCTCGGGGCAGGACTCATCTGACGCCCGAGGCCGCTTGTTTCGGCTCGGTCCGGCCTCGGTGGCGTGACTGGAGGGGTGGGAAGTGCGGGGGGCCGCTGAATCGTGGGAGCGCGCATCACAGTTGTCCTCACCTCCGCTGAAGGTGGTGTTGTCACTCTCTTGCTGTTGCTTCCTCACCCTCTGAGCCCTGCGGAGGGAAACGAATATAAAACAGGGCTTAAATGATCTTGCAGAGGGACCAAAGGCCTTTTCGCACAAATCACAGGAAGTTAATGAAGTTGGAATGGCAGCTGTCAGGACCCCTTTTCACAATGCCACATCAACCGGGTGCTTCCTGTTGAACAAACAAAACACAAGCGCCTACAGAACAATGGAGTCCTGACACAAGCAGCCCAGCTGGGTTCCTGACCTGTGCAGCGCCTGCATCTTCAGACCCTCCTCAATGCTGGAACTCAGCGCTTGCTTATTGTGCATCCGGCTGAGGCGCTCCAGCACGCGGTCCTGGTGGGCCTCGTACTCATCCCGGCTGGGATAGATCTTAGAGATGAGCGCGTCAAAGTTGGGGTCCGGCCGCAGCGAGCGCTTGGAGACCAGCTTCTTGCGGCACGTGGGACACTCCTTGTTCCTGGGGGGGAGGGCGGAGCACAGGGCATAGTTACAACAATAACCCCATACGCACTGCATAATTAACCACTGCTTTGAGCACAGCATGCAAACACCCATCCAGTCAATCAGCAGAGACCACCAACATAGCAGAACTCTGTCATTGGCTCATGGGTAAACTGCTGTGTACCCTACAGCCTTCAGTGGGGAGAAAAAATGTAGAATAAAGCACTAACATCAGAGTAGATATTTACCATTCCCAAGATGGCATGAAAAAAAGTATATTTAAAAACTGCCAGAAGCTCCAGACAAGCCCGCGCCACTGGGGAATACAGGTCGTCCTCGAGTTATAACACAGTACGCGACTTATGACAGCAGTGCCATTAATTATATTAGTTTTGTAACCTGATGCTGAGTTGTAACGTCCAACGACAACCGCTCCATTTGTTTTACGGTAACACTAACTGGGCGCGCTGCTGCGAGGCACCCGCATTTCTTTTAGTTTGGGTTTTGTTTACAAACCCTTTGATTTGTGATTCAAGTCACTTTTTGTTTAAAATGGCTAGCAAGCAAAAAGAGTTAAGTTACTTATACATGAAACTGAAAACAGGGCAGCATGGAAATACAGTCTAATTATAATGATCCTGTATTAATGTTATTATATTAGTATTATTTTAACATTATGGGACAGCTGGTAGTATAGTGGTTAGAGCTGCTGCCTTTGGATCCGAAGGTTGCGGGCTCAATTCCCACCTACGGCCGTAATACCCTTGAGCAAGGTACTTACCCTAAATTGTTCCAGTAAAAACTACCCAGCTGTATAAATGGGTAAGTAATTGTAAGGACCTAAACATTTTAAGTTGCTTTGGAGAAAAATGTAAACATGATGTGAAACTATTCAAAAAAATATATCAAAGCCCTATTATACAATGTACCATTAATGTATGTTAATTATTTATATGTCCTTATGGATTAAATAATGGGAATTTCATCTTGAAATTAAGTCGCCTCAGAAAGGGGTCTTCAAAAAGGAAACCCCAACGTAAACTGAGCACCAGTTATACATCATAAAGCGACAAACCTACAACTCGCACAATCCGTTACATGACAGTAGAGATAGAGCGAAGAGGTTAAAGCCAGTTAACAGCACGGAGGGTAGAGTTACCCAGATCGGAGGGCTGTGACTATGCACTCGGAGCAAAAGCGGTGTAGGCACTCTTTGGTGGTCATGGTGTTCTTCAGCATGTCCAGGCAGATGGGACACATGAGCTCACTGTGGAGGCTCCTGGGGGACACAGCAATCTCTGTCCCGTCCATGATAGCTTCCTGGGGGGGGGTGAGAGGAACAAAACATTCGAGCACCACATTGCACTATACGCGAACTGTTGATGCACGCTAAATCCAAATCCGTGATATTCGCTAACACAACGAGTCCTTATTTTATGAGGAAATCAAATTAGGAGCAAACTTCCGGTCTCAGTTGTGATCATAAATTGCGGAAGCAGCATATAATCTTTTAAACTGCATAATCTGCAATAAAAGGCTGTCATCCGACAGCCATTACATGCATCGTAAAGCAAAAAAACATTTTAACGGGCAGCACGATGGCACAACACTAGCGCCACACAGCTTCTCAGCAGTTGACAGGCAGTTATTGGTGATAGATGGACAGTCTTGTTTCGCAGAAGTGTGTGTGTGTGTGTGTGTGTGTGTGTGTGTGAGGGGTTAGCTGCGTTGCCTCTTCTTTCCATACCCACCTGTGGTGTCCGGTGCAGCTCATACAAGCTCAGCTCCCATGTCTTGCTGGGGTTCTGCGCATTCACCGGCGTGGCCATCGTGGCTTCTCACAGTCCTGGAAAGAGAGTAGAAAAAGACAAATGTCAGATGTTAAAATGTCAGCACACGGTCACGTCAATCAAAACATCACCAGAAACTCGCCAGATATGTCTCATTATTAAACTTAAATCCTGTGAAATATTTCCCTGTATCCTACTTCAGACTTTATGTCCTGATAGGCTGTTTTTAACTGACACACTGATTATTACTGATTAAATCTGTGTTTTACTGTAGCTGTTCTATAAACTCCTTCAACATTCCCTCACCTATCCCAGCCTTGTATTTTAAGCGAAAATGAGGTAACCTTGACCACATAAACAACTGGTGAACTGTCCCCCAGCGCAGCTAACACCGAAACACACCAAGACAAGTCACAGTGTTGGAAGTGGAAAAAAAAACACAGTTTGAGGGAACTCTGATGATGGTCAGGTGTCAGGATAGGAAGCTCCGCCCACCATCCAAAATTTCACACATGCCCTGAGAGAATGTCACCCAAAAACCCTTCACAGAAACAGTAAATTCCATCTTCATTAACATAATTTTCATTAATTTTATTGGTGGACTGGTACTCTCACAAAGGTCTCATTTCAACTGTTAATTCACACCACAGCGTCAACACGTGCTTCTCCATCACAGATAAGAAGCAACACATCCAAGCAGTGCCAAGTGCAGTTTATCAAACACTGTGACTGTCCTCCCTGGGCCTTGAACATACAACCTACTGCACACCTTTTGTTCTTCAACAACAGAATTATTGATTTGCTACAGCGTTTAACCTGCGAATACAGCTTGGTATTTTTACTGGAATAATTGAGGACAAGTGAAGTAGTACCTGGCGCCACAGCAACAACAACGGGCAACTGGAACTCGAACCAACAACCGTCGGGTTCCAGGTCCAAATCCTCCAGTGCAGCACCACAACTGTTTTCAAAACGTAAACAAAGCATCTTTTTCTTCCATTTCTTTTCAAACCCCATTCCCTGTTCTAGCTATCGCGTAGTTTAGGGCTCCGTAAGGCACCCGAATCGGCGAATGACCGTACCACGCGCACAAAGACGAGAGCAGTGACCACCAGCCGGCGTATGTATGATACTCTGCAGTTCCTGTTTTTAACTTCCAAAACACAGGCGCTTGTTGTTGTTGTCGGAGGTGTTTGATTCGGCGCTTCTTTCGCTCGGGAGCTGAACCCGCAGCGCGGCTCTTACCTCACCGTACACAGCGACTAACCCAGCTGCAGCGGCGCCTCGACGTCTCGAACCCGACTCGCACCCTCGCCGTTCAGTTCTCAGTCTGCGCTCTGCGTAAAAACACGCAGTCCAGCTCGCTCCGGTTCGGTTCGGCTCGCTCTATGGCCGCCGACGGTCGGTTCCGCCGCTCCGCCGCCTCCTGCTTCTTCTTCCGCCCAGAGGAGGCAGCTGCTCCGCGCGCTCCGTGCGATCTGAGCACCGCGAACGCCGAAGCTGGAACCTCCTGCTCCTGCCGGAACCTGCAGCTCGAGCCTGGCGCGCGTGAAGCCTCGGCGCTGTAACACCGTGCGTGTTTACGCTCCTCGCCGTCCGCGCGAGTCCATCTTTCCGCCGGATGTGTCCTCCACCTCCCCGGCGGGTCCTCCTCCTCCGCCGCGCGGGCACACAGCTACCCCTGGCGGCCTCGCGAGCGCCTCGAAGGCGGAGGAGCGTTTCCAGAGACGAGACTCGTGTCAGTGTACAAAGCATGGTAAAGCACGGTGCAGCTCCGCAGCAACAAGCGGGGGCGACGCTTTGCGCAGCAGGTGGCGCAGCGGTTAAGGTCATAGAGGTGTACCGTGTACCAGTGAGCGAGGTTGCTGGTTCGAGTCCCACTCCCTGCCAATGCCATGCCATGGTATCGCTCCCATAAACTAGGTCCTGTCCTTTACTCTGAATTACCATAGTAAAGGCCCACAGCTGTATCAATTTGTCAGATACCGGCATAGAATGGAACTGTCGCCCGAGCCATTTCTCTAAATTTGACAAATAACCCACGTATTTACATATTTTTACACTTCATATTTGGCTTTTGTACTGCTCTGCTGTTTATTATGGCGCTGTCTTTCTCTTCTGGTGTATATTATTTTTATCTTAAAAATTTGAAGTGACTTCATAAAATGTTATTTTTTCCACCATGAAAATGAAAAAACTAAGGAATATAGATAAAAAGATAAACAAACTTATGGGACAAGCGGTTCTGAAAATGTGTGTGTGATAAATAAATATTGTCTTTTGGCGTTCAAATAAACATACAGTGCTGCTCTTTTCTGGTTAATTATGAAAATAGTTCCACAGAAACCATATATTTACATCCCAACGAAAACAATGAAAAGGAATAAGTATTTCATTCACTGCTGCTGTTTATTAATATAAGAAAAATTACAGACGGTATGTAACAAATCACAGTAAAAGTGAACAACGCTGATATCGCAAACGTTTAAAAAAGACATGTGAGAAGCACATTAAATACCTGAAAATAAAGACCGAAATAAAAACTAACTGGCTGCACAAGTGCTGGATACAAGGAAGTGAAAAGAAACATAACCTTAAGTTAGTGACCAATTGACATGTGAAACATGACATGTGATTTATGTCATATTTCAAATGTGATATGACAAAAGCTTGCTTTCGCAGCCTAATGTGCCAATTTCAGGTTCACAGAATCACACAAAGAACTGAACTTGTTGGTGTTAAATAAAGGAGGGCCTCATCCGAAGGATCCAGGTTCAAATCCACCTCGTGCTCCATTAGCCTTGATCAAGGTACTTCCCTGATTTTATAAAGTAAAAATACCCTGCTGCATGAATGGTGAATCTATTTAAAGTTCAATATCAAACATGGAAAATTGTTTTGGACAAAGAAGCCAAATAAATCAGTTCTAATGTAAATTCACTTTTCATAATGAGCAAAAAATCCAGAAAAATGGATAAACCAAATGGCAACTGTATACATATAAAAATAATACATTTTATAAATAAAATTGCATAATGATACATTTTTGTTTACTGTAGTGGCCAGGAAGGATAAGTCAGTGATTTATAGTTTTAGAAAATTTATAGAATTATTTATAGGACATGGATAGTTGGTACAGCAGGTAAAGCAGGTGCCTCACAGTTCCTGAGTTGCTTGGTGTGTGTGTGTGTGTGTGTTTGCACCCTGAATTTTCCTTCATGAGTGAAGGAAATTGCAAACCACTTCTGTTCCCTCCCCTGCCATGGAAACCAAGTGCATGGTCGCTCTGAGTCGGCTGCAACTTGATGGCACATCCATCATCATCAGGGAAAAAAGTTTTCACAAAATGAAATATAGAAAGTAGTTTTGGGTAAGAATGAAACGGAAAGATTACAGTTGTAAATGGCTCTCTACATACAGGCGTGTGCTGCATTCAGTTTCACAGAAGACATCATGTGTTACAGAGGTATGTCATACGTGTATTGATCAGAGCAAAAATTACTAAGACTTTGATTTTTATTCAGAATAGTGAGTATAATTTATGCGGAAAAATACAATTGCTGGGACGTGGAGAATAAAACTGAAAGTAGAAACAAAACCCAGTTCTTGCAAACTGGAAAAGAATTTTTTAAAACATTTTTAAAGGTTTAAACAATTCTGAAACATCAACATTAAACAGCAGGGATAATAAAAGTGCAACGGACATAGCAAGTTGTCTTCGGTCCTACATGTGAGTGCTGAGTGTTGGGTGAGCGACGGTGGGTGAATGTGCGCGCTTTCGTGTTTGTGTGTGTCCGAGAGTGTGTGTGAGGGATTAGCCTCCGTGTGTGTCCACCAGTGATTAGCCTGGTCAGTAGGTCTGTTGTGTATTGAGTCAGTCCATTAGCATTTTAATGCCACCTCCCTCTTGATCTCTTCCTGCACACATCTCTGCCGCACTCGTCCCTTTCCTTCCTGTCCGTTTTAGTCACTCTTTCCCTCCTTCAGCTTCTCCCTTCAGATCTCCACGGACCCTCTCGTTTTATTGCTCGCCCCCGAGAGTAACTCCGCAACACTCTGCTCTCGTCCCTCTGCTCCCTTCTCCAGCCTCCTTCCCTCCCCATATCTCCCTCCAGTTAATCCCACTCGCTCCCTAAACCCTCTCGCTCCATCTCTCCAATCGCTCGCTCTTTTCCCTTTATTTTTTCCCCTCTTTTTCCAGCCCCTCAATATGGCCAAACAACCTCCCCCCACATTCTTCCCTCATTCACTTCCATTCTCTTTTCTTGCTCCCTCTCTCTCCTTCTCTTTGTGCTTCTGCGATAAATTGATTAAAAGGAGGGGGAAAGGAGGATTAACCCTGGGGGAACGCAGGTACCACAGACTTGTGAACCACTTGGCCACTTTAGAGCATCCACCGCTGTCTATATGAGGCACGCTAAGTACTTGTGACTCAGGAGAAGTTTCTCATGCTCGGGAGATCGGATGAGCCGAACTTTAAAAACGAAGCTCTAGTTTTTTTTTTTTTTTTTTCTTCCCAAAGACAGAGAACTCTAAGGCTAAGGAAGAAAAGAAACAGGTCATTTCCTGAGCGCCATAAAGGGCTTCTCCTCATCTCCTGCATTCGCCCCAGCAGTGGGAGGCAGAGTCAGGAGCGTGATGTCCATCCACAACTCCTGATTTCACAGATTCAGACACAAGAATTGCGTTTGGACAATCAGCGCCGGACCCCCGGGCACGAAGGGGAGGTGGCAGAGAGACGCGGGCGGACGCGGAGAGAGAGGCCCAGCGAGGCGACCGCGCCGGTCGGGTACAAAAGGGAATCTCCTCGTGGTCAAGCTGGTCAGAGAAAAGAGGGACAGAAAGAGATCAGAAAATAAAAAAACAGCCACAGTGGAAAAATGTATCCTGACGGCACCTGCCAAATATACGAGATCAAACTCAAGAACTCCATCCAGCGTTTTTTCTTTTCGCTACCTTGATTTTCCCAAAGTTTTTCACGTCTCATAAGTTTTAATTAAAAAAAGAGAAGGCCATGCGAAAAGCTAATTCTCTTGCTTTGGTGCAATTATGTTTGATTGTTTAATTTTAGGTCATTTAGAAACGTTTGTACGTTTATTCAATTCTGTTACATATTCAGTTAATATTTTATAAAGATTAATTATATTGATGAATTTGCTGCAGCATGCACTTCAGAAACAATTTTCTTTCACTTTTTACCAAGTACCAATGTGGCAGTGAGACAACTTAATTCTTTTTTATTTTTAGTAGGGTTCAACATTGTATAAATAAATCCATAGCACCAGATCAAAACAGTAAAACTCTGATGTAATTTCAGTTCCAAATTGTAATGGGTTTGTGCAGCTCCACATTTTATCTTATTCATAGATAATTTAAGGTATTACATTTAACGAAGAGGAGAATGGCAGCAGACAGTGCGTCTAC
This sequence comes from Scleropages formosus, assembly GCF_900964775.1. Lineage (NCBI taxonomy): Eukaryota > Metazoa > Chordata > Actinopteri > Osteoglossiformes > Osteoglossidae > Scleropages > Scleropages formosus. Next base: position 5,838,811 of record NC_041828.1, on the reverse strand, counting down.
GCGAATTCATTTTTACCAAAAATGTCAGCAGGAACAGTTTAATTCCAAGGAATGAAGCTGATATTGGTTAAATGAGCAGACTCCAGCAGGAGCAGTGTGCTTTAAGTGGAGTGTCTGCCGAAATGTGACGTCAACCCAATATCTTTGGACGTCCAGGTTAGGTCTCCAGTTGACTCCTACTGAAAATGCAGTTTTAACCTCGCCCTTGTTCTGGGTATGACCACCTTGCCAGTCTTTTTGCATCAGGCTACCGCTGTGAATGCTGATGGAATTAATTTCCCTAATATTCTCCTTAAAAAAAAGATTTTCAGTAGTAATGTACATACGTGCCAGTGTTTTCATGTGTGCCAAGATCACAGTTTGTAATTGTACTCACGTAGAAATGCAAAGTTCACAGATGGAAATTGTTCATTGAAACAATGGCCTGTCAACAACATGAGATATTGCAAACATCACATTTACATCTTTTAGTTTTCTTACCTTTCGCATCTTCCAGTGCTGCATCGTTCTGGCCGCTTCCCATCAGTTTCACTAGTTTGCTCTGCTTCAGCGTTGGTCTGCCCTCCCGGGACTTCCACGTTCCTCACTCTCTCGATCTTCAGCCCTCTCTGTCCATCTCCCTGTCTGTCTTTCGATTTCCTTGCCGCTCCTTCTCACTCTCTCTCTATTTCCCTCTCTCTCTCTCTCTCTCTCTCTCTCTCTCTCTCTCTCTCTCTCTCTCTATCCTTCTCATTTCATGCAGGACTGGGGTTACCTAAGAGACTGGGCTTCAATGGAGAAAATCTCTTTTGCTACAATAAAGTGGGAGAGAAGGGGGGGGGCGGTCTGGGGGACCAGGGAGAGAAAGATAGAGATGCAGATGCTGGTTGGGGGGGGGCTGTGGGGCGGAGGGTTGGGGGAGACAAAATCAAAAATTGAATCAGTGGCTGCGCTTGTGTGATTTTGTATCAATGGTCAGTCTGTCGGGGCATCAACAGACTTGGCCTAGAGATTCAGCTGAGCCTGAAATTTACATTGGTTCAAATTCCCGTGCAGCGGTCCGGGAAAACGCACCTTTCCCACCATGGGTGCAACTTCCGCCCGCTGCAATCTGTAGGACTGCATTAGAATAAAAGCACATGGTTCGTTCATGTATGTACATGGTGTGTGACTCTGTCCCTAAGAGTAACTCTCACCTCTGTAATAAGAGCAGTGCATAAGAAAGTGTGGTGACACAAAGCGCTTTGAGTTTTCCGCCGAAATGACTCCTTTCTTTTGTCATTTTAATCCGCGAGTTGAGGGGTTCCTCAAAACCACACATATTGAGCCGCGTGAGTTCCGTGAAGCCAAAGGCTTCCTTTAGGAGCTTATCGCAACCTTAATTTACGGCGAGCGAAGGCCGTATCATGACACATAGGTCAACTGAATTATTTGAAAATTTAAACCCAAAGCCCCGAAATCCCTGCCCAGATGAATGGAAATACCAGCGCATTCAAAAGCAGTGCTGGGGCTTATGACATGTTATGCATCTTGATCCAGAGATGTCCGTGGTCCACCAGAATGACAGCGTTTTATTCTTATTTCCCCCTCATTCCCGTGTGTGATCTGCAATGGCTGTGATAATAATTTAATCAAACTGCAGTGCCCTGCGGTGGAATTAATGGCAGGGATCCTGGCAGATTGTCCTTAGTCCGGTTCAATGAAGTTATTTCCATAACCCTGTCCATCTGTTACCGTGGCAGCAGTGACCACTACGTCGCCATGGTGAGGTCCACACAAAAGGGCGTGGCGTGGGAAAGAGTCCAGGGGTCAGGAGTGAGGGTCACAGGGTCAGAGGTCACAGCCAGCTGGACAGCATACAGGACAGACGAGGGTGAGAAAAGGGGGAGGTATGATAGCTGGAAGAAGGCTGGCTGGACCCAACGGGACATTAACATTGAACTGGGGTAAAGATAAAGGAAGAATCGCACAGGGGCCCACTGAAAAAAAGTCTCTGGGAAGCGGCCCACACCGCCGCTACACCTACTGGTGCCTAATCGTGCGTGGCATTTGACAGGCAATTGACTCTTATCAATGTCCACAAAAATGCGGCCATTGAGCACTTTGGCGCGTAGTACGTGTTGGCGCTTCACACCGATAAGTGACACTCAGGAAACAATGGGCAACGGGCATTCTGAGAAGAAATGGATTCAGAAAACCTATAAATCACATTTTGTTCAGCTGCACTGCAAACTATGTGAACCACAGTGGACCTATATATATATTCACGTATATATTCAATATATGTGACATTTCAAGCAGACTGCTCGGGAAGTTTTACAAATACTGTGTATCAGTAATGATGCTGAAACTCATTATCTACAAGAAGGTCAGAACAATATCTTCAGTAAAAACAGGTAATATTGTTGCAAAGACCAATTTTTTTTTTTTTTTTTTACAGTAGATCATGTTTTTTCTCCTGCAATCCGTCTACACAAGACTGCTTTAATAAAAGACTGAAAACATTGTAAGTCAAAAGTTTAAAAATCCGTCATAGCTGATATCAAAGCTGACCCACACAGGATCAACCATGCACTGAAGACAAGCAGTTATGAATATAAATTCGGCGCGGGAAGGCCTGCACCTTCAGGAAGCACAGTGGGCCGGAATGGAAAAGGTGAAGGAGCCCCAATGTGTGGCTGTAATGAGATTAAGGCCCAGCATGTAAAAACATGACAATGTAATTTCAATCCAGCGTCTGACATCTTTTGTTGTTACTTTCCGCAGACAAAGATGAGCAATAAAAGCTTTATGTTTTTCCTCCAATTACACATAGCTTAAGGATGAGGGCAGAAAGAACCAGAAGATCAGAAGACGTGATATTACTCTCCTTGGACCTGACGGCTCAATTTGCTACTTCGATATTTTAATTGAAGACATTTTAACAGTAAATATAAAATTATTTCTATTATTATTTATTTAGCTGACTGCTTTTCTCAGACATTTAAAATGTCTTTTTTACATAATAAGCTACATACACTGATTTACCCATTTATACAGCTGGGTGCTTTTTATTGCAGTAATTGAGGTACACACCTTGCTCTGGGCCAAAGCTCTAGCTATTATGCTTCGCCCTAAAATATTTTCTAAAAATATTTCTAAAGTATTTCCAGGCCGCACAAAAATAATGAGACAGGCATCCTTGCTCTTGTGTGTAAAGTAATTTATCCCATTTTGACTCAGAATATATACTATGCTGAATACCAGCAGTTTGCAGGTTGACATCCTAGGAAAGGCCCTGTGTTTGATGAATTCCCACCCACAAGAAATTATTTTAATTATCCAGCTGTATAACTGGCAAAACTTCATATCTTAAGGTGTTTTTGAGATGAGAGCCTGTGATGCAATTAAATTTTATTATGCTAAACTCATGTTGGACTGACTTCAGAGAAAGACTTGCTGCATAGTAGGAACTGCACCTAGACTGGTTACCTTAGCAGAAAAGTTCATACAGATTTACAGGTACACAGATCATGGTAAAAATACGCTTTACCCAGCAATTCAACACTGCCTCTGCTGGGTAAACCAAACGATTAACAAGACGATGCAATAAAACATTACTGAGTTCATATTAGTGTAAACAACTACAGAAAGATACTGAATGGCTATTTTTTCTGATTTAATTCTCCTATAAAACATCATGAGAAAACAGTCACCATAAGGTAATATTCAGACTGCTTTCAGAGCCAAATTGCCATCTCATGGATGTAACCATGGCAGCCCGAGATTTAATCTTTGGTCCCCAGCACACATATGGGCCTGAATTTGCCTGGCTACAATGTGCCAATTTTCACTGATTCTGGTGGGAGATGTTCATACAGCTGTTTGGTTCCTGCATTACTGAGCTTGGCGCCGAAGCCCTTCAAGTGCCCCTCTGTTCAGTCGTCTCTCTTCTCTAACTCGGCATTCAAGGGCACAGACGAAACACATCTTGAGGTTCGACATCAAAACAGAACTCGGGTCTAAGGTCAAGGCTCTTGAGCATGTGTGTGAAATTCAGGGGATGTTGTTTCAAAATAAATATTTATAATTTTTTCTTGAGCTGGCTACGGGTTTAAATCCCTGCAACAATGCATCTACAATACAGTCCTGTTAAAAGACCTTGTGTTTTTTAGAATATATTCATTGAATAAATTTGAAAAGAGAAACATTATTTGACTCAATGGGTATGGTTAAGACAAACTTAAAATATAAATAATTAATGTCGCAAGTACATAGATGCATTTTTTACTCCAGGGCAACATGACTGAAGGAATACACTGGCGCTCTTAACCTAGGCCCTTCACTGTTACTGTTATTGTCTTTACAGAGAATAGTCAAAGTACTTCATACTTTGCTCATTATGTTCACCATCTTTCCATTTGACTGGACTGTGAATATATGTTGGTTCCAGTGACAAGGCAGGAAGATGGTTGTAGCGGGTTAATGTCAGCAAATTCTGGCCAGTGTGCTTACAAATTATTTGAGCAACTGGATTTTAATGGGTTGTGACCCAATGTGCAACAACAACTGGGAAGAGTACTGAAAAACTTCCTTTTGTCTGAGCAATTTTTTGCTAATGCAATTTAATTTTTCTCCCGATGATGGCATTAAATGAGCATCCATGATTTAGCTCTCCATCCCTAATTTACATTTACTTAGTAAGCAAAGGCTTTTCTAAAAAAGCAACTTACAATATTAAGCTGCTTACAAATATTAACCTGTTTGCACAGAAGGGTAATTTTTACTTGAGGATTTCTGGCCAAGTGCCTTGCACAAGGATAATGTAGCAAGAGATGGGATTTGAACCCGAGTTTCTGGGGGGGCTCTTCTGAGATCAACATTAAAAATCCGGTGATGACCTTGACTTTACCTTAGCATGAGCTACTGCCCTTGAACAGGTGATGCTTCACGCCATAAGGAATGCTCATTTTGTTCCACAGGTCACAGACAGTTGAGGTCTGCTGTATTCTGTGAACCTCAAATATCAGGGAAACACCAGTACATAGAGTCCGAAATAAATGCAGGGTTACAAAATCTGCACATTTTGCACTCAAAAATGACTTTGTACACATTCTGTTTTATCTATAACGAATTTAAAAATAGTGTTTAATAGGACAATTGACAATCCATTATTTGTACTCCATGAGTCACTTCTCACAGAACTAGTAAGATGGGGCAAAAAAAACAACAAATTGCTGCAGATTAGTGGAAAATATACACTAGACCAGCAGTTGTACCACTCTTCAACAATAAGGCTGAGTTGATTATTTTCATTTTTACAACAGAGACCATTTTGAATGTGTTCAATTTGTGACTTCTGTCTTTCTGGGGATTAAAGGATTAAACTAAACACGCTAAGTAACCAGTTCTTTTATTGAGCTAAATGCCCCAACAGAATGAATATTAGAAAGAATTATTCCTGTTCTTCAGAATTAAAATTTACTTTCCTAATAAAGATGCTCTGAACTTCCAAAAAATAGAAAATAAATGAACTGGGAATTTCTGAGCGATGTAATCATGCAATCGCTGGTTCTCATTATACATGTTGAGCCCTTGACATATGATTTGTGATAGCTGATTTGAAAATAACAAAAAGAATATTAAAAAAGAATGATAAGTAGCTTCACTCTGGGATCTGGCACATTCTGGAAGCGGCGTGCTGATCTTACAGGGCCATGGTTAGACAAAAATATTAAAAGTGTGACTCATCTAATAATCATGAATTGTGTCTCACTCACATTACCTGTATGCAAAGATGAATAAAGATCACTGTGCTTTTTAAAACAGAATTTATTAAGGAGAATCATAGGAAAAACTTTCACAGGTTCGTGCACCATCAGAGCAATATTGGTTTCCAATAAAAATCCTTATGAACATGGATCCATGTTAACATTTCAGTACAGAGGTGTATTTACTTAAGTTTATAATTTGATTTTTAATTTGTACAAGAGCTTGAGTTGCATTGCATATTTTTAATACTGCACAATTTAAACAAAATTAAACACATGCTTTTGCACAACTGTCATTTTAAATGTGATGTGTGAATTTAAAAAGGAAAACACTTGAATCCTATAGACTGACAAGCTGAAAGGCTGAAAAGCTTGAAGGTTGAAGTTAAAAAGCTTTTACTTGTGAATGGAGTCATCCTCTTTTGCCAGGCTTGACAAAATGGTGAGAAACAGCGGGCAATTAATAACGGAGAGAAGAGCAGAAGAGGGCGCAGACAGGGAAAGAAAAGGAAATTTACCTTGAACTCGGGCCATTCCGTCTCGAAGGCGGGGTCATCGATTGTGGCGGGGTCTGACAGGGTCACATATGGGGGTGGGGGGCTAGATCGAGGGGTGCCCCAGGTCAAGGGGGCAACAGTCATGGTGGCTACTCTGAGCAAGGCAGCGTACGTGGGGGTGTTGGGGCAGATGTTCTATGTATGGCTGTCCCTGCAATGTTACACGTATTTGATCATTTGCATTTTCACAGTATAGCAGCTCCAACACCCTGCTTACTATAACACAGCTTAGGGTTCAAAATCAATTACTTTACAGTGTTTCGGATAGAGATCAACAGACTGTGCCTTTTCTGTAAGCAAACACACTCTAAACATTGTACTGAAATATTGAAATACTGAACTGAAAGTTCATCATCCATGATCATTGTATTCAAACTATTAAACTAAAAAATTACAATTAAATGGTTAAAACTCAAGTCTGAAGGTAACAAGCAAACTGAAATGCAATCCTGCAAAAAATCTATATATATATACCAATATATATATAATATAGATAGATAGACAGATAGATAGAGATTGATGGATTATATATATTATATATATATATATATATATGTAATATTCCAATCCGAGTGTGTGTATATAATTATATCTGTACATTCTTCCAGATGTGGCACATAACTCAGAAATCAGTTTTTATCTAAACGGGAACACACACATGCTGCATGTACATTACCCAAAGAATAATAAAAATTAGAACATGTGTGTCAAAATGCTCTCATTTTTCAGTTTGACCTTATGTTATGCTTAATTTTTCAGTGTCGCAATCAATGTAACACTTCTTCTTCACAGTCTCATCATCATGATCAAATTAATTCGTGATTTAACACGAAATTATTAAATACTACAGAGAATTAAAAGAGAGATTTCAAATACAGCAATAATACTTTGCACCAAAAACTGAACCTGAACGACTTTATTGGTGATAATAAGAGAAAATTGGCAAAAAAAAAATCTTGCCATTGACTCTTACGCCACAAAACGTCTTGCGTCATCTCGCGCCAATCTTTCCTGTTCAAAATCACGAAACTTCATTTTCTGATAATATCTCGCGAGCTTTGCACTTGCAGCCCAATGTTGACTGAAGCCGGAAATCTCGCGAGAATTGTGCGAGTTGAATAGATGCCACGTCTGAGAAAGAACAGTCACCGGTAGGCGGTACAGTTAGGGTAGGTACAGTTAATAAGTATTTAGCATAGTCTTGCATTTGCACTACAAATTTTTCAAAGTCCGAATAAACTGGTAAGTTTTTTTTTTTCAATTATTCGTGTGAATAATGATGCGGGTTGTGCACAGCTGCCTAGTTGCGAGCTAGCTACAGTGTGTTTCCAGCTGTTAGCTTGGATGCTAACTGTCTTACGTTACTTACTCTGTGTTCCAGTCACCTCAAAGAATCTGCTCCACGGCGCCAATTTCACGGTTTTTACTGAGAATGGAACTATAATAAAGCGGTGTCCTCATGCAGCTTAGCTGGTTAACCACCCTGGTCACTGAGTTTTTTTTTTTTTTTTTTGTCGTTTTGCGCGCAATATGAATTCAATAATTGATGGAGCAAACAAGCCTTGGCAGGGGGTATGAGTGTGATCTCCGTACGGATCCGGTTTCCTTGTTGTTATAGGTGCTGTTTCACCAGAAACCATCTGTATTCATTTTTTTACACATTAGATTGTCTTTGCTTTTTATTGTTGGATTTATGAATGGGTGGGATGTTGCCAAATACACCCTATTGAACTCCAAGATGATCAGTTTACACGCCAATCAAACAGCATTATTATGTCAAGGTCGTGATATTTGTGGTCATATTAAAAGTATATGGGTTCTATAAACAAAACTATGTCAGTTCCTGATTTTTTTGACCCTTATGCAGAGAGAAACAAACTGCTGTCTCTTAGTAGTTAGAACTGCTAAACCCCTTCCAACATTCAAGAAGGATGTAAAAACCTATAATTTTCTCCTGATCTTCTGACAGCTTCGTAAACATGTGCAGTACAATGATTGTCTATGTATTTAAGACAGCATAGCAGTTAGAGCAGCTGCCTTTGGACTTAGAGGACCTAGGTTCGAGTCCCACTTCCAAAGTATGCCATGTAAATGGGTAAATAACTATTAAGTAGCATAACATTGTAAGTAGCTTTTCAAAAAAGTATCAGATAAATTTACAATTTTATTGTGACTTCTATAGACAACTACTAGTTATCTGCTCTGGCAGAAAAAAAAATAACAAGCTGTGCTTTGATAATTGTACATCTTTACTTAAAGCTCTTATGTGCTTGGGTGCTCTTTTGTTTACTCAAAGTCATACATCACTTTTGGAGAAAAGTGCTAAATGAATACATTTAATATAACAATTTTCATAAAAGATGCTCTAATTGCAGAGCGTTTCATAATTTTGTGTCTTTTACTCCCAACAGGAGTCATGGCCTCTCCAAGTCTCCTGGCCCCTGTGTTACTAAGCATTTTGATGATGCAGAGTTTTGTTCACTCTCACTCGCATGGCGACCACGGCCACGGCCACTCGCATGGCGACCACGACCACGGCCACTCGCATGGCGACCACGGCCACGGTCACTCGCACGAGGGTATAGGGGTTAAAATGTACCATGGGGCCAGCAAGTGGAGTGCCGAAGCCAATCTTCCATCACCAGAGGAATTGCACGATCACGGTCATGGGGAATTCCTTGACCATGGCCACGGGCATGGCCACCAGCATGTGGACTCCCATGCACATTCCCATGGGCACGGGCACAGCCACGGCCACATGGAGCCTGAAAGCCATAGTCACTCTCATGGTCATGGTACAGATCGGGTGAAGAGGGATGCAGAGGGAGAGAAGAGGAATATGGTGGAACTGTGGATGCAGGTACCAAGGGCTCCTCACCATCTTCTTTCAAAGACTCATGTCTGACTAGGCATCCTAGTTCTTGGGACATCAGCTCAGTCTGATTGGTTTCAAACTATTAATTAGCAAACTTAATCCTATATCTTTAACCACCTGAGATACTATTAGTTGCTAAATGGAGCCCATTGCTATGTCGTGCTCTCGTTGAGCTTATTGCTGAGTTGTGCATGACTTAATACTGAGATAACTTCCTTACATTTTATGAGAGACTTTGTCACAGATGTCTGTTACTTGGAATGTCGACCCAGTGTTTACCTCTGAAAACAATGTCAATATTAACCATTTTCAAACAAAGCTCCTCAGTTTTGAGTATAAGATGACAGTTATGTTCACTTTTGTATTATACACATATATATTATATACACACACGCACATACGTTTTTCCTTTTTTAAGTTGTGGAATTTTTGAAAATTACATGTTACAGTTGCTCCCACTTCTTGGCATTCTTTTTGTTTTTCTATTCTGTACTCTGGCAGCTATTTTCAAAGTTTTGTCCACATAAAAAAGGCAAAATCAGAGGCTATTAGATTCTTTAGTTAACTTTTTTAATTAAACCCATTGAATTGCCAGATGTGTGGAGTGTGTTCCTTAGTGACCTGAACTGATGTGTTCTCCTTCCTGTTCTGACCCAACTAGGCAGTCGGAGCCACTCTGCTTATCAGCGCAGCGCCCTTCCTGATCCTCTTCCTCATCCCTGTCCAGTCCAACACAGACCAGCACCAGAACCTCCTGAAAGTGCTGCTGAGCTTTGCTTCCGGCGGGCTGTTAGGGGATGCCTTCTTGCACCTAATTCCCCATGCTTTGGGTGTGTACAGGCGAAGGGATCCTTTGAGGGTTCTGCCACCTCTGGCTGAATTTATGCATTTTATCATGAGACATCAAGACCCAAAACAAATTTGTTAAAATTTGGTACTGCGCTATGACATTGTGACTAACACTGAATTTACCATCTTTTCATCCCTATGAAGGTTGTTTATATGGTCATGATGTTGGCTTATAACCATACTTATATTTTAAAGTTATAATGACATGACTTATAGTCAACAATTTTTTTCCCCTTATTTTAAATGAAGTGTGCTTCCTGATCCAATGAGCCAATTACAGTATCTTCATTGCAGAAACATCACTGTCATGCAGGTTCCATTGAATAATTCAGCAGTAAATGGGTTTGGATGGATGAAATACTTAGGAAAAATAATCCTTGTTAACACATGTCGCCCCTTCTAGTTTTTTAGAACACATTTTGGTTCTTCAGAAGCTGAGGATTTGAGGGCCTGTGTGATGGTTTCATTATAAACTCTTAGTATCGGGACACTATTTTAATATCTTGAATTAATATCATCGGATGTTTTCAACTTGTTTGCTATATGTTGTTGTCTTTATTATGACCTATTGTACTGTCTGCTGACACATTTTCAGTTCCTATTTTCACTTTCTTTTCTCAGAACCACACTCTCATCATGGGAAAGAGGACCACAGCCACTCGCATGCCCACAGCCAGCCACATGACCATGGCCACTCACATGGTAGTGTTCGCAAAAAAATTTTGGGTTTAAGAACAAATCTGTTCCAAACATTTCTGCTACTTATTTAGTAAACTAATGTGTTCGCAGAGTTGGATTTTCAGTCTCTTTATAGTATTTTTCAGAAGTGGTGTAATTTTAACTTGTGTCCCTCATGCACTTCCAGGTGTTGCCCATGGTCACATGATGTCGGTGGGGCTGTGGGTGCTGGGTGGCATTGTGGCTTTTCTTGTAGTGGAGAAATTTGTGCGTCTCCTTAAGGAAGGGCATGGACATGGTCATGGACATTCCCACTCTCACTCCCACAGTGGTAGGTTCTCCACATTGTTCAGTTTACCCAAACTTACAGAATTAACTCGATTGAGAGCTGCTGATTAGCTTTTCCCTGTACGGTAACTGGAAGTTAATAAATTCATATGATAATACGTAGGATATAGTATTATATATGTACACAATGTGTCATCACGTCCTGCTGAAAAGGGCTATTTTGTCCCACTCCCTTGTTTACTTAACCCATTTATCTTTTCAGCTGCTCCGAAAGTTAAAGACAGTGATGGAGAGGAGAAAAAACAAGGAAAAAAGGAGGAGGTGAAACAAGGCAAAAAGTCCAGCACAGAGAAGCGCTCAGAGAAAGAGAAAGGGAAAGAGAAGAGCACAGGTGAGTCAGGAGATGGAGGAAGATTCCCACTTTAATTCAGTTTGTTTCCTCAGTTTTACGCTCTGGTATTTTTGCATAGTACTATTGTTCTCCTGCGTTAGTTGTCGTATTGGTATTTGCAGTAGAGGACACAGAAGTCAAGATCATGTTTGGTTTTTATTTTTTATAACCTTTCACAATTTTTAGCTGAACAGTTATAATGTGTTACAGGACATGTAGAAGACAGTGTTGAAAATACTGACTCTGTGTTTTGACCATGAGTCACGACAGCTCTCCTGCTCTGAAAACTCTGACTTTATATTAACCTTAGGAGATCGCCCCCGAACCAAAAGCGTTGGTCTTTATGCCACTATGATTTTCTTCCATTTTGTCATCTTATCCACATTCAGATATCAAGGTCTCTGGCTACCTGAACCTGGCAGCAGACTTCACACACAACTTCACCGATGGGCTCGCTATCGGGGCCTCCTTCTTGGTGAGCCCCAGCGTGGGTGCAGTCACCACCCTCACTATCCTGCTGCACGAGGTGCCACATGAGATTGGCGACTTCGCTATCCTTGTCCAGTCGGGCTGCACCAAGAGGAAGGTATAGCTTTCTGAATATTTTCGCAGCTGCTGCCAGTGTGTAAGAAAGGTGGGGAATAAAATATGTGGGAAAGCACTGTGTTTTAGTGTCGCTTTCAACATGGTGTTAAAACAGAAATTTGAGTCACATACTTAAGACATTTAATTTTGCATTTAGTCAGGGTGTTTTGTGACAGTGCTGTTTGTCAGCCGTACTGTGTTTTTAAATAACCTTAATACAGTAATTTTCTCCCATGAATAGCTTTCACTGTTACTCTTCCCATCAGGCCATGTGTCTGCAGCTGCTGACGGCATTGGGGGCATTGGCTGGTACCGCATGCTCTCTGTTTGCTGAGGGAGTGGGGGCTGCTGCCACAGCTTGGATCCTGCCCTTCACTGCGGGGGGCTTTGTCTACATTGCCACGGTGACAGTGTTGCCAGAGCTGCTGGCTGGCCGCTCCACCTTGGGCCAGTCGGTACTGGAAGTCCTGGCCATGCTGTTGGGGGTGGGCATGATGGTGGTGATCGCTGAGTATGAGTGAGAGACTAGAGTTAATATTGGGAAAGGGTAGAGTGGGGTAGAGGGAGGGGGGTGAGACAGAGCTGTAACCAAGGCGCAGTTTAAAATGATAGACGGTGTGATTACAGGGTAGGATTTGAGTAATTTGTGTCCAAGCAGAAGGCGAGCGAGACTGACTAGACAGTGGTGCAGGAAACACCATGACTCTCAGCCACTGGAAGTGAGGAGTTGAAGTGAGGGCAGCAGTCAGAGTGATTTGTGAGTGAACCAGTGAGGGGTTGAGATTGGAGTCAAAAATGTTCACTTGATTGGTGGATGGACTCTCTCTCTGTGGTTCTCCTGTGGGATTGAATCAGTTGCGCAAGGTATGATGGGAATTGTAGTCCTCCGTCCATCTTCTTAGAAAGCACATCAGTGTCTAACACGTTTGCAAAGGATATGGTTTTTATTTTGCATATTGGTACCATTTGTAATAGTTTTGCAGTTTGTCTCTGGGGGGGAGTTTTTGTTGTACAAAAAAAGGCAGAATTGGGATGTTTAGAAATGAGTCAAGCGAAGCAAATGTGAGCTGTATAATTTTTGGTTCTAAAAGATTGTGTAAAAAACATATGATAGAAAAAATGGACAAAATAGTTTTTTTTTTTGTTTGTTTGTTTGTCTTTTTTTGAGAATCCCTCAGGAGAAGGTGTAAAAGGTATTATGGACTTCAACAGTTTCAAACAGTTTGTAGTTTTGTAGTACAGTGGGGCTGTAGGAACTTAGCACCTCCCCACTAGATGGCACCATGCAACTGGAGTCCAGGGCTGTTAGCTGCCATGGCTGTAGTTGGGCTCACTGTTCTCCTATTGCGTTCTGTAATCCTGCATCGCACCACTGTGACCTGGACACTCAGCGGACCACAAGCTGCGGGATCCTGACTGTCTGTGCACTTATGGAGAGGGTTCTTTTCCCTTTTTTATGTTTGTTTTTTCTAATTTTTTACTTTGTTGTTGATTCCTTTTGTCTTCTGATGTTCAAGTGTCTGAGACACTGTGTATGTGAAATGCTGACAAATTTAAATGTTTTTAGAGTGTTGGGGGAAAAGTCACCATATCATGCATGACTTTAAATTAGGAATTGAAATAAATTGCATTGGAGAGGAAGTCAGTGTGGTCCATACAGTATATAACCAGTGGGATTAGGTCACTGTCAGATACTAGGCTTGATTAATCTGCCTTAGATGGGTCACACAGACAATCATTATAACTTGTCTGTACGGTATTAGAATTTTCCAGTCAAGCACAGGCTTAGTGTGTCTGTGTGTCTAGCACTACATTTCTGTGAAAGAGGGACCACATTTCAGTTCTTGTAGGGTCAAAATAAGGAGGAGAGATGAGACAGAGGAAAGCAGTTTTGTTTTTTATGATGTAATGAATAAAAAGAAAAAAGCAAACTACTCTTGTTTCTTCTGATAAATAAGTACACAATTTTGCATGAAAATTTGGGCTTTTAATGTCTTGGGTCATTTGCAAAGTGATCTAACAAAGGATAACATCATAAGACCAAAATAGTGGCCTTATGATTAGATTATTTTGAAAATCTTGGTCTGGGATCTGTAAGTATTGCACCATACCATAAATACTATGTAGTGTTCACCCTTATCCAAGGTGACCTGCAGTGCTGGCTACACTGTACTAAATTCTCTACAGACATTCACTGACCTATAGCCAGAGGAGTATAACACACACACTATGGGAAATTTGTGGTCACCAGTTCACCTGGCGTGTGAAGGGAAACCCACGCAAACACATGTCCAATGCAGGTGCTATGACAACCATGCAACTTATATTTATTTACACACATATACAGCTGGGGAATATTTACATTTATTTGTTTAGCAAACACTTTCTGTGCAGCATACAACTCAGAAAACAAGTGCATTACATAACAGATGGAGAGACAGAGATGGAGACAGGTGATTGTCACTGTTAAACCATCATACATTACACAGGTAGTTACATATGAAACTGGCTGAGTTTTTTTTTTTTTTTTAAATAGATAATGAAGTGCAATTTTCTGGTGTAGATCAGGAGAAAAGTAAGTCTGAAAGATATGTGTTTTGAGACCCTTATTAAAAACTGAGAGGGATTCAGCAGTTCTGAGGGACAATGGGAGATCATTCCACCAGTTTGGCGCATAACCAAGAACCTTGGTGCTTTTGATGCTTGTGTGTGGGACCAGCAAGCTGGCAGAATTGGAGGAGAATGGCAGTCTGGCTACTGTGAAGTGAGCAATCAGGTCCTCTAGGTATCCTGGAGCAGATCCGCTGACGGTCTTATTGGCCGTAACCAGAGTCTGGAACTTGATACAAGCAGCTACAGGAAACCAGTGGAGAGACAGGAAGGGGAGATATATGGGAACACCTTCAAAGGTCAAACACAACTTGCGCTGCAGAATTCTGCACGAGCTTTGTTTTTAAAATAGATTTTTTCAACTGGAGTAATTCAGGGTAAGTACTTTACTATAGCAGGAGGTGGGATCTGAACCAGCAACTCTACATTTATTCATTTAGCTGATGCTTTTCTCCAAAGTGGCTTACTTTCTTGATGTATTCGCAATAGTTTATCCATTCATACTGCTGTACAATTTTACCAGAGCAATTTAGGGTAAGTACCTTGCTCAAGAGTACTACAGCTGGAGGGCCAAAGGCAACGGCTCTACCCATTACACTAACTGCTGCTGTTTTAGTTTTTAGTTGAGTAGTTTGATGTTAATTAAAAGAGTGTTCAACTGAAATGTAATGGTGTTATATCTGAGCTGTATCTTGTTACCAACCATAAGCTTCTGGGATACAGCAGATTACAATGACTCAGCTCTAGAAATGCAGTTCCTATTGGTACTGAGTGGATGGAAGTGTCATGGTGTATTTTATAAATTTTACTACAGCATGATATGAGGCTTTTACAGATCCTAACCCATTAATAAAAAGGGAGGCATATGTACTATTCAGCTTTTCCACTTGTGACTTAGGAGTTACAAACAAACTGAGTTACAGACAGACTCCGGTCCTCAACTGTTTGCAAGCAAGGACAAAGTGTATCCGATACACATGGACACAGGTTCAACATTATCATACAAGTATATAATTCTTTATGCCAGAGGACAATGGGAATGTCTTGTGCAGGAAAGACACAATCCTCACCTACTTTTGGTACTGCCAGAAAGCAATTGTACTGTATTTTCTACAAATCGGTCAAAATCTATATTTGTGTAGGTTGCCCGCTCACAGATTTTAAGAAACATGTAACACAAATTACACAAATGAATAGAAGCCTTGCGTTCCTTCTAAAGTCCAGGTCACTTATCAACTTCGTTTCTCTCTTTATTTGACCTTTTTTCCGAAATAAAGGGAATCTCCGCCATCTGTCGGTGGACAGCGGAATTAAAGTCGGCCGACTTGAAAATACGCGTGTGAACGTGTCTCCTACGTCAAATTTGGTGCGATAAAAGTATACGGGATCAAACTCTAAACAAGAAGCTGTGAAGAGTGTTTTAAATAGGCAAATATTTCAAAGAAACACATTCATAAATTAACAAAAAACTCTGTAAAATAATCTTTTCCATTTTAACATAAACTTCGCAAAAAGACATGTGACACGACGGCGCCCGTTTCCCAATCTCCGTGTGTGTTAAAGAGACATATAACACGATGATCCAAAATGGCGGCTGTGCGCCTCGATCGTTTTATGTATTAAAGGGACATTTAATACGGAGCCATAATGGCGTCCATCTCCTACCCTCAATTGTATTAAACAGACACATGACACTGTGATCCAAAATGGCTTCCGTCCTGAAATCTTCATCTGTATCGAATACAGTTTCTTAGGCACGAGGGGGGAGGACTGACGACGAGACAAGAGTGTGGGAGAAGAGGGGGCGGCAAGGAAGAACTCAGGCCTTGCTTTTCACTTTTCTTTTATGTTTTAATGTTTATGCCGGGTTGTTTATCCAGCTGAAGTAGCGAAACGGGGGTAGCAGGAAACCCAGCATTTTGTGGATATTTTTAAGGACGAAACGGTAGAATTTCCGGCGAGCTACCGACTCGAGTAAACGCCTTGTAACGAGTTTAGCGAGCCCGACGGTTTTTTACGTTTTAAAATAGCATTTTTGTATTTATAATACGCTTATTTGTTTTATTTTATTTAGCTTTCGTAATCAGGTCAGTAGGCAAATTGCCAGCTCAGTTTCTCGAGGTTTGTTTAATACCACAGTGCGACTCGACATGACATGATGGGCTTCCACAGCTCCGCCACCGGCTGAGGCAACAAACCCTGCTCGCATTTTCCGTGTTACCTGCGAAACACACCACCCGATTCCGTGCAGTTTTTATACTGATATTTTTTTTTTCATATTCGCTGATTCCCTGCCGCCTGGAATTTAGCTAAATAGTAGCGTGACCGATTCGTTGTAAACACCGCCGGCCCAAACTCAGTCCTCGGACTAAAGTTTCGCCGCCGGCCGCCCGAAGCAGCGCAGTGTCTCGCAGCCGTGCGACGTCATGGGCGACAGCCGAGGTAAGAGACTCTCCACCGAAACCCCTCTGAAATGACGAATTAGTGTGAAAAACCAAACCCTTTATTCCTACACACGTAAATTATTGAAACTTTTCAAGGGTTTGAGAAAATTTCTGTCCAGTTCCAATTTCGGTAATCTCCCACTAAAATTCCTCAGAGTCACTGCCCTGTTATTATATTTTTATATTTTCAATTTCAGTCACCCCTTCGTCGACATTAATTAATTTAATAGTAATCTACTTTACTTTTCATTAATAATTATGTCAGGTGTCTGTTGTTGCAGTGGAAAAAGTTTTTGCAATGTTGAATGTTATTTCGATTTTATACTATTTCGCCGAAATTTCGGTACAGTTCAGGGCCTGTCCATGAGAGGTTTCACCTGTTTGGTTTTGCCTTTTTTTTTTTTTTTTTAAAGAAAAAAACACTTTGATTCTGGGAAGACTGATGGCTTTCTGTACCCTCCTCTTTCTTTGTTTACAGTGTCAGGGCCATGTGCTTCTTCTGCTCTTTTCTGGTACCTCATCATGTGATCTAAGAAATCAAGTTGATATCAAATAGATGTTTTTGTAACAAGAGCTTTAAAATTACTTTATTTAGCTGAAACTTTTTATTAAGCGCCTCGTATTTTTAACCTGCTTTCAATGTTTTGCCCACTTCTAGAGCTGAGAATTTTACAGTATAAATTCAGAGCAGTACCCAGCCGGAGGGTACCACAGCAGGTTGTGGGATTTGAACCTTGGTTCCTTTAAGTGCAAGGTGGCAGCTCTAATCACTGTGCTACCTGCTGCCCAAAATTTGATTTAACTTCTCTGATCAGCAGGCTTCTACTGTACAGTAGCAAGATAAAAAATATACAATTTATTAAAACTGTCATGTCTCAGAATGAGACCAATCCTGGTATTTCAATTAAAGGGTGTGGGAAAACAGCCAAGTTATGGTATTGTTACAGAACAAGTAATGGAGAGCATCGGAAATGAAATGAGAAATCCAGTAAATGGATAAATGGTTTGGTTCGTTTTTGATTTAATTCCTGAAACCTGCCCCAGATTCCCGCAGCCCCGACAGCTCCTCTGTGTCGTCTCCCCCCTCGGCCCAGCGTTCGCCTCCTCTGGCACCCTCAGCTGCTGCCATGACCTCCCTGCCACCCATGACGACAGCTGTCAACAGCCCCATCAGCAGTATGGGTTCCCCGTTCTCTGTCATTAGCTCATCGCTGGGATCACCCTGTGTTCCGGGAACCCCCTCGGTGGGCTATGGTCCCATCAGCAGCCCGCAGGTGAGGATCTCGTATCACCCACACTACTGTTGTCTCCAAAACAAGATCGGGGAATGAGGAGTTGAAAGAGACTTAATGCCATCATATAAGAAGAGGAAAAATTCAGTTTTCCATTCTGGTGCTCAGAAAAACAACAACCAGATATGATAAACAGGAAGTGCTCAGTGAGCTCCCACTCTAGAAAATTCCATGTCACACTGTGCTACTTCTCACTCTTGTTTTTGTTCAGCTGAACCAGAGCCTTCCTGTCAAGCACTGTTTTTAAATGACCTGTTGAATCTTTTCTGTTACTCACATGCACATATTTTAAGTAAAACTTCATATACATGCAGTCTTAATCCTGCCTGCCTGCCCCATCCCTCTATGTATCTGTCCCCTTTCTGCCATTGCAGATCAGTGTGTTTTCCAGGAGTTCAGAGGTGAGAGTGCAGTTACTCATCTTGTTTTCTGTGTTTCTTCAGTTCTGTATTTATACATTTTTCTGTGAAACATACTGCAATTCACACTCATCCCTCTATCTTCTTAAGTTTTCTTGGGTTTGATTTTAACACCCCTCTCTTGGTCTCAATTATCCAACTTTTAAGCACCTCTGTAAGTAACCAGTGACTGTGAGCAATGGTTGGTATTGAACTGTCTGAAGTTCTTGTGTGGAGATTATACTTGTGACTCTTGAACTCCTCTGCTACTATATTTTTTATGCCAGGGCTGTAAATGGGAAGTAATTTGCAACAAGGCATATTTTAAAACTTGTTTGCAGGTATGTACAACGTATGGTGGTTTTGTCTGATGTTTTTTACTGTATTTCAGAACATGGAGTTTCCAACACAAAACTAAATGCTTGGATTAACCGAGTTTTAGTGTCAGTAGATTGGTTGTTCTGATAAAGTTCTGCTCACTTTTCATTAATTCCTTTTTTTTTTCTTTACACAACATTTAGAACAAAAAAAAAAATGTCTTCCTTATTACTTCATAAATTGTAGTTTAGCCTCTTTTTTTCTTCTTGTTCTCAGATCAACTCAACGGTGTCCATGTCAGGGCTGCATGCAGTCAGCAGCTCGGATGACGTGAAGCCACCTTTCGGCCTGAAGCCTATGTCAACCCACAGCCCTGGACCCATGGTGTCCCAGAAACGTCTTTGTGCCATCTGCGGTGACCGTTCTTCTGGTGAGTGGGGCTTGAGGGAAAAGGGAATGGGGACATGGATCATTGTGAAATGCTTTAATTTCTTCTGCTGTTTTACAAAGATAGAATGTCGCTGTATTCTAGCGTTAGTGTACATAACAGAAGTTTTTCATTGAACAGTGCAAAACTAACTTAATTTAGCTTAATGTTTTCTTAACTGATACTGCAGGTGATTTGACTACATGGTTATAGTATATGAATCATATAGTTACGTGGTGAATGCTTTCTTTCCATTGCCCCTTTATCTTCCCTTTCCCTCCCCTCCTGTCTGCTGTTTTCTGCCCATCTTGTTCCTTGTGCCCTGTTCCTTGCTCACTGTCCTACAGGTAAGCATTACGGTGTGTACAGCTGCGAGGGCTGCAAAGGCTTCTTCAAGCGCACGGTGCGCAAAGACCTGAGCTACACCTGCAGGGACAACAAAGACTGTCTGGTGGACAAGCGCCAGCGCAACCGCTGCCAATACTGCCGCTACCAGAAGTGCCTGGCTATGGGCATGAAGAGAGAAGGTAAGAGGGGGTGGCCTCTGGACATCAATCCTTGAACTTTCTCTTGTTAGAAACATATGTGATTAGTACTTTAATATTTTGATCTGATTTAACAGATCTTGGTTGCATATTTAAAGTATGCTAACAATGTATTCTTTGCAAAGGTGTTTGTGTTGTACTACTGTTGATGTGCCCCGTTCTTTGCTTGAGTTAGTTGTGCGGAGAGGTCCTGTTCAAGGTAATGGGGATTCTGCTGGTCCTGTTGGGAGCAGTGATATAGAACAGTTTGGGCAGTGACAGGTGGAGTTCTGCTAAACCCCAGAATGTGGGGCACATATGAGCCGAGGTGAAACTGAGAAAGAGAGGTGGATGATGATGGACCTGTGATGTGGATGATGGGGAGTAGCTGTTGGACTGCAGGCTCTTGGTGAAGGAAGATGCTGAGGAAGAGAGGGGGGGAGGCTGAGCTGATTGGATTTACTTTGACCTGTGTGCACATGAACACAATGCTGATGTTACACTGGAGGACACAGAGGTGTGTGTGTGTGTGTGTGTGTGTGTGTGGGGGTGGATGGAGAATGGGGTCAAATTATGCGCACCAGTGGCACTATGCCAGTGTAAAACTGCTCCAACTGATCCACCTCTCAACAAACACATCCAGTGTCAGATGCCTCAATGGTGACCTGGTATGTGCTACTGAGTGGAGCTCAACCCACCACCAAACCAGTCCACAGTGGGCAACTAGTGAAGGCTGGGGGGAAAGTGGAGGGCTCTGCACTTTGAAACGGTGGGTCGCTGGGCTCCCTAATCTAATGTAGTGTGGTGGAGGCTAGAAACGGCAGCAGGGGATGGACAGAACGAGCGAAAGAGTTGGAGAGAGGGAGCGATACCTACAAACTAACCCCTGTCCCCCCTCTCTCCCTCTTTTGTTTTTCTCTCGTTCTCTCTTTCTCCCTCCATCTGTAGTGGTCCAAGATGAACAACAGCGATGTAAGGAAAAGAAGGAAGTGGAGGCGTGTTTGTGTTTGTGTGTGTGACAAGGCAGGACTGCATGAATGGAATTGCATTTTAGGCAAGGATTAGAGCTGGTTAAAACATTATAGTTTAATACATGAATTTAAAGAATGAGCTCTGAATTGCACCTCAGCTCCATTCGTTTTGTCTAGCATTCATAGATACTGTTTGCCAGCACACCATATTTGAAGTCTGAAGTCTTTTTCTATATGTGTATATACGCACTATAATAATAGCTGCAAATATTTTTCAAATGCAGTACATGGTTATTGTAACTTTTTGGGTTCATGCTTTTACAGTTCTTTTTTTTTCTCCTTTTGGGAAAATTTAAATTCGGCAGTCACACTGGTAGATGTGGTGTTTCTGATGTATGGATTTGACTCAGTTGTAGTCTGTCTCTGTTTGCTGTTATATCTATTGGGGAGACACAAAACTGTCTTCCAGATGGAAGAGAACAGTGTCACCTTTGGCAGCAGTTTAACATTTATCACAATTTTAAAAACTTTCTTCAAAACATTTTTGACCATGGTGCTCGTTCTGTCTGTATAATGCTGTTAATGTGACTCCTCCTGTCATTCTGACTCTTGTCCGTCATTCACTTACCTAATTCCATTTTCCTACATGTAGATAGAATAGATACATCTTCCTTGGTCGAGAGCCCCTTGGGTCACATGGTTTGTTGACAAAGCTTTGTATGCAAGTGTGAATGTCAAAGAATGAATGGAAGTTGTCTGAACTAACTAGGAAATGTATATATTTGTGTCCGTCGTTTTCTCTCTCATCCTTTGTCTTCTGTCCTCGTTGCCTTGTGTCCCCCCTCCCCTTTTTTTTCTCATCACAACCCCCTTCCCCTCGCAGCGGTGCAAGAGGAGCGTCAGAGGAATAAGGATCGAGACGGGGAGGTGGAGTCGACCAGCGCTGTCAATGAGGAGATGCCTGTGGAGAAGATCCTGGAGGCGGAGATGGCTGTAGAACAGAAGACTGAGCTGCATGCAGACGGCAGTTCCGGCGGGAGCTCGGTAAGAGGACACGCATGCCCTCATATCTAACAAGAACCCTTCCTGCCAACGTAAAATTACCAGCCTAGAATTGTCTACATGTCCAGCATCACAACATGCTATTAAATGCGATATTACACATTTTGAAATACTTTAGACTAGCAAATTTTTAGTAACTTGAAAAGGTGCAGTGCAGCTTTCAGGTTAAAGTTAGAATTTTTGACATTTCTTGCCACAATTGGTCAGTTTTATAAAAACCAGTCTTGTTCAAAATACTGCTGTCTCTAAGGAAGTGCTTGCATCCAGTGACTTGACGTAGTGCTTCTCTCCAGCCCAACGACCCGGTGACCAACATCTGCCAGGCAGCAGACAAGCAGCTCTTCACCCTGGTGGAGTGGGCTAAGAGAATCCCACATTTCTCTGAGCTGCCCCTGGATGACCAGGTCATCCTGTTGCGTGCTGGTGAGAATTCACTGTATGGTCCAATGTGGTAGGAACACCCTGTTTTATTTTTCTCCCCTCTTTCAGATCCTTCTTTTCTCTGTTGCCCCTTTGATTCATGTGTTCACCTTACTTTCTCTTTTTTTTTTTTTTTTTTTTTCCCCCTCCTGTAAATGCTTTAGTAGTTATTGGTGTTAAAAATGGAGCTCCGAATAGCAACAGTGGCTGAACAAAGCGGCGCACTGTATATTATAGCTGTTATCAAGCCTGCCTGGATACCTCAGTTTGTCCCTGTTACCGCAGAGTAAATGTAATTTGAGGCCAGTACTTTGGTAGCTAATGAGGTTAGCTCAGAGCCAGAAACTCTGCTTTGTGACATCTTCTCCACCCTCCCCATTTTCCCTCTGCAGGCTGGAATGAGCTCCTGATTGCATCTTTCTCACACCGCTCCATCACAGTGAAAGATGGCATCTTGTTAGCCACAGGGCTTCATGTTCATCGCAACAGCGCACATAGTGCTGGTGTGGGTGCCATCTTTGACAGGTAAAAACACTTGCATGTTGACACAAGTGCTCTTTCTCTGTATGGGTGCTTGCACTTTCTTGGCTGCCAGCATGTTTCCACCCCAACAGAGTACAGAAATCTTCAGTGCACCAATGTTTTCAAAACTGAGAAATATTTTTAATTCATACATTATTTCGCTGAGTTAAAGTACCTGCATCGGAGACATCGGTTGGTATTATATTGTAGGGTTATAGTAGAGGTTAATTTTTCATACTTGTTTCACATGCAGAAGCACATGGAACGCGTAATCTTTAGAACTTAAAGTAGATAATTTCTTCTTTGGAATTGAACACACTACAGTTAAAAGCTTGGCCTTTGGGTTGATGTAGGTGTGGTCTAGTCTTTCAAGTCAAATTCAGTCTTCCAGTGAAACTAAGACATTGAATGAACTTAGACTTCATTAAAACGGCACAGACAGCGTTTTGTGGTCAGGACGGTCAGTGCTCCCTGCTCAAAAACAAAGCTATATGAAATAACCGCACTGTTCTGTTTCATTGTCCTTCCATCATGGTGCTTCCACCAGCACCACCTCCATGTACACAGTAAACTCACTGTTAGGGTATATCATACATCTAAGGACATCGAGACAAACAAATGTGTTACTTAGTGTTAGGGTTAGTATTTCGTATAAACACACTGCTGTTTTGAATGTCAGCAAGACACAGAACATGTTCTCGCTAGATTTAAACACATCTCTTGGCTTTTGTTCATGACCGGATGTCTTCACAAATATCTGACCCTGTCAAAGTATTGCATTGCATGGTGCTGGTCTAACAATGTAGGTAAGTGTACATTTAGGAATTGCATTCTTATTAATACCACCCAAATGTTTTCTAATGTCACTTTGGCAGTAAGACTCTATTTGCTAATTTTAAAAAAATTTTAGGTTTAACTGATAACAGGTTTTTTTGCAGTCCAGCATATTCTGTGATATCAGCTATGTTTGTGTGCACGTTATCACTGTAATGTTAAACTTGTTTTGGTCTGTCAGTTTATATGTCTGTGTCCAAAGGAAAGATGCATTTTCCTTTTTACCGTGACCATCTTGCGTGATTTCAGACGGGTTTTCGAGTCAATTAAATTCTGATTTCTCTGATCTATAAGCTTTTGGTGCGTTGCTGTAACACCAGTGCTTTTGTACTGTTATAAAAATACCCTTACAAACTGTTGGATGTAATCTGCTTTGTTGCCATGGCTGCTACCATTGTGGAACCCCCCCAAGGGGTGAAGCTAGCCATGTGCTTCATGAGACCCTCATTACTGGAGGTGCTGCACAATTAGTTTAATCCCCATGGGAAATGTGTAAGTGTAAGGTTGGAATGTGTAGGTTGAATCTCACACTGCAAAACACTAATTGTGACTCTAAGGTCATTTTTAAATAATAATAAAAAAAAAAAAGTCTTATGGTTAATTTTGATAGCGAATTAAATGTATTTAGTCAATTGTTCAGTTGCTGCAGAAATTAAATGGCATTTGTGAAATTAAAGCACTGGTTTTGCAGTCTAAGGGAATTGCAAACATTGCAATTTGCAGTACTCTGGGAATACTTAGTTTGATTTAAGGACCGCATAGATGAATAAGACAGGCTTAGCTCTCCTCAGCAGCCTGCAGCTTGTTACATAAAGAACTGGCCCCAACTGAAAGTACAGTCTAAACTGGAACCAAAAAAAATGATGTGATTGACAAATGAGAATGTATAAAAATGCAAGTGCCAAGTAATGACATTGTAATAACACGTTCTGATTGAATACACAGGGAGAGTGCGCACAATGCAGAGGTGGGGGCCATATTTGACAGGTAATAACACCACACGATCAAACTGTCCTTTCACCACAGCTCAGAACAGGGTATTCTGGGTTTAGCATGGGGGAGGTGAAGTACAAAAGGCTCAGGTGAAGAGATGGCTTGTGTGTGGTAGGGTTCAGTGCTCACCCCTCTGTCAGAGTGTACGCACTGCTGGTCAGAAAGCTGCGGTCAAGGGCTGATTCATAGAAAGCTGCAAGCTGGCTGTCTCCCAGAGGCCTTATCATTCTTTTCCCGAAAGGCCTCTGAGTCCCAAGCACTTATTAACCAACATTGAACTGAGAAACCTGAACTGCCTGTTGTTATATCAGGCCTAAACCATTTATGAATCGCTGGCAATTACACCTAAAATATGGGTCAGACAAAACAGATGAACATTTCAGTGGAGTAACTACAGCAGGACAGTGGATATTCACTCTGGTAGCCTCTCTTCTGCTTTAGTTATTACAGATATATTTGCAGTGAAGACAAGAGGCTTCCAATCCTACCTTTTGACAGTTAATTGTTCTGTGAAGCCAGCTCATTAACCCCTCATCCTCCAATCTTTTGCCCCTTTCACACAACTTTCCTGCCCCATCCCTTCCTTAATTCCTTTGCAGGGTGCTCACAGAACTGGTCAGCAAGATGAGAGACATGCAGATGGATAAGACAGAACTGGGCTGTCTCCGGGCAATCATCCTGTTCAATCCAGGTATGTACCTGACCTCTTTTTGGGCCAGATTCACGCAGTGCTACTTCCTGTATTGTTGCATTTCTGTTCCGTGTACAGGCAGTCCCCAGATTATGAACGAGTTTCATTCCTCAGTCTGTCCTTAAGTCGGATTTTTGCATAAATTGGTACAGTTCGTGTCTGACGTCAGTTTGTCAAATGTTTGTTTTAGTATATAGTATATTGTGTACATTTCCGCACATACAAAATATTAAACACTTCCAGATATGCTAAAACATCTTTAATATAACAATACAGTAATAATACAATGATGATGATATGAATAAATGTAAATACAGTGTTCATAATCGAGAGACACAGAAAGAGAAATGTTATTACTGTCATGAACACGGGACACGGAGGAGGCTGGACCCACGTGCAAGACCGTTTATTCAGAATCAAAGGACTAGACGTGTTCTTGTGGTCATGGGGTGGGCAAATGGTGGGTCGATCGGTGAACTGAACAGAGGCGAGGATCCGAAATTGTGGTCGAAAGACAAGGTGGGCGGTCGTTATCAAAGAGACGTGGAACGGTACTGGGGACTGATGAGGGACAGGACTTGGAAGAGCAAAGTGAGGTAGGTTTGAGAATGCAGAGGGGACAGTTGTCGAGTGAGATTATGCAACTGGGAAGAAGTGTCTTTTATAGCAGAGTGCTCCGACTGCAGTTGCGGGTGGGGTTGTGACAAATATAGTATTTATAATAGAGTGTATGCACGTGTGCCTGCGTGCAAAACTAAGAAGTTTTAATGTTTGCTTTTCCAACGTTCGTTGGAGTTTCATCTTTTTCTGATCGCTTTATTATTTCCACTTTATTTTGTCGTGATTGTTTTCCTTTTCTTGGATGCATTGCCATCACTTGCGCCACATTTACATTTTGGTGCAATGGTTAGGAGGGTAAAAACAAAAAAAAAAATTAAAGCCAAATTCAGTAACACACAAGACATTAATAGCAGTGTGGTCTGACTGAAAAGAAGGAAGACTGTCCCATCTCGGGCTCATGTGCCCCACCCACGAGCCCACAAACAGCTGTAGACGCACAATGTTTTGATGCACATTGCAAAGTAGTGCCCGTTTGTTATTACGAGCCATTGTATGTAACTCGAATTTTTAATAGGCTTAATTATAAAGTGTTCATTTGATTGTTACTTAAGGGTGACAAAAATAACTTCCGGTCAGTAAGGTGGTGGTTACGTACAACCCATAGTTACGAAGTCAGATGTTCGTAATCCGGAGACTGCCTGTATCTCAATATCTCAGGTGCGCTGATTTGTTGTACTTTTAAAACGTGTGACATGCTTGGCATATTTATGTATACAATGCATTAATAGTTTACGTTGACAAAAGTAATACTACAGTAAAATACACCCTTTACATAGGCACTCTCTGTATACCAGCAAGATAAACACATCAAAACAGGATTTTCTGCCAACCCATGTCTTCAGACAATGACATGGCAGCAGGTAGCTAGATGCTAGGACCATTACTTTGCATTATGAAGATTCTCTGTTCAGTTCTCTGCTTCTGCTGCACTACTCTTGAGTAAGGTACTTACAAAAAAAAACTCCTTTTATTGAAAATATTGTGCTGTATAAAAGGTTGGTATATAATTGGAAGTTGCTGTACAAACCTAACATTGCAAGTCACCTTGGACCATGGCATTGACATTAGTTTGGCAGATGGGTTTTCTGCAAGTGCATGTTTTTGCATTTATAGTTTTTATACAAAAATACATTCCACAACAGATTCTGTTTCAGACACTGAGACTCAGTTATAGCTTATATGTAAGATGTTTGTGTTTGGCTGCTACACATTACTCCGGTAGCATGTATTTGTTCCACTAGTGCTTTTCTCCACAGCAGCTTGTTGTGTTAAGCTACTTATGATTTACTCATTTTTCTATTTGGTTTATTGTTGCTGAAGTAATTAAGTACTTTGTTCAGGGATACTACAGTAGGAGGCAGGACTTGAACCTTCAAGAGCTCATGCCACTCAGTTACCTGCTGCCCATAGAAATTAATGAAATAGAATGTTTTTGGAAATAGTTGTCAGGAGATTTGCTGAGAAATTGGGATGAAAGACATGTTTTGAGACTGTTTTGAATCCTGGGAAGGAGTCAGCATTTCTCAGGGACAAGCAATTTGCTCCATAACATCTGTGACAAGGCTTAGAATCAGCAGGCTTTTGGTTTTGGACCCCTTTTGAGCAGAACAGGCAAGCAGCCAAAATGGAGGAGCACAGCACTCTTGCTGGAGTGTACAGATTGATCATGTCAGTGGTATTGATCCTTATTCCAAATCATAGGCAATAACCCAAAAGCTTGAATTTGATACTGGTAACTACAGGAAGCCAATAAAGATGAGCAGAGACACACATGGGAACAGTTTGGCAGGTCAGACACAACAGTAGTGGTAATTTTAATAACATTTAATTTTTTGTAATACCACTGTCACAGATGCTAAGGGCCTATCAAACCCCAATGAAGTGGAGCTGCTGAGAGAGAAGGTGTATGCATCTCTGGAAGCCTACTGCAAGCAGAGATACCCTGACCAGCAGGGCAGGTGAGCTGCATCTGTTCCAGGAAATACACAGTGGAAAGGCCTCCACTGTGCAGGAAATGGATGGTCATTTGTTTGCACACCGTGTTGACAGTGGTTGGCGTTTAGTAAAAACAGTGCTGATGTGGTATTATCCCTTCACTGCCCCATTTCAGGTTTGCAAAGCTTCTCCTACGACTACCAGCACTGCGCTCCATTGGTTTGAAATGCCTGGAACACCTGTTCTTCTTCAAGCTGATTGGTGACACCCCCATTGATACGTTCCTCATGGAAATGCTGGAGGCACCCCATCAATTGACATAGGAGGCAGTCTCCTTCTGAAAGCTCAGTCTTTGGGGGTAGGGAGGGTGACACCATGTCTGCTGGTTTCCAGTTCCCTTTCAGCTTTCTGGCTCCTTGAGTAACATGCATATACAAGAGAACCTGTGTGGTCAGAAATGCTTTCCCCCCCTATTTCTGCACACTATATGAAGACAAATGCCACCTTGTGTCTTTCCGTTTTAAAGGTTTGTGTGTGTGTGTGTGTGTGTGTGTGTGTGTGTGTGTGTGTGTTTTAAAGTGGCTTTAAATATCTAGACTTAAACTGCCAGTTGGAAGGTCTCTTTTATGCTGGGGGATATGTTGCCACCACTTAGTGATGTGAACATTGTTTCACAAATATTGATACTGGACCACCCCCCTTCTCTTACCTGACTGAACGTATTATCCGTGTCCATATGTCAACATACACCCTTGACGCTGTTGGGTGGAAAACGTTGAACAAATGCTTTAAAAAAAAAAAAAAAAAAAAAAAAAAAAATCTTAATTCTATGTTAGCCAGTTTTGCATTTTTTTTTTTTAAGTTTAGGTGTGCTTCATAGGTTGACTTGGGGAATTAACACTGAATCTTGTGTGATGTATTCAGTTGGTGCTTGAACTGAACTTGAAGTACTGTGCTCTTGAATTGAAGTCTTGTTCGCCTGGCTATGGCAGATGCCCAGCTTCTTGCCCAAATGCAGTTTTATGGTATAGAACTTATTATTTTTAATCCTGAAGGCTTTTAAGTGTAACCCATGGTACCCTGTATGCTTTCTATGTATTTGTGGAATGAGTAGTTTTGCTGAACATTTCCTTTACTCCGGCTTCTCAGCTGTGGTTTGCCTGCTCTGATAGAGCCCAGTCCCCCTGATTTAGCTGTTGTTATAAATTGTTTTTGCTTTGCGCCAAGAACAGACCAAAGTGTTTTATGAACAGGAAATTGCACTATTGCACAGAAAACACCACCCTTTCAAGCCCTCTGATATAAGACGGCGGCACGCCCAATGTTTTTAAACCCCCAGTTGAAAGGAACTGCTTAGCCAGGAAGCCATGTTGAACTCAGAGGAACCAGTAAATCTCTTTGAGGACTCTGGGCTGATGATATGGCTCAAGCTCACCAGCAGGACTCTGGATTTGGAGCTGAAAACCAACAGACGTGGGTTACCCTCACAGCTGGCACTGGGACGTTCTGTTCTATGCATATAGTGTAGAGGGTTTGGGAGGGAGCAGTTACACACATGCATGCACACACTGTAAACACATATGTGGGGGGGGGACTTGTGCACATTACAACATTAGTTAACCATAAGGCAGGGGAACAGTGTACACTCAGGCTAAGTGAAATATATATAAAATATATATATTTTGTATTGCCGTGAGCTCATTAACTTTGTCTTCATGGTCCCTAGTGGTTTAAATGGCTCATCGGCCACATGCACTATTATCCTGTGCAGCAGGGGGTGCAGTTGCAGTTGCAGCACTTCCCTGTTGTGTGTCACAGATCAGCATAAGCTCAGACCTGGTGAGCTGTTCCGGCCTTAGGCACGGCATCTATTTCTGTGTTGGTCATATGACCAGAGTTTTGTGTGTTCTTTTTTGGGTTTTGTTTTTTTTTGTACTTGGCATCATTCTTAAAAATGCTGTTGTAATAAAGCTGTAGGCCGGGCACAGTGGCAGGTTGAGGAAAGAAATTACCTGAAATCGGTTGTATAGTTAGTGTGTTTTTTTTTTTTTTTAAAAAAGCTATGGTAAAATTTTATTGCCTGGAAATTGAAGTAAACCTTTTTATTTCTGGATAGGGCCAGGGAATACATATTTAGATTTCCATGCCTTAATATTCATAAATTTAGTATGGCATGAAAACTAAGCTTGATCTTTTTTTGGCTTTACACTGGTTTTCCACCAGTTATCAAGGACACACTGTGAAATGAAGTCCCATAAACAGTTTATTGGAAGCTTTTAAAACAACAAATATGAATCTGGAAATGCAGAACAAACTACCCCAAGCTGGGATATACATACGTATGTATAGTAACAACCAATCTATATTGTGTGTTAGGTATACATCGTTGGTGGAAGAGGGAAATGTCAAGAATGCTGCCTGAACAGCGGTCCAGTTTTTGTACTTAGGTGCTACAGTAACGCACAGTATGCCTGATGAAGTGCTGTGTATTGCACACCCATGTTCACACGCATTTGTGCCCACACAAGCAATGCTTGACGTGACGATCGGTGAAGCCTCACGTTAATGTGTGATTTGTTCTCGCCAACTGCGTGACGTACACACTGAACCTCTGCAAACATTATGCAAGTACACAGATGCCCTCAGATCTGTGATTTTTATTTTACTCTAGTCGGTATGTGATTTTTAGCTCGACTCTTCCTTCCCCCAAACAACCTGTAAATTAGCACGTCAGATCTTTGCGTTCAAATGTTAACACTCCAGTATGTAACATATGCATAGAATTTTATTAGGTACAGTGCAGTCCTAACAGGGTGTTTTGGAAGATTGTACATACCACAGATTAGGTACCAATGATACAAGGAAGGTAAAATCAAGCAGTGTATTGTACTCTACTGCACATGTAATATGTGTGTGAATATATATATATATATATATATATACAGTTCCTTTTAGTGTGTCTTGCTGTAAACCTACCACAAAGAGAGGGCTTGCGTTGCACTCGACACAGGTCTTCGTGGCTCCAGGTTTTGGAGCTGTACCGCTCAGAGCAGTGTTATGTAGTGAAGGTCATGCCCTGGTGTCCCCTCCTTCACAAGCAGATGTGAGTTGTCATCGTCTTGACCTGCTTTGATATTGTCATCCTCTCTTCCCTTTTTTTGCAGATTATCCAGTTGTCCCCAGTAGTAATTTTGTATGTGATCCTACGTCATTAAAGACCCGTATAGACGAATGTGTTGAGACATTGAACAGAGGTGTATGGAGGGGTGCCATATGATGGTTGTGCACCAAATGTTGGGACGTTGATTATGAAAGAATGTAATGGCATATTACACTGGCTGCTCACCTTACAAACAAGAAGTCTGTAATTTTGATTTGTTCAAATTTCTAAGTCAATATTCAAAGTGAGTCACAAAACTTGAAACGGTTTTCCCTGATATCTTCACATTCTAGGTTCCATAAAAAAACTAAAGCTGTAATAGAAAGCTCTTGAACTACATTAAAATTGTATGCATAAAAAACTTGGAAATAAAAATACATTTTAAATGTATATGATAAATAGAAATGCGTTACCACTACTACTCATTGCTGGCTTGATTCGTCTCAGCCGTGGGCATTGTCCCTCATCTTATTGATCATCAACACTCACAAACACCTGGCATGAGCTGTAAACAAAGTGGGTTGAATTAAAGCAGTCCCACGCTGCTCTCCTCTTTAGGTGTGCTTATTGCAAATGGCAAATGCAGGTCGCTTTTGGTCTGCAATAGATAGAAGTTGATTGGTAAAGAAAATTAAACTGTTAAATGAATTTTAAATTCATTATTGAAGTGTTCCTAAAATGAGGAGCCAGTGTAAAGGCCTAAAGTGTTTCAAGAAATGAGATGATGTAAACAGTTGATGCACTGTCGAATATCTCCACA
This sequence comes from Scleropages formosus, assembly GCF_900964775.1. Lineage (NCBI taxonomy): Eukaryota > Metazoa > Chordata > Actinopteri > Osteoglossiformes > Osteoglossidae > Scleropages > Scleropages formosus. Next base: position 5,806,877 of record NC_041828.1, on the reverse strand, counting down.
AACCTGTCCCCACTCTTCCAAAACCACATTACAATGTTGCTTCCAGATTACTTGATGTTAGTTTTTGTTGGAGCCAGACTGGTGTGTTTCTCCAGTGTTCCTGTCCTGGATGTGATGAGCAGTTATTAGCAGAAGCTCCAGTTGGAATGAACTGTGGCTTCCCTTGTGAGTTGGAGGCGTCACATGTACACGGTCTATTTTTTTTTTTTTTTTCCTCTTCATACCTTGATGGCAATTTTGGTTTCCTTAAGAATCGTGCGTATGGGGAAACTTCTGCCCAGTTGCCGTAAAGGGATGGACAATGTGAAAGGCCTCAAGCACAGCTTCTTGAGCTGAGCGCCCCCGTGTGAGGATCTACCGGCCATCTGAATCGCTTGTGCTTTGCGTCGTTGCGGCTGCATCAGGGCAGATGAACGGTTAAACTAGAGCTCTCAGCTTTATTCATGAGTTTCATTCAGATTTTTTTTTTCTTCCATTTTATTGCATTTGGTGTTTTTCAGATTACAGTTTATATTTGAAAATGAAAGCCTGTAAGGGTTTGGGAAGTAGGGCGAACAGATATTGCTATATTACATGATAAATACATGATTTTAGTTGGGACACTATTGCAGTTTCCCACTACAAAGACTGCTTCTTCATCTCTCATTCTACACTGACTGCTCTGTCTTTTTATTCAGGAGTATTAAGCAAATGCAAAACAGTTATATCATGTGGAATCTTAACTTTTTCCATGGTTCTTTTGTCATCTTATGTATATCTCAACTCCAGCATAACTTTTGGAAATGATTGACTGTGTTTTGAGGTAAGCAAGAAAATATGAATGAATGTAATGGTTTCTGAAGCTGTTTTCTGTATCATGTCAAAGTAAAGGTTTTAATACATTACCATTTGGTCTGATTGTTTTTTCCCTCTCCCCCTTTGGTTTGGGGACTTTCTGAACCCCAAAAATTACCTTCCTTTATTTCACTCAAGATATTTAGTATTTATTGCATTAACTCGTGTCATTGTCCCTGAGTCCAGCTCTGGCCTTAAGTCATATGCTGAATGTGTTTACGAGGTCGGCCTGATGGACCAAACACCACCGTATACAAATTAGAATATATACGTTCTTGCACTTCCGCAATCCCCAGAAATGCCTTTTTCTGTTGTTGGTTTACTCCGACTTCCCTCGAATCCCCCCCAATGAAGGCTGCAGTGTGGTACAGTCCTCAGTCCAGCAGGACCCCCGGGCCCCAAGTGACCGGCCGCGCATCGCTGCTCGTCGCCTGCAGAGGGCGCTCAAACACATGGCCCTTAATGAGCGCCCAGCTCCTTCGCTCGTTTCACCCCAAGTCGAACGAAGGGCCGCTAATGAGTGTTTTAATGTGTTCTTCAGGATGCCCTCAGCCACCTCTTGGGTGCGTGAACAGCCGAAAAATACACCTGAATAAATATAACGTAATACACATATATCAATAAGTATATTAACCTTTAAAGGTAATTGTTAGGATTTGGTTAAACATATACGTATTTATTTACATGCACCCTGTTGTGAACAACATGCAAGTTTCTAAAAAATCTAAATTCTAAGAAAAAGTTTTTCCCATGTTAAACGACCACATCGTTGTGTTTTCCTTACATAAAACGTTTCTCTGTTACTCAAAGTGGAAAAACGAACAAAACGGGAGAAACTGACTGAAAGGGAACACCATAACTACATTACATTTATTCATTTAGCAGACGCTTTTCTCCAAAGCGATGTACAACTCAGAAAATACAATTTGTGCATTACGTTAGGAGAAAGAGAGACATACTTGCAGACATTGTTTTATTAAACGTCAACTATTCTAGTAATCTCGCTTTGCTATATGTAACGTTTCACGTTTTTATATTAATTCGGCGTTATTTGCCCATCTAATTATGGCAAATATTTTAAAGAATGAGATTCGTTTCAAGAAGTTTTTAAGTGGAGCGCAAAGCCCAGGTGCCCCAGCAGCTCGCAGTGGCGCCGAAACACTGCTGTATTGAGGAAAGTGCGGCTGTTGTTCGCGGTCCGCCCACCAGGGGGCGCCACGTACAATAACCTCTCTGTTCACGGTGTCCTGCGCTCCAGTCCGGGTCTGGGGGTCGTGTGAATTCAGCTTATCGACACCGAATGCACTTCTCCATCTCACAGATAAACGTCAGCAAATAAATAATTTGTGGTAATACCTTTTCGATTTAGTTTTCAATCAGGTATTTTAGAAATGTTTAATATCTGCAAAGAAATGCCTTATACTAACTCTTAACAGTGAGATATTTTCACCGTAAAAACAATACACTCAGACCATCTGACAGCTCTTTCATGGCAGATTTCCATCAGAAGTCACGTTGTTGCTCTTATTGGGTTTTTATAACAGCACTTTTTATTTTCACCCTCCCTGCGCAGTCCTCCTTTCTCTGCCCTCCGCTCCCTCCCTCTCTCCCTCCATGTTTCCTGCTAGGTGTTCAAAGGTATAAATGGAGCCTTTCTTTTGCAGATGAAATTCCACTTTCTTTTGACTTAACCTCAAAGAATGTTTGATTTCTCAAGATTAATATTATTGCTCAGTATCAAGCATATAGAAGTGCCTTTTAGGTCATCCGCTGATGTTTCAGAAGGCAGTGTGTGATGAAATGCCCTAGACACACAAACTTTAGCCATAAACATGTTATTGACCTTGTGTTCTGGCCTGATGTTCTACAAACACACATTATGATTCAACATACGTGTGAGTATTTACATTTAAACTGTGATATTGTGTTGTACCCCCAAAATGATAAGACAATTCACCAGATTATTTAGGAGTGTAAATATAGATTAGCAACTGTATGCATAAATTCAACAAAAATAGTAGTAGCATGAAGTTTTTGTTGGTGTGTTTTATTAAAGAAGTTTTTTATTGAAGATCTTTAGTTTCACATTGCTGCCCCTTTATGCCCATTTATGAGGATCAGATATAATCTGTGTATTCAAGGTACATTTACACCATAAAGACATGGGATTTTGAGCCTTATTCCTGTGGGCCTCACTAGGAAGCACTGTAATTGTTATGTGGTCATTTTAATTGTAAAAATAACTTGAAGAAGCACTTTCATAAACAAAAACAGTGAGTGTTTTATGAAAATGATGTGGTTTCGCAAAGGCTCGCTTTCAGATTTCAATGAACTAAGGGAGAGCCAGTGAGAAGGATGATGAAATTCTAGGGTTTGTTTGCAGCTATGTTTGTAGTTTGTACGTTTTGTGCAAATAGAATTCGTGCCTAAAGCTGCTGGGCCATTTTATGAGAAAGGAAAAGGAAAGAAAAGAGGTCAGAGATCCTTCTTGGAGCCTTCTTGTGACATCAGTGTCTCTACCAACTTGAGTCCCTCAATCAGGTCTTTGTGAGAAGCACGTTTTCCTCCTCTTGCTCATGGTACCGTTCAAGGCAGTGTGGCATGATTGCTGATTACTTCTTCTCCGAGGTATATTTTTGGTGCCGTTAAAGCTCCAAAGTGTATGGCCAAGCGAAGCGAGGAAAGAACACCACGCAAAGGGTATAATCCTAGATCCTAAATTTGCGGTGTCCAGCAAATGATTGTGCAAAATGCATATTTTTAGAGAACCAATACAAGATGAAAACCATCGTTAAATCAATTGGGAAGTTTACCATGAAACTGCTAACCTTTACTCTCCAATGCACTAATGTAACATTCCAGATGCTGGAAGCCGCCTTGGAGAGTGGTCTTTGTTAAGAGCAAGAATGATACTGAAAGTCGCCTTCAATTTTTTTTTCATCGCAGCTCCGTGAAAATGGTTAATGCAGTGCTTTGTAGTGAGAGAATAAGACTAGTAAGACTAGTAAAGTAGTCGATGGTGAACTGCTGGTTGAGAGCTGCACACCATTGCTGGAAATGAGCCTCTTTGCCAGCAACCGATGTCCAGCCAGGGCCAAGTGGAGAGGAAGGGAAGAGTAAAAGGGAGGAAGGAAGACTGGGAATGGGAGGGAAAATTCTGCACTGTGATTTATTTATCCAGCTATCTGTGTTTGGACGCGTAAACTCCAACCGGATGCATCCCAACAAAACAACTTTGATGCTGCGCCAATGCGGACAAAAGTGGGTGAACGGCTGAGTTTCAACACTCCTTTAAATTCCGATTGTTTTCTTTTTCTGTTTGGTCGCGCCGTGTGACTAATTACAAGTGCGTATTGTGTGATCTCTGGGTTCGAGGGTCCCGACAGCAAGGCCAAGAGGACATCCGGGCATCCAGTGCGTCGGCCGTCCTCTGCCCGTCTCTGTTAACACGGAGCTTCACTGTACATCTCGGTGTCTCTCCTTCTTCCTCTTCCACAAAGGATCCTTTCTGTTACATCTCTCTTGCCACCCCACCCCCTTCCTCAACACCCCAGTGGTACATTCCATTTCCTCCTGTACGCTTCCTGCATTTCATATTGACCGGTCCGTTTTGGGGACCTCGTCCATCCTACTGCAAATACATTCATTGGAATTTGTTTTAATTTAGAGCGCAGGGTTTGTGTTCCATGCACTGATTGATAGGTTCTTCACTGATGCCAAAAATTAGTCATGCTTTTCCAAAAATCCTGCACCACAGGGATTCAGACATGATGAATAATGGGGGGAAAAGTGGAGAGAGACTATTTTTGGGCGGACCGTTCATGTGTTGCGATGTGTAACATCTCAACTTTACATGTGAGATGTGTGATCTTGAACTGTGGCTCCCTCGGAACTGCTGAATCCCTTCCAGCATTCAAGAGTAGCCTCAAAACCCATTTTCAGACCCCCTTTTCTCCCAAACTTCTGACAGCTCCATAAATTGTTCTAGATATTTGCTGTCTGATTCAGCGCTGTTGGTAGCTACTAGTGCAATGTGTGCTGGCAAAAAAACATGGGACCAGATAATCTACCCGTTCTTCAGCAATCACGTGTCTATATCTAAAGCTCTTCATTTGTTGATACACTTTTGTTGACCTAGAGTTGTGTGTTGCTTTGGAAAAATGTGCAAGCGGTTCAGACAATATGTGTGTGTGTGTGTCTGTGCATGAACTGGGGACATTCCTCCCTTCGCATGAATGTACCATTAAGAGCCTCAGCTGTGGCTTCTGATGGAAAATTGCGCAAAACACGGATGAATTGAATTTAGATTTTACCAGGCAAACAAGCAGGGCAAAATCCTGTATATATAGTATATTAAAAAAAAAAAAACTGGAGAGTCAGCCAAAAATTAAAATTCAAAATGTCCAGAGGCAATAAAGAAGTTATATAAATATAGTAACTGATTACTGATTGCTGACTCAGCAGTGTCCCTGCTGTTATCTTCATAAAATCAGTTGGTACAGTAGTTTATTTATGAATGTATTAATGCAAAGAAAACATTCATATCAGGAAAGAGGACATGAACAGGTCCAGTTTTGACCAGTTTATTTGTTCATAGAGTCTTCTTCTCCACCACACACTGACCCGCTGCTGTCAAAAACCTGTCCTCACCTTTTCCTTTCCTTCCCTTCCCTCTTTCTCCTCCTCTACTGCTCCTGCCATCCTGGCTCTTCGTTCCCAGAGCGGCACGGTACCGCCGTCAGGTGATGGTAACGTACCCACCCTGCGGCCGTCTTTTCCAGCAACGTGTCAGTGTCCCCGGACCCCCGAGTGGGTCAGTGGGAGTGACCCCCCCCTCCCTCCTTACCCACCTCTCCCTTTTTCTGGAATCTCCCTGTGCAAACAGTGTTTGATCCCGCTCTCGCTCTCCGTCAATGGCCCTCATTCATTCGCTCTCTCCCTCCAAATGCCTCCGAACCCCGTTCCCCTCCCTGCTTCTGGCTATTCATCCCTGGGTTGTTCCCTCCCGGTACCTTTCCACGCTGTACCTTTCTTACCAGTGCCCCCATGCCGCTCTTTCCCACTTCACCTCCTCTTTACCTTTTCTGGGATCCCCCTTCTCTGACACCTTTCCTGTGTAACACTCTGGGAGGTTAAGAATCCTCCAAAACATCTGACAATTCTGCCCCGTGGAAGCTCTGAAGCTTCATTTCGTCAGCAGTCAAAAGTGGATGAGGCGGAAGTCGTCCTTCGGAGCCTCAAACCGTGCCGCTGGACAGGCACCTGTGCTGCCCAGGGTTCGAAATTAATGGGGCTACTTTTACACGAGAGACCGTTCACCTTCGGAACTCCAAACGCTATTAAGTTACGTCCACTGAGAATGATCACCCCCCCAGGTTCACATTTGAGACCACCTACAGCCTCCTTTGGAATTCTGGTTTATAATTTACTACAAGCCATTTATGGCACAATTCCTGGGCTGTGGGATCAGACATGGGTTCGGATCTGACTCAATATGCATAAAATTTGCATGTGCTCCCCGTGTTCATGTGCGTTTCTTGCGGTGCTCCTATTTCCACCCACAGTCCAAAGAAGTGTGTTTTCAGGTGAACCGCCAACTCTACGTAGTGTGTATGCGTCGATGTGAGTGAACGAGTGTGTGTGTGCGCGATTTCCCCGGAATAGATTGGTGTCCCATGCAGGGTGTACCATGACTCACAGTCAATTCTTCCAGGATAGGTTCCGGACCACCACCACCCTGCACCGTTCAAGAAGATACAGTTTAATAAACGTATTGCTTAGGGCAGTTAAATAACTTATTATGGGCTGGATTACATTAGTTTTTGCCTGGACAGTATGATTGTTGCATTTGTAATTTCCTCTTGTGATCAAAATGCTTTGACCTGAACTGGAGTGAATTCTGTAACTTTCAGCAAGAATTAATAGCCCCATAAATGTTCCTTATTTTCTACCATTAATTTTATCTGATACATTTCCTCTGTGCATAAATACACCAGTTGACATAAAACATTTTCAGAATGTGAAAAATCTGATATTCTGTTTTTTTCTATTAACTGACTGGTTGTGCCAATTTGAATATATATACTGTATATTTTAAACATTTTTATTGCCCTGCAATATATCATTATACTCGACCTCCAATGCTGAGGAATTATAAAACCCCTTTGCAATGGTTTTACTGTAAAAATAAGCACAATACGTCATTTCTTGCTCTGCGTAAGTCCTACCTCTATTAATAGGAGTAAGGCGATCAAATGCATAGCCATTAAAGTTCCTCCAGTAAAATTACTAAAATTAACTTTAATTGTGAGTGTTTTTTATTAATGGTCCATATCTTTGACTTTCGGGAGGAAACAGTTACACCCACATATCGCTATATGTGCGCCAGTGTATAGACAGATCGGCACAAAAGACGACGTATAGACGCGCGGACAAACACGCTGTTTCATAGAGCCTACGAATGCATACGGTTGTCACACCGGCCAACCAGCACACACACACACACACACACCACAGACACAGAGTCCACTCATATGGTGCCTGGCAAACATATGCCAGAACCTGCAAGTCCTCACCCACACACACACACATCCAGACACCTCCTCGCACACGGCACCTCTCTTTCTCCCCATTACTTTCCCTGTACCTCTATCTAACCATTTCTAGTACCGACATTTGTTAGTGTATCCGTGGCCCTAATCTGGAGCCACATTCCCGTTAGAAATCCTCCTTTTTCTCGCAAATTCCTTCTCGCTCTCGGTTAACTACCCGAGAGTCGAGGCGTACACGAAGTTAATGTGCTGCATTAAGCCCCCAGTCCCCCCTGCTCCGCCGCCCATCCCTCTCTGATCTATTTCAGTGTATTGTGGCAAACAGGGTGTGTGAGCATGGTTTGCAGCCCTGCCCAGTAAAATACAGAGCTTTCAAGGAAGTCAGCAATATAATCTGGTCGCTTTATTGTAATTACAAGGTCCTCGTTTTGGAAATAGCAGGGCTACCCGCAGGCACTTGCTGTGTCTGTTTCTATGGCACACTGTCCCGTTCTCTCGGCCCCGCTGCCGCGCACCCACCTCCCGGCCCCTGCGTTTGCCCTTTGACGCTGGCACGCCACGGCGGGATGCCGTCCGCAGATAACGGCGCCCCGCTCCGGCTGCTCCACTCGACGGTCCCTCGGCTCGCTTAGGCGTCGAAACCTCGTCTGGGTGGCAGTCGGTGACAATGAAGGACTGCGGACCCATCCAATTCAGAGCAAAGCATTAATTAAAAAAGGACGAATTAGTAGGTTTCATCATGCCAAATAGCTATGTCTTTTGAGGTATGCTGTAACTCGTAGTTTTCGGTGACCTCGAAATCTGTCGAGATCGTCTTTAGCAGCGAGGTTGAAAAATTTTTATTTGCCGAGAATACACTTCTCTCTAACTCTGCATGGGAAATCCACCTCTGACAAGTTATTTTGCTTCTTTCCTTCTATATGCAGTAGAAACGGTTTTGATTTGCATTGAGCAATTTCTTCACGGGTGTTTGATTAACTTGGCCCTAGTTTACAATTGACTTGATATCTAGGTTTTGACACCTGGACTGTTTTTTCCAGGTGAAGCATGTGGGCAGAAAATATGAAAACCTCAGAGCAGCGACACTTTGCCCACAAATGTCATAATTTCCTTTCTGCTGTTTTCCTCTGCAGCGATTTTCCCTCGCTGCCCTTTTTCTCCTCTCCGGGAGCCCGGCTATGACACAACCACAGAGGAGAGAACGTTGCAATTATGCCGTTTCTATATGGAAACACGCAGGCAACTGTGTCCGAACCCTGCTTTGCGCAAACATGTACCGTGGCTCTCTTACAGTTTCTCTTTTTATGCCCTGCGGGATGTACATTTCAAACCTAAGGGGCAAAAAATGCCTGGCAGAAAGTTCTAGTTAACGTTCTGTGGAATCCAAAAGAAAACCAAGAATTGTTGCACCGTGTCATTTGACTGTGCTAAGCCTGAGCCCAACACTTGGACTCCTGTGGAGATGGGCCAGCTCAGGGAGACTATTTTTGACACTAATGAGCTCTGGATACCTTGTTCTTTGGGCTAAAATTAAAATTGATAGACATCGATGTAAAAATACCAGCGCCATTAAAACAATTACCGCCAGATGTGCTCTTGGTGCTGAGATTTTGTTCAGGCAAAGACAATAATCCCAAAACACTCCCAATGCTGAGTCCGGAAAGTTTGTACTGTGCCGTTTAACACAAGCGTTTAGTTTACTGTAAACCCTGACGCTGTATGTGCTGACGACCTCAGATTTTTCTTTAATTCCTTTACTGTAGTCATAGGATGGGGGTGCGGTGGCACAGTGGGTTGGACCACAGTCCTGCTCTCCGGTGGGTCTGGGGTTCGAGTCCCGCTTGGGGTGCCTTGTGATGGACTGGCGTCCCGTCCTGGGTGTGTCCCCTCCCCCTCCGGCCTCACGCCCTGTGTTACCAGGTAGGCTCCGGTTCCCCACTACCCCATATGGGACAAGCAGTTCTGAAAATGAAATGTAGTCATAGGGTGAAGGGGGTGTGGTGGCACAGTGAGTTTGGCCAGGTCCTGCTCTCTGGTGGGTCTGGGGTTCGAGTCCCGCTTGGGGTGCCTTGTGATGGACTGGCGTCCCGTCCTGGGTGTGTTCCCTCCCCCTTCAGCCTTACGCCCTGTGTTGCTGGGTTAGGCTCCGGCTCCCTGCGACCCTGCTTGGGATGAGCGGCTTCAGCCTGTGTGTGTGTGTACACTCATATGGTATTAACTGTTATACTGCATTGCGCTGAAGTGTCTGCTAAACAAAATGATAAAAGTGCTTGTAAACATGGATGGGTTTTCCAGCTTTTTGTAGAAACCATACTCGGTGTCTCTTCAGGCACATTTTTTTAAAAAGCTGCGCTCTATGTTTGGCACGAGCCCCGCAGAATCAAAATGCGGCTCGCATCCTTCACTTACTGTACTTTGCAGAATTGCAGACGGCAGCAGCGGCATGCCGGAGACGGAGACAGAGCAAGAGTAGAAGGATGGCAAGAATACCACAAAACAGACACATTTTTTTGCTTATAGCATGAAGACAAAAATAGGTAGAAATGAGAGGGACTGAACAAGAAAGGGAACATAAAAAAAATCAAAGGATGATTATACATAATTATGGCTTGCTGGCTCCTGGCTTTTGCATTTAGAAATAATGACTAAAAAATAGTTGCATCACTACATATTCCACTATGTAGATAACGTATAAGGGGTGTAGTAGCGCAGAAGGTTTGACCAGGTCCTGCTTTCCGGTGGGTCTGGGGTTCGAGTCCCGCTTGGGGTGCCTTGTGATGGATTGGCATCCTGTTCTGGATGTGTCCCCTCCAACTTTGCGCTCTGTGTTGCTGTGCCCCTGCTTGGGACAAGCAGTTTCAGACTCTGTATGTGTGTGACATAATGTATACAAATATAAAGAGTATATATTTATACTGGTCCAAGCAAGGACACAGGCACAGTTATGGGGAGTCTACGGGGACAGCTGGTAGTGTGGTGGTTAGAGCAACTGCCTTTGGACCCCCCAAGGTTGCAGGTTTGAGCCTCACCTCCAGCTGTAGTACCCTTGAGCAAAGTAGTTACCCTGAATTGCTCCAGTAAAATTACCCAGCTCTATAAATGGGTAAATAATTGTGACCTTAACATTGTAAGTTGCTTTGGAGAAAAGTGTTAGTTAAATGAATAAATGTAAATCATGAGAGACATTTAAATGAAAAATTCCTACAGTATCATACCACAGCAGGTATCGTTAGTCTATACCCAGTGAAGAAAGGTGGTTAAAAACAGCTTATTTACATCCCAGGGAGTCAGACTAAAACACTGTTCCATTCTCAGCTTTCCGATCATTGGCATTCCAGATGTAGCCCATCTGAATCCAAAGAGTCCAGGGCACGTTGAACGGGCCGCCGCTCATCACGCCTCTCCGTTGTGCCACATGGGGAACAGGTGCTCTGGTGGTTAGGGCTCTGACAGGTCATATTCTCACAAGTCCACTTCTGAGGAGACAAACTGCTCTTCTGTCCTTGAAAAGGGTGCTGTAATGAAAAACTGGATCTATGAATGGACACGTGGTAAAACTGTAAGCTATAGAAGTGGGTCTTCACTGAAGAGTCTCCAAAACAAATAAATGATCTTGAAGCTTTCTCCTCCAAATATTCTGCCTGCTACCAGAAAAAAACCGCAATGTCTTAGTGAAGCCAGGAAGGCAGTAACTTTATGGTGGAACGTACAGAGTGACCTCGATGTATCTCAAGTTATGAGTTGGAAAATAATTTATTGAAAAAACAATTGTTGAAAATAGATATAAAATTTAAATGCAAAATTGTAAATAAATTTTTATTTAAACTGGCAGTACACTGGTGCTTTGCACATTGTTTCTGACATAACTATTTTTGATTTATATTTAAGAGCAGAACACAAAGACATTTGTGTGACAGTAACTGAAACCCTGGTAGAATCACATGCTTCAGATTATATGGTCATTAAGAAAAAATAATGTAAATACAAATATATGATTTCTTATACATTATATATATTATTCATATATACATGAGGTCATATTGAATGGATTTAAGTTATCCTTGATTTATTAAGGTAGCTACTTATCTTAGACTGACACAGTCAAAATTACTGAGGTGTACAACCAGGTAAATTCTTTTAAGCATTTAATACAAACCTAACATGTAATTCACTTTGGAGAAAGGCATCTACTAAATGAATAAATAAATAATAGTAGTAGTAGTTGCTCACATTCACTACTCTTAACCGCTTACGAACGGGACGCCAATCCATAGCAGTTCGCCACGCACTGACACACGGTGGGCAATTTATAGCAACCAATTAACCTGACGCACGTCTTTGGATTGTGGGAGGAAACCGGAGCACGGGAACAGCCCAGGCGCTGTAAGGTAGCATCGCTACCAAGCCGCCCTGATATAATAATAATAATAATAATAATAATAATAATATATTTAACGGTTATGCGTTGCATTTCATCGCACCTAACTCTCCATTTACGTCATGCGGCTTTGGCCTATCAGAACGCAATAGGGGTCATACAGACCAATGAGAGGCCTGATGGTGGGCGTGGATCACAGGTTCAGTCTAAATGGCCGTACAGCATGTAAATTTGGAGTATGCTGATTGGCCACAACAATCCCATCCTTCAGTGCAAGGACCCACCAGTTCTGTCCAGTCTGGCTGTCTTATCAATAAGATCTGCTGACGTAAAAACATCAAACACACGTCCATATTTTTAAAGAAATGAGCATTCCCGAGTAAATGACAATGAATGATAGACTAGAGAACACATAAGGAAAGTGCTGGGAGTTGGGCACTGGGGTACAACAAGTCAATAAACCTATCCAGGCATGATAATGAAGAGGGAGTTGAACAGGTGTCTAAATACAAATAATCTGAGCCTGAGAAAAACAAGTCTTTCATCTGAATATAAGGGTCCATCACTAATTAACCTCTTCTGACACGCAAACTCTCTCTTCTCGCTCTCTCTCCCAGTCACTCACGCACGTGAGCGACGCGCAGCAAGCACGCGCAGGTAGGCGCGCAGTCGCCGTCTCCGGCTCCCTCCCGCGCGCGGTCCCTCCCTCTCGCGACACTCTCACTCATTCACTCATTCACTCTCTCTCCCGGCGCACTCACGCGCTCCTTCACTTTTCGTGGGAGAAAGGAGGAAGGGGAGAGAGAAAGAGAGACACTGAGAGAGTGATTTTAAGTCTCTCTCTCTGCTCTCTCCGCTTTCGGCTCTCATTTTTCACTTCTCTGGCTCATCACTGATGGGCTTGAGTTAGGGATTTAATATAAAATATATTTATTACCCGTCCCCCCATTCCAAGTTCGGTATTCGTATTTGTACATAAAATAGAAAGATAGGTAATTTATTCAAGAAAATCCAAGTGTGAGGTAACAGGTTTCTCTGTGTGTGAGGCATTCTCATTTTTTTCAACCTCACAGAAAGTTCAGTCGAATAACTTCGACTGACTTTCTGTGAGACTGGGATACTAATTTAAAATATCTTATAGCCATAGATAAAGAACTTAAGAAAATATGGATTTTGGAGAATTTCGCTTTCGGAAGAAGCGGAGACCCTGGTTCGTGGACCTCTCCTCCATCACCTTGGTAACTGCAGCGCTCGCGCTGTGCCACGTGCCCCTGGCTCGCGCAGGTAAGTTCGCTTGTTTCCCTGACGAGAAGATCAGGAATATGACGACAGTAGCAGAAAATAATTATACGTTCGTTTGTTTTTTTGTGCTAAAATACAATTATAGGTAGTTTCTAGCTTTATACGTTTTACGGCTCGCTCGTATACTATCCGGAAACACTTCGAGTTAGACAACTCATGAATCTCCGGAGCCACAGGTGAGGTGAAAATGACCAAGTTGATACTGATACTCCGCAGATACTGAGGTAAAAATTTTAAAATTTGACTATAATTTAAACAGCTGTTATTTTAAAATCTTGTCAATGTACTCATTTTTGCTTGCTTATACTATAGCGTTATTTTAACGCCGGTGCTCAGGTGTCAGTCAGTTATAGCTACTAATTTAAATAATATCGGTTGGGTTTTTTTTTTAAACACACTGCAGACAAGTTAAATAGTGTGCATTCATTAATTTTTGCTTCTATAAAAACTTTGACTTTGGACACTCTTGTAAGTATTCTACGGGTTACTAAAAAATCCTGGGTACCGGGAGATTCCAGGGGCCCCTGGGGCTGGACGGTGCGCTCGACCTGGACACCGCTCCGCTGCACAGTCATTGCCGGTGCTTTTATACACTTAATATATGAATATATAGTACATTTCAAGCCACACATTGAAGAGATAGTGAATTGACGATTCTGTGCCACCAATTAATATTTATTTGGTTATTTTGCATAAATTTTCAATCTCCGACGACGATATGGTCTCATCTTGTTTCTCTATCTCATCTATTATTGACTTTTTTTGCAAAGGTTTACAATGTAAAATTTGTGATCGATTTATTATTCAACAGAGGTGTCTGGCGCTTAAAAAAAGCTTGGACAATTTCCAGTTTTCTGTAATGTTTGATGATTTTTTTTGCAGTTAACAAATTAACTTATTCTTATTATGAACACCTGTGGCAGGACTTTAACCTTTGTAGTATCAACGGTTATCGTCAAAAATTTTGTATAGTTGGTGATAGGTTTTATTTTGTTGAAAGCCTACTTTGCTATCGTGTGGTTTTCTCGAGGAATTTGGAGAGAATGACTTCGAGGTAAACGTGTGTAATTCACCTCCTGGCCACTAGAGTGGATCTTCGCGCGGTTACATCTCCTCAGCTATTTTTAACACAGTGACACCATTCATAAACTGAGCCACACATTTAAACCAAGTTCACTGCATATTGCTCCGTCCCTCTCTACAAACTAAGTTGTCTTCCAGTCGTAGCGTCGAATTCGAGCTATTTATTTAATTAATTAATTAATTAAAAAAACGTCTTCGCTTACAAGTATTGAAGTGATCAGGTTTATGATTAGGAATATTTATTTAGGATTAAGACAAAACATTGTAATAACCTGGTCCCGCGCTGGCTAACTGTCGGCACGCGCAGTGTAACTGAATGGCAGCGGCAATTCTGAGCGCGTGGGAAACTGCGCCGCTTGTCTCTGGTCCCAAACATCGAAGCAGTTTAGGCAGAAAAAAAACGAGTTTCAGTTATGATGGCAAAGAACACCAATCAGCTCTGCTGTGTACTGGACGGCAGCTGATGTTGTTCTGCAAAATCAACCATAATTAATTGACTGAGTTCGTTAGGCAACCCCTGCACATGATGAATAAGAAGCCGTGTGAGACTGTCAGACTGAAGCATTTGCCCTGAGTTCCAATTTCAGATTTCAGGAGCGGCTGCTTTTCCCCCTCGTCCGATTCCCCTGTGTATTTTGGAGAAGGAAGTCTGAATAGCTTATTATACAGCATCGTGCAAGGGTATGTCAGAGAGAGAGAGAGGAGTGAAAGCCTCAGTGTGTTGGAGTGTATGTGAGCTTTATACAGTTATGTTTGCGTATGTAGTCTGTAAAGTTGAGGCGATGTTTTTTTTTTTTGTCTCGGGGCGTGGTAGTACCTCGTTCGAGTAAATATACCTCTGTGCGTCACAATTACAGAGGCCTGTACATTTTTCTGTGAAGAAGCAATTCGTAAAGCTTTTGTGTGTAACTTTTGTGAATATAGTAGTATTTATGTTGATTTCTGGTGTGTTTTCATTTTACTTTTTGTGTGTAAACAAACAAACTTATGTGCATTTACTGTTTGTTCATCATGCATTTGTCAGTGCAGGCTGAACTAGCTGTGAGCTGGACAGACACTGAGCAACTATAATTTCTACCCAGGTCTGAAGCAGTGAAGTCTAGCTGAAGCAGGAGTTTCCCTGGGTTCACTCTAGGACCTGGACTTGTAATAAACTATGCCAGAGTCCCTCCTTTGCTATTCCCAGGAATTTTCCTCCCAGAGGAACTGTGGTGCTATTTTTATAGTCCTCATATCATCACACTGTAACAGAAGGATGATGTGCAGTACTGAGACAAGAACAGGATACTGGGGGGAATGAAAACATTTTCTGTGTAATGGAAATTTAGGTGGGAAATATTTTTTTCAAAACAAGGATGTTCATAGACTCTTTTCAAAGAGGCCAGTGTAAAGGAGCAGTCTGTCTACTAATGCTTACCATAACACACTTTTGTTAACACACACCTTCTTTCTCTCTCTCTCTTTCTGACTCTGTCTTTGCCTCAGAGTCAGAGAGCTGGTGAATAGAGCCACTGTATGGCCTCGCTTTAGCCCCATTACGTGCCTGCATACATTGGTCAGGGTTTGTGCCCCCTCCCCACTGTAACCTTGTGGTCTCTGTGAATGGGCCATAAGTATTTGTATCTGAAAGGAAAGAAGAAGTTGGATAGTAAAACATTAGACACATATACATTATTTAAAAAAGAATTTAAGAGTGTAGTCACCCACATATATTCACCTGTAAAAGTCCTGCTGTTTCCAGTGATGCCATGTGTCACCAACTGGTCTGGTGTTTTTTTTGTATCTATACTGCAAATCACAAATAAAATGTTCAGTATTTAGTCATGCAGAGAAGCTACCTCCCTGTGCTTATTGCTTTGCTCTAATAAACTCAGCACCTCTTAAGAATGAGACTGTAAAATAACACCACCAGAGAGCGCTCTTTCCCTATGCCTCTCTATTGCTCCCTCTCCCATCCTTCTGTCTGTTCTTTTAATACAGGCACACACTCACTCTAGGTTTAGCCTTTATTTTGATAGTTATGACTGTTCTACAAAATCTAAAAGTCTAATGTATATTGGTAATAGAGGAACAATTATGAAACATTTTATGAAGCACATTGAAAGAGTGTAGTCTGCTTCCATCGGCATCTTTTCATGTCTAGTGTTTGAATGTGCAAATATATACATATAGTCACAATATGTTCTTTACAGTGCAAGTGGGAATAAACTTTCATTTACACAGATATATCTGCTATTAATCACTTTCACAAACCAAAAGGACACTTTCTCACTTCCAGTTGCCCAGGCACAGTTAAGTGGATATAAACCATAAATGCCTCTTTCCTCAGCTGAAAGCTGTATTGATGTACATCACCTTCTCAAGAACAGTCTAGCCACAGATTTCAGTGTTGGAGAAGCCTGGGGCATGTAGGATAGACGTGGCTGGATGTAGGACAGAAGGTACAGCTAGGCCTTGTGACTTTGGTAATGCAGAATGAGTAAAAATGTGTTAAAAGACACTTGAAGCATTTTTTTTAGGTAAATGATTTGACAGCAAACCCTTCTTCAGTCCTCCTTCTACAAGTTATATTAACTGTTAATATGGGATCTTCACTTATAACATCCCTGTCCACAGAAACCAACCATAAAACACCTGCAAAAACAGGCAGAAGCTATTAATTTAGTAAAGCAGTTCCATCTCCTTGTGGAAAAAAGATTAGTAAAGAAAAAGAAAAGTACAGGGATTGCAATATGAATTCACACTGTTGTGAGTCTGCTTTATCCTCAGGTAACATTTAAGTCAGAAAATGTCTGCATGCAGTCAAAGAATAATAAAAAATGCTATAGATATAGAGAGTCATAGTTAAGACTTTTTAACTAATAATTATTCCCATATATGACTGTTGCCTCCACATGTCACTGCCTGGGGGCCAGTAGTCTTGGCACAGAGGGGGTGGAGAGTACTGCAAGGGGCCTTGTGGTGAAGTAGGCCTGTGGTGTGTCTCCACCACACTGGTATATGTTGGCATAGAGGTCAAGGGATGGATTCAGCTAATGGTGCCCGTCATGGACCTTAGGCTGGGGTTATGCTGACTAATCATGATGGTTCTTATCAGAACAGAAAATAAAATAATCTCATATCTGACAGTCAGTCTTTTCCTGGTCCATCAAGGTAGACTTGTCAACATGGAACTTCTGAGATTGAAACCACGGATTACAAGTTGTTTAGCCATTATACTTCTAGATAAATTCTGCAAACTGACCTCTGCTTTCTTCCTTCTAGAACTCCTGAATCTCCAAAACAGACTATTCTGGATTTTAAGGTTTATTTGGTTGTCTTGCCTACTTTCTCCTTACAGTTAAAGTTTCATCTGTTTCACCTGTCTCAGCTTCTGCCACTGATCTCACAGGTCTTCATTGCTTATTAACACTATGTTCACTTAAAATATTGGAGTGGTTGGTGAAGTGGTCATATCTATCACCTTGCATTTGAAGGACCCAGATTCAGATCCCCACTCCTGCTGTAAGTACCCTTGAGCAAGGTACTTTTCCTGACTTACTCCAGTAAAAATAATCCAGATGGATAAAGGGGTAAATCATTGTAATTAGCTTAACAAAAAAGTGTTATACATGTAGCTTTTGAGAAAAGCCTCAGCTAAATAAAATAAAGAGATAGACAAAGGGAGCATAAATAAATAAATAAATATCAAAACACATTAATATTGAAATTTCAAACACGATAACAGTCAGTGTCCTTGGATACACTGAGTCTCACTTGAAAAACACAAGATCATGTGTACATTTAGAAAAATAATCATTTTAGACTTTTCTATTGCAACATGGCTTACAAGGGAGGAGCTTGTCAGAGTAAGATTACAAGAAATTCAAGCAATGTCGAATTTGTCCACTTGTGGACAGGCCCTGGTGTCCAGGAAACCTATTTTTGTAAGATTTGCCTGAAACACTCTGCATTTTTTCCTGTGTGTTTGTACTTGGACCAGCCTGGATTTGCTAAAATGCACTCTCCATTTTATATTAAATACACATTATGCACTTCTTAATAACCCCTTACTAAAGCAAGGGCTGTTATGATGGATTTTGTGCATGTGTACTTTAAGCATTATAAATATATGATAAATACAGTGAGCTGTGATGTAAATTACAGCCTTATGTCTGGGCCATGTACACACGCCTAACTACTGTGGTCAGCTGGAGTTAGTGGGTGAGAAAACAGGGGAATTCAAATTCAGGCCTGGCCTTTGGTTGAAAGCGTCATCCTTTCACCTTCATTTTGGTCATTTTACATATACATTCCGTTCATATAAAAGTCTCCATTGTTTTTACTTCTCTCTCTTTTTCTACTTTTCATTCTGTATATTTTTCTACCAACCCTCTATAAATGTTTTTCTCACTTAGTGCATCTCCACTGTCTTTTATCCCTTACTCTCTTTCCACTTGAAGGGGGTCAATGTAAGGTCAAAGGTGAGAAGCCAAGTGTCATGAGACGTGTCCTCTTAGCATTTGGTACTATGCTGTAAAGGTGCCTGTAAGAAACTTGAAGAAACAGAGCAAAGTAAGAGACATTTTGGAATTTGGCATGAGTGTTTGAAGTGTCCCTCTTTTCCCTGGTGGTTTACAGTGACCTATAGTGATAATGAATAATCTTTTTTTAAGTTGTGCTGAGTGTTTGACTGTAACCTGTTAAGTTCATGGGCTGTAACTGTTGAGTGTTTTTATTTTACACCCCTCTGACATTACTGTTAACTAACTGGTAAATACAGCTGTACTTGTAATATGGTCCAACAGCTGAGCTACTTTCTCTTCATTTTTCCAAAACTCAAGCAGTATAATGCAGCATATATTACTGTCCACATATTGAAAAACTCCAGTGAGATGCTTTTATGCTTGTCTGGGAAGACATCTGTAGCATCACTTATCCTAATTACAGTAAAACTTTGTATTTTGTCAGTTATATTTCAGAGGCCGCAGGTGCCGTATTGGTTTGAGCCTTTGGCTTAAAATGGAATGACCCAGGTTTTAATGTCCGCTCCTGCTGTAGTATCATTGATCAAGGTACTTACCTTGAATTGATAAGTAAAAATTAGTCAGCTGTAAACAGGTAATAACTTTCAGTAGCTTAGTGATAAGTAAACCAAAGAAAGTAAACTGCTTTATACAAAGGCATCAGCTGTCAAATGAATCAATGTTTTGATTGACAAGCTTGTTGGATAAGTGGATTCTTGTGAAAAAGAGGAAGTTTTACAAAAACAATCCTGCTTAAAGGTTCTTTCTGACACATCTGGTATCTGCACTTCCTGCACATAGTAGTATCATCATAGTGTTAAAAGGATCAAAAGCATGCCTGTCGGTGCCACATGCTGGTAGAAATTGATGCCTCAGTCTGTGTGCCAGGGATCACTCTTTCTGAAACTGAAAGTAGCCTTGTGGAATAGCTAACCAGCTGTCTGTGTGATCTCCATCCACTTCAGTGTTCAAGTTAATTGTCCTGCTTACATGTTTTGAGCAATTTTTCTTAATTTATTCTGTTTAAAACATTAAAAATATCTTACAGGAATAAAAAAAATTGCAAAATGATTTATTCTTGGAAGTTGCACAGAAGACAAGGTATGATACTCATCATTATAAGCTGTTGTAATTTAATGACAGACATATAATTGTGGCTGATCACTAATATCCACAAATGCCCATATATATGTGGGTGAGTGTGCATCTGACAATTACATTTCACGTTAAACTGTGCCGTAAAAATACTTAGTAGTATAATTATAGTGACATTTTTGGTCAAACTCCAGTTTGTGCACAACATCTTTAATAGTTTGACAGAGACACAGTTCTCATTGTTGCACAGCCAACAAGTAAATCCTTCAAAATCAGGAATGTTATTAAAATAAAAAGTTTAAAGCCAAAGTATGATTTGTAGTCTCACAGTTTGGACCCATAGAAGCCGGATGTCAGGTTGCAGGTGCTTAGATAGAAGCAGACATTTTCTGTTTTCACTGTTTCTAATGACATGATCTGCAGCTATTCTGAAACACGGATTTGAAAGCAGTTAAGGAGAGAAAAATATCTATTTAAGTCCAGACGGTTGGTCACTAAATGACATCCAGTCAAGACAAGGTTATAGAGAATGGAACACAAACACTGCATCTCTGCCTGTCATTTGAGGTATTTCTCTGAGTTATGATTGAATGATTGAGCAGGCTAACAGTGTTCCAGAGTGGAATCACAGCTGGCTGACTTGGCAGGAGCCACATGAGGGAGATAACTATGCAAACCCAAAGATTGTGAATCGCCTACTCAGATGCCTGCTTGGGGTCCTTGAGCACCAGTCACTTGACCTTGAATTGGTTGTCATGGGCAACTGCAGGTTTCTTTGTCTTAGTGGAATTAATGCTCTTTAAGATATAATAAGATGTTGAAAGGTACCTGTTAGCAGCCCTCAAGGAGTCTGCCTGTTTTTGAAAGTTTAATCATGTATACACTAAATTAGGTCTTTATCTGTTACAAGACTGTGCTATTTTTCATGGCAAAGATTTTTTCATAGAAGATGAATCATGTCTTTTGAATTTTTTACAAAAAGTAAATGTTTTCTGTGGTTCTTCCTGTGTATTTGAACAGAATGGAATTCTGACTCATGAGCTGACTCCACTTATCATTGGGCAGTGGATATTGTGCTACTTGTCTCTTAACCTCAAAACCATTTATTTTAAGGCCAGTGACAGTGAATTCAACCAGTAAATTGAATTTTTAGCATATTTATGCACATAAAATACATTGTATTTCCTCATAAGGTCTTCTAACCAATTGCTATGGTGATAACCCTTAGCCCCTGTGTTATACCCACACAGCCTGTCAATGTTCCACATCACTCTGATTCTCTCCTTCAGATCCAGTGGACGTGCTGCGGGTGCTACAGTTGCCGTCACTGCCTGAGGGAGTGCGCAAGGTTCCTGGCTTTTGCACCTCCCGCCGTTCAGGTGCCCCTGATGAGGCCTACCGCATCACCAAGAAGGCACAGATCTCTGCTCCCACCAAGCAGATCTTCTCAGGTAGGACTTTCATAGCCCTAACCTGTTTACTAATCTAAACAAACCTTAACACAAGTGTGATGAGCCACAGGACTTGTGGAATTTACATCAATGTCTAGAGGAGATTAATAAAACCTACCATTATTAGTCCAATCCTGAGGTGCCTTTCCATTAGTCCTTGAGCCCTTATTACCTGACAGCATCATTTCTCTCCTGCCAGGTCAGTTCCCAGAGAACTTCTCCATTATGGCTCTGGTGAAGGCCCAGTCTGGCCTGCAGGCTTTCCTGCTGTCCATCTATAATGCACAGGGAGTGCAGCAGTTGGGTGTGGAGCTGGGCCGCTCCCCAGTCTTCCTGTATGAGGACCAGATGAGGAAACCCGCCCCTGAGGACTACCCACTTTTCAAGGGTGTCAACCTGGCTGATGGCAAGTCAGTAATGCAACAAATTTACTTTGCCAGACATCTTCATAAATAGCCTCATTGTAGCTCTCTTCACCTTGGTACATAGTGTTTCTGCTCTTCCTCCATTCCTGCAGGTGGCATCGCATTGCCATTTCTGTGAACAAGAAGACCGTTACACTGATTCTAGACTGCAAGAAGCCTGTGACCAAGCCTCTGCTACGGAGTGATAAGCCGGTTCTGGATGTTAAGGGCATTACTGTGTTTGGTGCCCGCTTGCTGGACGAGGAGGTCTTCCAGGTGTGGAATGGAAACAGACTGAGCTAGTCTTGTAGTCAGACATACGATCACATGCTGATGTTACACAGAGAGATGTGCAACTTTTATTGACATTTTAAGGATGATTCCTTGACACTGATATCATTTGCAGGGAGATATCCAACAGCTGCTGATTGCACCCAACCCTCAGGCTGCCTATGACTTCTGTGAACATTACAGCCCAGACTGCGACTCGCCCCTTCCCAACACACAAGCCCAGGACCCCAGCACATATGTGAGTGACACTCAACACTATGGCTGACAGTAGACACATCAAAATGCCAGTTGGCATGCTACAATATGTGCAAAACATGTATTGGCACATTACACCACTGTCACCAGTCTCAAATTCCAACATCCTGACACACTCTGTTATGCTATACACTCTGCAGCAAAACCTGCTCTTCGCTCTCACATCCTACATGTGAGTATAACTGGACAGGACGTATTAGCATTTAAGTGATCCTCATAACAGGAAAATTTACCAGCAGCGTCTGAAAACTGGCAGCTCACTGGACGAGCTTCCCAGAGAAGATCTATGTTTCAGGGAGGTCATCAAAGTACCGCTTTCTCCTTTTACACTATCAGACTATTCTCTCCATGCTGTGGCCCTTGCTTTAGAGAAGAAATTGCAAGTAGACCATTTATAAGTCCTTTGGTAAGAACATAAACTGCTTACCAGAATTTTGATATTGCTGAATATGTGTTCAGTGACGAAAGGGGGAGTGCGGTGGCGCAGTGGGTTGGACCGGGTCCTGCTTTCCGGTGGGTCTGGGGTTCAGGTCCCGCTTGGGGTGCCTTGCAGTGGACTGGCGTCCCGTCCTGGGTGTGTCCCCTCCCCCTCCGGCCTTACGCCCTGAGTTGCCGGGTAGGCTCCGGTTCCCCGCAACCCTGTATGGGATAAGCGGTTCAGAAAGTGTTCAGTGACAAAGGACCACAGGAGAGTGAGAGAAAAGATGATAGAAACTTTTCTGCTTATACATAAATTTCCTACATCGTGAACACTAGATTAAAAGGAAACATGCCAAAAATAACACTTACATGACATTAATACTTAAACACAAATTTTAATGCATTGATGTACTATGTAAGTTCACCCAGTATAAACAGAGATGGAGACATCGACTGTAAAGGTGCTTAATTTAGTACGCATTAACAATATTAAGAAAATTTAAAGTGAAGGCTTACTGGACTGTTTCAGTGATCTATACAGTGGAGCACAGTACAGGTATAAATGACTCATAATTTTGTGATACGCATTTCTGTGATACGCAGCAATGCAATTAAACAACAATCATGTAAAACTTGGGTACAAAGAGAAGTCTTTTCTCCCATCATGCAGTCTGCATTCCTAGCTTGCAGTCTGCATTTGCATGATGTAGTCTGCCATGCTCAGTGGAATAGCAATTTTAGCAAGTTGCAGCTGCTACATTTCAAGTCATATGACTTGCCTGGTGTTGACTCAAAAGGTTCAGAAGGCTGGGTGATACTCATTAAACATTTTAATTAATAATATAGCATTGCATTCATTGAAAATCCTTATATTTTTAGAGGAGTTAAAGGACAAATAGGAAAATGGGTTAACACATTTTGAACTTTTTATTTATAAACCATGCAACAAAAACTAAAAAAATGCTGATTTCTTCATCCTGTGAAGGTCCTTGAAGTTTGAAGGAACATACTATTATGTTAATCAAGGAACAGAAATGAATATAAATCCCTGTGGTTTTATTCATTTAAATGTTTTTCACTGATTTTCTATTTCTGTTAAAATCCTGGGGAGTTCCTCTTTCAATGGTCACACAGGATTTTAACAGGCTGCAGCTAGTGCTTGTCCTTGCAGTGGCTAATGCTCTTATCCTGCATTTTCTCTTTCCTGTTTCTCCTCATTCTGGAACTATCTTTGGCCTATGTGCTCCCAAAATTACCCATGCTCCTGCACTGCCCCTGTCTCCTGCCTGTGGGCTACTGTCATTACCCCCCTTGCTGCTGACAGTACATTGATGAGAAACAGGATGACTATGAATACCCGTTTTATTATGAAGATACCACGGGTACTTTCTCCTCACCATCGCCTTCCCCCTCCCCCCTATCACGGAGCCCCGTCAAACAGGTAAAGAGGGACCCCTAGAGGAGAGAGAGCCAAGGAGAGAGACCGAGAGAGAGCATGTGGTGAAGGGAGGCTGTAACATCAAGACATCTCAAATCAAAGCAGGCATCTGATTTTAGCTTTTAAGAACTTTTCCTATCATTGATTTCAGTGCAGATTTGCTTACATATGCAAACACTGGGGCAATATAGGAAGTATATTGAGTGGCAGTCTATTGCCTCCTTGAAGATATTGGAATTACACCTTTCCCTCACCACTGCTCCTGTTCTGTTCTTTGTCCTTGTACTCTGCCTTCTTGTGTTTTGGTTCAAAACTCTCCATCAGTTATTAGCCCCACTTTACCTATAGAGCTGTTTTACGTGAATGTCATGTATTTGTCTCGTCGTCGTCGTGTATATACATTTATGTGTTTGTCTGTATGTTTAAAATGGAGTTATGGGGTGTCCACTGGGCACAGATACAGAAGAGCTCAGGGACCCTGCCTGACGGTCTGACTAGGAAGAGGAGGGGCAGAATGGGGATGGGTAGAAAGACTTCAAGAGATGAACAAGAGCAAGCAAGGGAAGTCAGGAAAGAGTAGAGCAGAAAGGTGTACAGCATGCGCATTTGTTGGTCTGTGTCCGTGTTTTGTAACAGTTCTGCTTTGATTGGTCTCTGGCCGTTTTAAAGGAGTTGTTAATGTAGTTCTCATGTCATACTGCTGGGTTCATGTATGTTGGAGCTCGCATGTCTGTTTCTGATTGTCCTCTGCATAAATGTTTGGGCATGTCCGCATGCATGTATGTATTTGTATGTCTTATCTTGTCTCCATTGTTGACTTCTCTGTCTGTTTTTTTATGGCTGGGTCATGCTCTGTTGACACCTGGTGACCTGTTTGACTAGAGTATTCATGCTTTAGCATCCATCTTAAGTGAACCTGTCTCTGTCCCTCATGAAACCTGCATGGCATCTCATCCATGTTTGTCCAGCTTCTGTGCACCTGAATGACAACCACTCACTGGTTAGGAGTGGATCTTTCTCTGTGCGGTTGGAGGACCCCTGCTACCCGGCCGTCTGGCAGTGTCAGTGGGGTCTGCTTTATCTGACTGCTACACCCAGAGTCACCCCACGCTACAGGCTTGAGTTCTCATGAGCAAAAATTGCTGCTTTTTAATATGCAGTATGGCATTACTGGAGAGACCAGCATCCATAGCACAGATCACCTAGTATTAGGGTATTAATGAATATAATCCCATAAAGTACTTTATAATGTCTCTGCCATTTTATAAAGAATTCATTTTTTTATTCCAGACATTATAATTAGTTTTTTGTGTACTGTGTGCTGACAGTAAGCACGTGTACAGTGTAGTAACCTTGCTGTATCCAGTAATGCCAAAACTAGCGAAATAAATCAAACCAAGCCTCAGCTATATTGTTGTATCTCAAAACATCCATATATGTCTTTGTCTCTCCACCTTTTTGTCCCTCCATCTGTCCCTTCCCTCTGTTTTCTGCCCCTCCCTTCCCCAATGTCACTCTCCTTCTGCTGTGTTCGTTTTTCGTTTTGTCCAACTGCAACACAACACACCAAAACATACGACAGAAGAGCAAGGCAGCTAATGGCAACCGCAGCAAGCCCAAGCCCATGCTGGCCAAGCCCAAGGCAGCCACAGCCAAACCGGCATCAGCCAAGTCTAAACCGACCCCTGCCAAACCTAAATCAAAGCCTACTCCCAAACCAAAGCCCACACTAGCCAGCAAAAATGGCAATGGCAATGGCAAAAATGGGACAGTGAAAAATGGCGATGCCAAAAATAGTAATGGCAAAAATGGAAACGGAAAAAGCAATAACAACAAATTTCAAAACATTAAGAGTTACCACACTCAAAAGCCTCCTTTTGTCAAAGCTACGTCCAAGACAGCAGCAGCAGCCACCAAAACACCTGCTTCTACCAAGACCGAGAAATCTGCATTGACTGTGAAGGCCAATAATGGAAAATTGGTGAGCAAAATTGAGGCCAAAAAGTATCCTCCCTTCGGGAAGTCTGCAGTGAGATCCACCACCGCCTCAATGCCAGCTAAACCCAAGAAGAGACCAGGCAACGGTTATCAACAGGTACAAATAGAAGGCCCAAGGTTGTGGATCTAGAACCATCATTCTCACTAGACCACTCTGAGAATAACCTCACTAACCATCCAGGTTTACTCTCATCCAACCATAGTGCTCATTGCTGGTTGGATGCTTAGTTTATAGTGTACAAGTGTTGTCACATTCACATTCACTATCAGCTAGTGTTATGCACTTCATTGTTTATCTCTTGATATATAAAAGTGTCCTAGTAGATTTTTAGATAGCTAATGTAATTATTTTTTGAAATTCACAAATATATTCTAAATATTTTTGATGTGTCAGCATGTTCCAAAGCTGAAAAACAAATAAAACTCATCTGTACACAGCGAAAAATACACAAAAATGTAGAGAACAGTATGAAAACCTGGATGGTGAGTGAGTCCTCAGACATAGGTACATTTGCATCTAGATAACCTTCACCTTTTGCATCATCTGTATAATTATAACTGCCAAGATATACATGCTGGAAATAGTACAGAATGGAAATGTAACGTACCATAACTTTGTTGTACATTGTGTTGTAATGCACCATAACTTTGTTGTACATCCACGTTCACTAGAACTATTTTTTGTCATACCAGATCTACTTTATCTCCTGAAACTCAGAATTTCTGCAGTAGGATTATTTATCACGTGATATTGCTTTTTGATTTACTATACATATTTGGACTGAATGGATTGAGCATATTATGTCAGGAAAATTGGTGCATGCATTCATTTTCTGACCATGTGAAGCTTAAAATTTTGCCATCTAGGCACCTACAATTGAGACAGTTTGCAGAAATTAATACCACTGAGTGGAAGTACCTCCTTTTCTGTTTACTAAAGTGCAGTTGTATCATATTTTTATATAAATAGGAATTTAACAAGTTTGCAGAAAAAAGGACATTTAAATAGGAAGTCATGCTCAGTGAATAGACTAATTGTATCTCTGGCGCAACATAAGGGTGTATGCTGGCGGAAATTTCTGTCTAAGTTCATTGACCAAACCTATAGGAAATACGTCAAGAAAATATGAGTAAAAATATCAAAGCAGACATTGCTGCTGTGACTATCACAACTTATATATATATATATATATATATATATATATATATATATATACATATTATATATATATATAACTGAAAGGAAATTTGGTGGTAAGTATGGAACCTTCACCATTTCTTCTCTCTGTCTGTTGTCCTTTATTTGCTGTTAAGTTCTTTCCCACTTAATGGAAGACACAATACAAACACACTGCCACAATTATCCACAGCTGTGTGTTGTAATGTGTCAGTCCTGATGGTGCTCTGTACCAGAGGCTGGGTCATGCTCAGGTCCTCTCTTGGTCTCAGCACAAAGGGAAGGGCCGACCTGGAACCCAGCAATGGCAATGCAGCTGCAGCAAAAGCCAGCACCACACTGCTTTGGCAGCTCCTGTATTTGTGATTTCTAGTCAGAACTGAAGCAACAAAGGAATTGGAGCTGTGTTACCACCCATTTCAGTTTGTAAACCTTGCATATGAAAACAAATGTAAGGTTTTTGGTACCAGCCAAATTTCTCTGTTTATAAATTGTGTAGCATACTGAAATTTGTTTTGTTGGAGGACAATCTTCCAAAACATGCCCCATTTCTCCCTTTTGCATTAACACAGTAATAGTGATAATAATCTTGAAAACCTTTGACACTAACCACTTGTTCTTCCTCAAATCTGCTTACCTTCCCCTTGACCCCAACCACCTGTCACTGGCTTTGGCCTGTCAGGACATAGATCCTGCCCACACAGAGACTGACTCCACCCCCAGAGAGATGGATTATTATTTCACCTTAGAAAACGAGAAGGCGGTATCACAGCCAGACAGTGAGGTGATTGAACAGGAAGTCCCTACAAATAAGGTAATCCTAGAAGGGAGAACTTTATGAATGGTGACTGTAATAAGTAACTATATATGTATATTTTAATCATGTACATTTTATGATTACATGATTATAACCATACATATATATAATTTTTGCATGTTTGTTAATGCATGTAATTTGTGACCATTAAGCTTGATTTTTTAAGTTAATAATAAGCATATTTTACAGTAGCTTTATAACATCATTCTGACCTTATGTATCGTTTTAGTACATCTGAATATATATTTCTTCATCCAGTGCTGCATGCCTATCATGCAACATTACAACAATATGAATCTGGCAAACATGCAGTTAAGCTCAAGCAAATTTCAAGAGTGGATCAGACTTTGTGTCTTTGACAGGTGCTCTGTGGAGTGCAGTAATGATAATTTTTGATAAAAACTTTCTATGAGCTACCAGTAAATTGTAATGCTATTATTTATAAGTACAACAATTGTTTATTTAAAAAAAATATATACTTGAGATGTTTTTCTCCCATGTTTTTGGGTTGTAAGACAAACTTCATGTGACTTATATTTTTCTCATTTTAAAAATCTTTTCTTAGGATAAAAAAAAAAATTGCCTCAGGGAAAAAATGATTTTACATTCTTTAAGGAGTTTTTCTGTATTATATGCTTAAAAGCAAATGTTTCTACAGGGTTAAGCAAACTAGATGAAGTTCAGTAAGTAAATAAGTAGTAAAAGTAAGTACTTACATTTTGAGATTTGATTAAAATTTTTGCTGTTATAACAGTTTTTGCTGTAATGATTGATGGTTAGAAGAGTTGCAGTAGATGCCTTAAATGTATGTAGACTGCATCATTGGTAAGTGCTAAAAACCCTTTTTTTTCACAAAACTAAGTGCCTTACCAAGAGCCTTTGGGCCTCTAATCTTTATAAGCAAGACATTTTTTCTCAGCGTTGTTGCAAATCATACTGATAGTTGTCACATAAGTTATAAGTAAGATATTAAAAGGCATTAGGTAAATATGGAAAATATAAAAATATAATAAGCCTTACGCCCTGTGTTACCGGGTTAGGCTCCGGCTCCCCATGACCCCGTATGGGACAAGTGGTTCAGACAATGTGTAATATCCAAACAAATTTCAAACAACAACAAAACAATGTTCTGTTCCTGCTAATGTAATGCACACGTATTCTCCATGGGATGTATGTCGCTTTGGAGAAAAGCATCTGCTAAATGAATATATGTAATTGTTAATTGCCCACCATGAGCAATAGGTAAGGCACATTAGCTTTGATGGAGAAATGTCCAGTTGTTTAACAAATACACTGGAAAGTCAAGTTGAGAAAAAAATGCTAAAAGAGAACTCCATTAGTGCTGTGTACCAGCAGGGCGATTACAGCATCTTGTCAGCTGGCATTTCAACTGTGTAAACTGTGCAGCTCCACCATAGTCCACCAGGTGTCAGTATCCTCTTTGACCCTTTACCATTGCCTTGTGTTAGAAAAGGTAAGACTCATCACGCTGTCTCTCTGTACCTTCCCTATCTGTCTGTCTCTCTATATCTCTCTGTCATGGTCTTTCCATACTTTTTCTCATTTGTTTCACCTTGTTCCTCCCAACACCACTATGTGTTCTCTTTTATCATCGTTCTTTCCTTTCTGTCTTCCCCTGTCCTGTGTCACACCCCCACCTTACTGCTCTGACCCAGGTGGAAGAGACAGTGGTGGCCGAGGAGGTAGATTTGCCCAAGTCGGGTGGCGAAGGGGTGTCACAGTCCCCAGATGATTTCTTCACCGAGGAGTACGTGACTGGAGATGCCGGCATGAAGGAGTACGACTATTCCTACAAAGACTACAGTGAGCCCTTCCCCGAGGTCGATACCGGATCCCCGCGTGGCGACATTGGCCCCGCTCTGTCCGCCGTGACAGATGAGGGAGGCGTAAGTCACCCCTTTTTAGGCCAAATATCCATTTCAATCTCAGGATTGGAATGCGATTGTGTTTGGACTGTATGTATACCATAGGAGCATTCAAATATGCTTGTATGTGTATGCTTTTGTTTAAAAGACTTCAGTTCCACAGTTGCTGATAAAGCTGAATTACATCTTAGAGCATTCTGGTCAACATGAGGTTAAACGCTCCCATACAAAGTTGTATTCTGAAAATGTTTTACTGCATAATTAATTAAATTAATAAAGTGAATTAAAAATAACTGTAAAATTAAATTTTGGTAGTAAAAGAAACTGACATAATAAACTTCTTAAAATATACAGTTAGAACCTTAGTTTAAAACAAGACACTGAATGAAGAAGTCTCTCAAATCTGAATATAGTTATATTTTGCTCATTGAATATAACATTTATATTCAAACAAATTTTAAATAACTGGAAAAAAATGCATAATTTCCATAAACTCCTATTAACTGCCATTTTTAAGTGGATGAAAATAAATATACCCCATGTTAACAAGTTCCTGTTCAGTGCTTGTTGTTGACCAAATCATCCCCTAAACATGTGCAGTGTTCCTCATCTTGTTATTGATCTCAGATACTCATGAACACCAGACAAGACCTGTCAACAAGGGAGTCCTATTTTGTTTGTGCCTACTTTACTGCCAACTAATGTCTGGGCGTGGTGCACATTTGCTTCAGAACAAACAAAAATTTTTAAAGATAGTCAAGTAAAATATAAATAAAAACAAACAAATAAAATTATTAGAAGATAATTTTAATTTTTTTAAATTTCTTATAAATTAGAAGACATTTCTTTCTTCAAAAATTCATAACCCAAATATGCGAAAGATGTACATAGAATTGTTTTGAAGCTTTAATAATGAATGATTCAGACATGAAACTTCATAAAACATGTAAATTTTAACCTTGAACACCACAGCTAAGAGAACTCAATGAGCCTTTGAAAAAGCAGTGGGCCAGAAATCCAGTTCTCTGGTACCATTACTGGATCATACACTGTAAAGGCTTTATGAGTGTTACCTCATTACAGTGTTGGCTAATAAGCCCCTAACCTGTGGAGCTGAATGTCAGAAGTAAAAACACACTGTAGGACCAGTTTGGCACTGAGGGACCATGGTTCTGGTACGAGTTCACTTAGAGTGAACTGTTTTTCCCCATCTGTTTTAGATCCATTTTGGAGAGATACTTATTACATGTTTGTGTTCCTGCTTCAGTGCCTGTCAGTAGATTTCAGTAGTCTCATGAAGGATATAGAAATGAAGCAAAATGCACCCGTGGTACCTAGTACCCAGGACTTGAGTGGTGTGCCTATCTATACACCTCTGTGGACACCTGTGTCTGTTTCTGTTGGCTAAACTGTGGTCTGTGTGCAGGGACCAGTCTGCATGATACAGTCAGCCTCCATGTTTGAATCCTACTTCAACTGACAAAGTGCTGCTTCTCATTTACTTTTTATTCTAGGCTATAATATGTATGTCTGTATGCATATGTGCAAACCTGCATGTTTTCTCCTGCATGGAAAAATTTACTGTACTCACTAAGAGATAGAAAGAAAAAAGCTTTGGGTAAATTGTTCCTCAGGGCAATAAATCAGAAAACATGCATCTCTTAAACCCCAATCTTCCGTCCTTCTGCCTCATCATGTTTAACGGTAAAGTATGGTATTAGTGATTACCTCAGTACACTCTCACTACGCTTGTGACGTTGGTATATCATAATGTTCTGCCACCATGATAAACACCACTGTAAATCTGCAGTTGGATCTCAGTAAGTCCAAATTCTCTGGGCAAAGCTTTTTTTTACCGTACAACATGGATAGCATTGAAGAAGAGAAAAAATTCTCTATAAAACTAAAAAAATCATTGTGAAACTGAGTACACTCCTGGAAGCAGGAAAATGAATGCATCGTTATTGTTTTTTTCCATCATGTGTGTTATATGTCAAGTTCCTAATTATAGGTGTCACAATTATTGTCATAGTACATTACTGCACAATGATGCCAGCGAATTTCTGCAGTGGTCCTGGTCATGCATGTATGCATAGTAGGATTCTGAATCAGGGCACATGTTTCTCTGACTGTGACAGTATGAGGTCTTCCGTTTCTAGCAGCTGTATTTTTTGCTTGGACTTTCATTTGAATCAGTCATATACACATCTGCTAAGTACTTGATGCTCTGTCCGCATGGCAAGGTGGCCAATGAAAGGCACCAGTGGATTTTTGTTTCCATTGAGCATGTGCGTTGACTGTGCTGTGTTGTGGGCTACATGTGTGTTTTCCTCAGGCCTCAGTAAGAGCCCAGAAAGGAGAAAAGGGTGAACCTGCTGTCCTTGAACCTGTAAGTCCAGCGAATGAATCCTAACACTCAGATCACTTTCACATCTGTTCAATTGAAATCAGAACAGTTAGCACTGTAATGTAAAATAGCAATGTAATGTGACAAAATCATGTTGCATCATCAATCTGGAGAGTGGTAAAAACAATATGCGGTAAATGGCAAAAGGGAACACTTCGTATCTACAAGCTTTGGACCACATAGCAATGAAAACATGAGTCAAAAAATTAAGAAAAATGCAAATTTTCCCATCCTATGTCTATCATCCCACTTTCTTTTCCTATCTATCCTTCAGGGTATGCTAATTGAAGGACCTCCTGGATCGGAAGGACCACCAGTGAGTCTTTATCTTACCTGTTTCATGTTTCTTTTTGGCCATTCTGTTTCTGTACTTCTGCTCTGTGCCTTTCTGATTAGTTTCCATATCAAGGGTTTTTTACTTTTATATCAGCTACTGACTAACTATGCAGTGTTTCATTTCTGTGTTCCTTTCATTCAGTGTAGAGCTTGTCTAATGTCAAATCAGACAGTTTGCACATTTGTTGTCTGGGCTGATGGTTGCTTTCTCTCTTAGGGTCTTCCTGGGCCCCCTGGCCCCACAGGACCTCCTGGTTCAATTGGCGATCCTGGTGAAAGGGTGAGTATCACTCGCTCATCTTTCCATCCTTCATCTTACCCCTGGGCCATGTGGGCCCTGGTTTATTGCTGTATATTTTTTTTTATCAGTATGTGTTGCACTGCAGCTTATTGCATCATAATTCACATCAGAGAAAAGTGTCAGTTAAATAAAACAACAGTTGAAATAGTTTTTGGAGATAGGCTGTTCTCTGTGCTCACAGGGGCCTCCTGGTCGGTCTGGTCTACCTGGAGCTGATGGGGTGCCTGGGCCCCCCGGATCATCCATCATGCTTCCTGTAAGAAAGCCGCATTTGTCCCTTTGAATCCATATCTCTTTGTTTCGCTCCATCTTAGTCAGCCCTCTTGAGTTCAGACATGGGTCTTTTAAGCTTGTAAAAACCTTCTAAAATAAATCTTAATTTTCCAAGTTTATATGAATAGTCACATTTCATATACTTTTAGACCACTAAAATGGTTTTGGGGTGTCAGACATTGCACTTAAGTCAGCCCAGCACAATATATCAGTGCAGTGTGATTGTAGATCTCTGTTGTGCAGGAATGATGCAACACAGTGATCAGGTGTATAAATAATTCCCAGCTTTTTTTCTCTGTGTTATTCTTGTTGAAATACAGAACTCAGCTATATAGTTTACAAATGAGTCATTTAACTTTATTTCTTTATTTCTTTATATAATTTCCATATTGAATGAATTACACTCCCTCTCTGTACTGTACTGTTTTTTGTGAATCACTTTCAGCAGTGTTATCTTCTTTAAGTAAACATATTTTTAAATTGCACTTTACAGGTGAATAATAAATTGCACATTGCAGGTGAATAATATTTATAGGGCACTAACATTGTTTCTCTTCTTCCGCAGTTCCGTTTCGGCAACAGTGGAGGTGGCAAGGGTCCCATCGTCTCTGCCCAGGAAGCACAAGCACAGGCCATGCTCTCACAGGCCAGGGTGAGTGACAGACACATGACACACACTGTGAGCAGAGCGATATAACAGGACTCTATAGCATGGTGCAGACTGAAACAGAGGTGAGAAGACTGTGATTCTGCAGGTCTCTGCAGGATGTAGTATAGTGTATTACATAAATGAAGTCCTATGTAATTGTGAAAGGTGATGATGGGTTAAGTGTATGAAAGCAGAGAGTTGTGACGCATTTCCTGTGTGCAGCTTGCACTGAAAGGTCCACCAGGACCAATGGGATACACAGGCCGGCCGGGACCCATGGTGAGTATCCAGACACAGTTACTCTCAACATAATACACATACAGATTTCACACACAGTTCTTTATTAGTTACCTTTTAATCAGGGCTTATGACTGTGGTGGATTTTTCAGTTTAAGTGCTTCAGTCAAAAAAATGTATAAAGTTTCACTTGTTATTAATATTGCAAATTAATATTGAAATATTAATATTGCATTAACATTGTTATTAATATTGCAGATTGTTATTAATATTGCAGATTTGATTGTATATTTTACTCATAAATGAATGATATACAGTTGATCCTTCTGGGTATCATCTAGTGTTATGGGGCAATAGTGATTTTATTTTTTTCTTCTGTTACTATTACACTGTTTCCTTACTTTTTGAATGGTTGAGATACAAATTTTTGGAGAAGCAAGCATATTTGACTACTGTATTTTCTTTAACCATCTATGTTTTAAAATTTCTGTTTGTTGTGAAGCGAACACAGTCTGTTCTTACGCAAACAGTCTGTACTTGTCATTAAAACGAAGTCAAACAACAGACTTTCACTTCCAAATGTGTTCATAAGGTGAGGAGCCAGAGTATATGCAGCACAAACGGACAGTATTCTGTATGACCACAGTCTTGTCTACAGAATGAGCCTATCCACACAATTCTCATTTTTAGGGAAGTCCTGGAAGTCTTGGGTTTAAGGGTGAGAGTGGGGACCCAGGACCTCAGGCAAGTGACCTGTATCATCATATTGAACACAATTTACTGTACATGACTCACAGTTTTTGTAACCACATTTTCCTATATGAGCATATCTTTTGAACACCTAAGTGGGTGCATTCCTTCAGCTGGCTATAGATACCGTCATGTTTTAACTCTTTCTTTGATACATCATATGTATAAAAGTATATTTGTATGTTTCAAATTTTTGTATTTCTGTGTAAAGTTACAATACTCTGCATTACAGCAAGCAGATGTTCCTGGTGTAGAGGTCATATTCTTTTTCTTACTTATATCCTGCTTTCATGTAATAAATAAACTTTTAATATCTTTGTGGCACAGGGTCCTAGAGGAACACAGGGCCTGCAAGGACCCCCTGGCAAAGCAGGGCGCCGGGTGAGTGATGTTTCCTTGCTGTCATTTTTGTTTTTCTTCACCCAGAGCTGTGAATAGAGGAAACAATTAATGAAAGTTACTTCAGCATGTCTGACATAAACACGTGGGTTTAACCCAACTTGTATAAAGACCAGTTCCCACAGACTTCACACTCACACACACACACACACACACACACACACACACACACACACATTTTCTGAACCGCTTGTCTCATACGGGGTCACGGGTAACCGGAGCCTAACCTGGCAACTCAGGGCGTAAGGCTGGAGGGGGAGGGGGCACACCCAGCACGGGACGCCAGTCCGTCGCAAGGCACCCCAAGCAGGACTCAAACCCCAGATCCACCGGAGAGCAGTACCCAGTCCAACCCACTGCACCACCACGCCCCCCTATTCCCACAGACTTCTTAGTTTAAAAATATTTTGAGCGGCTGTGATCATTTTGTTGACTTGAATGGCTGTTTTTTTTGTCTGTGGACATGTAGACATTGACAGGATTTGAGGAGTCGTTGAGTTAGAGTTTTAGTTGAGTGAAGTGAATATTTTTTGACTCTGTGCTGAACTAAAGGGTCGATCTGGAGCTGATGGAGCCAGAGGGATGCCAGGAGAACCTGGATCTAAGGTACCCCTCCTACTTTTTTATGTACTGTAATGAAAAGCTTTTGTCTTGTGCCATGTTTTTTGTTAAGTTTGATTGTCAGAATTTCTGTTGTTTGGTCTTTCTGAGGTCTGCTGTAGAAGTTAGAATTCTGATTTTATACTTCTAATAACTTGGTATATTTAAGTGCTTGAAGTCCTGTCTTTGAAATTGTCTGTCTGTGTGAGCTTACAATATTTGTTGATGTCAGCATTTCCTTTTTTCCTGTATGCATGTCTAATGCTGGCTTTGCATGTCCTAGGGTGATCGTGGCTTTGATGGGTTGCCTGGTTTGCCTGGCGACAAAGGACACAGGGTGAGCATAAAACAACCCTCATGATTACTGTGAAGCAAAATGGCTGCATCTTGCAGAAAGTTTTATTTTGTAACACCACACTAATAACACTATGTAGAGTTCATTAGAAGTTGATTTGGAGAAAAGCATCTTCTAAATAAATAAATGTAAATGTAAATGTAAATGTAGTAAGAGAAGTTCCTTGGAAATATTTGGTCCCACTGATTGCATCAAAGCAACATCATCAATATCAGATGAAATTAAGAAGTAGTTGTAATAATCTAATTTGCATTTTTCACTGTTTCAGGGAGAACCTGGACCAGTAGGACCCCCTGGTCCTCTTGGAGAAGATGGAGAGAGGGTATGAGCACCAGGAACTCGACAGATAATCAGAGAATTACCATTAATTACTGCTGGTCTTGTGTAACGCATTGCTCCAGTAAGCTCATCTGTGCACCTCAGATGACTTAAATTTATCAGTGTGGAGAATGATGGATGTCTCCATCAGTTATCATGTGAATCTCTATTTATTGTACACAGAGTAATCTAAATCTAATTAAATAATATATCTGTGCCTCTTAATGAGCTATGATTTTTCTAAGTTCATGAGGGTTTTTTCCTCAGTTTGACTTTACTTTTTTCCTCTGTTCTTTAGGGTGATGATGGAGAAGTTGGACCTAGGGGTCTTCCTGGTGAACCAGTGAGTGTTACTCTCTCTTTAATCTGTCCTATTTTGGTGTGTGTATAGTTTTTTGCATTATCATTTTGTATAATCTGATTGATTCTCCTTTTAAGGTCTGTTTTTTTATGTAAAATGATTAAGGTAATGAATTACCACATTGTGATCAAATTGTACAGCCTAATACATTAGGAAAGGTCTAATAGATTAGTCTTGGTTCTTCATTGTTACTTATGCACTTCACTGTCTTCAGGGACCTCGTGGTTTGTTGGGACCTAAAGGGCCCTCTGGAATTCCTGGGCCTCCTGTAAGTTAATGTATTGCACATTATACACTGAACAAAATGTTTATTTTTGGCCACTTTTCAAAATAGGTATTTCCCAGTGTTTACCTCAGATTTGTAGATGAGTTTACAATATCCTCAGGTACAGATACTGGGAAACCTTGCTTTCTAAACAAGTGTATGTGGCAGTTTGTCACACAGGTTATAAATCCAAAGCATATAATAGGCTAATTGCAGAAACCAAAAGAGGGGGGGGCTGCTTCTGAGCATACTGTTGGCACTATACCAACATCCTTCTATGGCTTTTGAGTTGAATTGACAGAAGATTTCTCGTAAATAAAAGGTACTGGATTACCTTTAAAGATACACCAGAATATGCTTATTTTCAAAAGTTTTAGAACAAAAATAGCAGTGCCACAAATGTTATGCTAAAAAACTCTATAACACAGTAAATTCTTTAGTCACCCATAAAATAAGTATTTTATATTTACATTTATTAATTTCGCAGATCTTTTTCTCCGAAGCGACGTACATCTCATAGAAAAGTATAGTTCATGAGGAGTTCATCACCTTGTCTTTTTAAAGTCCACTGGTACAATATGAAGGGGTTAAAGATACAAGTACGACATATGAGTGCTTCAGTAAAAAGTTTTAAAAGTCAGTAAAATGTAGAAGTGACTAAATGGTCTTTCCTAAAAGAAAAAGATCCAAATTTGACTTGAGGGCCAGATCAAAATCTAGTAAATGTATGACATTATCAGAAATAGAATAGTTACCTAATGGACTATCAGTGATTCACTTATTGAATATTTCTTTCTCTTCCAGGGTGTGAGAGGAAACGATGGGCCCCAGGGTCCAAAGGGAAATCTAGTCAGTAACCCATCACGGCCCTGCTGATAACTCTTTTCTGTGTTCTTTACATTGGCATTGTGTTTAAGTATCCTATAACATTTTTTATTGTATAAAAATATATCTTTGTTTTGGGAAGCAGCTTTTAAAAGTGCAATATAAAATTTCTTCTTATTCTTCTTATTCTTATAATAATAATAATAATAATAATAATAATAAAAATAATAATGTGAGGCTTTTGCAGAGCCTGTACTTGTTAAGTGGGTTTTGATCTGTCATCCTTCCTGTTTCGTTCTCTCTGTGGATGTTCAGGGTCCTCAAGGAGAACCAGGCCCCCCAGGACAGCAGGGCACCCCAGGAACACAGGTAGGCTGAGCTATTGTGCCATATTGTGAAACATAGAGTGACATATAAAACTTATTCACTCACATTATTAACTGCTTGTCCAAGTCAGGCTTGCAGTGTCTGGAGCCTATCCCATAAGCACCGGGCATTAGGTTAATCAGAATACAGCCTGGAAAGGATACCAGTCTGGTGCAGGGTAGCCACACACAGTCATTCACTCACACATGTACACACTACAGGCAATTTAGAGTCACCAGTAACCTGAAACACGTCTTTGGACTGTGGGAGAAACCAGAGCACCTAAAAGAAACCCACAGGGAGAACCTTAAAACTTCACACAGAAATTACAGCTCGTACTAGATATGGGTGAAATTAATTTACCTAAAGTACTGTATGGTGTAACAGATCTGTTTAATTGTTTCAGGGAATGCCAGGACCCCAGGGACCCATTGGACCCCCAGGGGAGAAGGTAGGAGTAAAGGCTAACAGTTTTTTGATAAATTGGTGGTTTTGATCAATTTTTTGGCAGATTTTGGTGGTGTTTCTTGTTTTTCATTCCGGTGTGTGCACAAGCTCCCCCAGCTGGAGGAGGGAGTGAATACATTTCACCAGACGGAAGTTTACAGATACAGAAATGTGATTCTTGAAGGACAGGCGCATTGTCGTTTTTGTCAATTAGGTTGTTTTTACCTGCACACATTGCACGAGTAGCTGCATATATGACTAATAAGGTACCTTTTGCCTACTCTCTGTTACATTTCATTTGTTACATTCCCAAGTACAAGACAAGCTTTACAAAATGAACAGTACCGTAGGTAATGGTTGGGTGGTCACATGATTGGTAATAACTGAACTTGATTAGAAGCCTTGAAGTGGTTTAACATGTAGAAGTTAAACAGAATAAGTTTTATAATTATATTAAAATGATAAATTAGTAACAGTGATTAGTGTTTTCATAAGGTTTATCATATTTCACATCACTGCAGGACAAGTCACAGTTACAAAAATTTGAACTATTCTCCATGTGCTTGTTAGGGACCCACAGGAAAGCCAGGTCTGCCTGGTATGCCTGGAGCTGATGGTCCCCCGGTAAGTGTCCATTATGGCAAACTCCCTCACACTGTCTTGACCTTGCTGACCCTTGAGGTCTGTATTCACTGTATCAGAGGCCAGCTGATGAACTTTTGGTTTACACACTCACTTTCCTTAATAGCTTGTACAAATCAGGATTGCAGAAGTAGGGACCTTATGCCAGAAGCATACGGCACAAGGCCAAGCAGAGTACACAGCGGATACGATGCTAGTCCATTGCAGGGTAGCCACACTTAAACATATTCACATGCTACTGTCATTTATTTCTCTGTGTCCCACCATACCCTGCACCACATCAACTTCACTAATCATGTCACTTCAATTCATTCTTCCTCTCTTGCATATTAAATATGCTTGTCTATTTAATTTCATTTCTTTATTAATTAATTTATTTTTCTTCTTATTTATATGTTTGGTTACTTTACAAGTATAATGTGTGTACATGTATGTCATATGAACACACACACACACACACACACACACACACACACACACACACACACACACACACTGTCT
Organism: Scleropages formosus; assembly: GCF_900964775.1. Classification (NCBI taxonomy): domain Eukaryota; kingdom Metazoa; phylum Chordata; class Actinopteri; order Osteoglossiformes; family Osteoglossidae; genus Scleropages; species Scleropages formosus. Next base: position 5,766,960 of record NC_041828.1, on the reverse strand, counting down.
GAACCGCTTGACCCATACGGGGTCGCGGGGAGCCGGAGCCTAACCCGGCAACACAGGGCACAAGGCTGGAGGAGGAGGGGGCGCACCCAGGACGGGACACCAGTCCATTGCAAGGCACCCCAAGCAGGACTCGAACCCCAGACCCACCGGAGCGCAGGACCCGGGCCAACCCGCTGCGCACCGCGCCCCCCTTGTATATGAACATATGTTGTACATTGTATACTGCTGCAGCCAAAGTGAATTTCCTTCTGAGACTAATAAAGTTTATTTTAGAGTCACTGGTTAACCTGAAATGCTTGTCTTTGAGCTATCAGTGGAAACCCATGCAGATGGGGAGAACATACAAACTCCACACAAAGCAATTCAGATTGAATCTACAGCCAAACAGCCCAAGCACTGTGAGGCAGTGGCACCACCCACTGGGTGACTATGCCACCTACACTTAGATCAAAATGCTAATAATCAATGATGTGCCTTCACATTCCTTATAATATCACTTTTTGATATTACAGTTTATTTCTTATATTCTAATATCACCATTTTTAAGCTTAAAAGTTTTTGGACCATTTGTGTCCTGACACTGGAGTGGACATAAGTAATATTGAGTTGCTGATTAGAATGCTTACCATCTGTTTAGTCAGGGTCAGTGAACTTCCATGGTGAACAATTCTACTAACCCCTCTCTTTTCTTCAGGGACACCCAGGCAAAGAGGGACCATCTGGAGCTAAAGGAAATCAGGTCAGCTTCCAGTGTTTTTTACTTAGCATGTCTTGTGCAGATGGTGATATACTACTTAAGCTACAAAAAAACTGAACCAAGACGAGTATGTCAAGTGAAAAAATAACGCCAAATTCAGTAAACATGTCTATCATCTTTAATGCGACCCATGCAGGGCCCCATTGGACCCCAGGGCAGTATTGGCTATCCTGGTCCCCGTGGCATCAAGGTGAGACCTCATTTATTTTTATATCACTGGGTCAATATGCATTAAATTTTCATCAGCAGTTTTCTTTATGGATATGCAGTGCAACCATAGCTTGATTTCTCCATCGCAGCCATGCCGAAGAAGTGGGTAGAGTAGCTTATCTACAAGTTAAATATACAGTATGTTCTAGTTTGTCAAAGTATTGTCTATGAAATGAATTGACATTATATAAAATTATGTAACATGACCAACATAAAATAGTTTTTATTAACAAAAATTTTTAAAATGATTGTCCTGATGCAGATATTAACTTTGAAACATGCCTAATAGCATCTGATGCTTGTGTGGGACAGCCCTACAAGTTTTTTCAATTTCAGCATGGTGTGGTGAAAAATCAGAACAAAGTCTTCGAGGCTTGAGGTTAAATTGCTTTTCTGTTTGCTTTATATTCACCACGTGTGGAAAATTTCTTCTTAGTTCCATGTTCAAAGTATTCCTGTTAATCCTGTACACATTGCAGGGTGTGCAAGGTATTCGTGGGTTAAAGGGACATAAAGGAGAGAAGGTGAGTTTCCTTAGATAATCTGATCAAATAAGTAAATTGTGATGCTCACGATTGTATTGGGTAATCTGTAACTGTTGACCTATTTCCTGAAATTTACATGCTGCATGTACAACACAAATGTAATTAATGTTTTTTGGAACAGTATGGCTGAAGTCACGAAAAAGATGTTAGATGAGGTTAGGAATCTCTTACAACTTTGGGCTGTCCCAAACTGATGCGTAATGTCTTTAACTTAGCATTAATTAGTTTACAGGTGAATCCAGAAGTCCAAACACAAGTTCAGTTCCATAGTTTTACTTTCAGGGGTAAAGCAACAAGCAAGTTGTAATGGCAGTCTGTCTGAAGTTGTCAGTTTGACAAACAGACATATTTTTTCTAATGACATTTTCATTGATCAAAAGAAAAAGGCAAAGGAATTTAAAATGGTGCATCAGCAATTACACGCTAACAGTTTTTTTAAATTCTAAAAGAAGAGTTACAAATTAATCATGATTTGAATAAAAAGCAGCTATAAATATTATTGAAATGTTTCACTACAGTGGCTGTCAGTTTGACATAGATTTAACACATTTTTTACTGCTCTAGAACCATTTTTGTGTAGGCATATTTTCCATGTTCCACTAAGCAGAGTCATACATGTCGGCTTATTCTGAAGCACAGTGGTCCCACTGTACAAATTACAGCCAATTTTGCCTTAGCTAGTGCAATTTATTTTCTAATGCAACACTTTTAAAAAGCAATACTCTGTCCTGTTTAAAGAAGGGGAGCTTAATTATCCATGGACTCTTTATAATTAATAAAGATAATGACTTTTAAAATTTCCTGCATGTTGTTTCTTCTACAATTAGTGATGATTGTGATATATCAGGAAATAGGGTGTAAGAAATCAGTTTTAAATAATTTTACACCACTTTTTTAAAAGTAAGAATGTAATTTCCAGGGTGAAGATGGATTCCCTGGAATCAAGGGTGATTTTGGAGTCAAGGGTGACAGGGTAAGAAGATGTCTAATATAAATTAAAATTGTTAACCTGATTTACCCTTATTTAAAAGGTGATTATCAAGATTTCAGTTTACTTTGCTTGTCCTGTTTAGTTACATGTTATTAAAGACACACAACAGGAAAATTCATACCACAGTAGTTACTAAAGAGCCTGCATGTTGCCTGCTGAGGCTCCAGACATAATCACTGACATTTTGGTTTCCCACCAGTCACCTGGTTGCCCACTTGCATTTGATCAGGGTTCCTACATTTTTACTGTGCCCCATTAGGGAGAGATTGGCGTTTCTGGGCCCCGAGGAGAAGATGGCCCTGAGGGGCCGAAGGGACGTGTGGGGCCCCCTGGTGAAGTGGGCCCAATTGGCCATGTAGGAGAGAAGGTGAGGGGTCGAATTCTACACATACCTTTTCTGAGCCCTTGCGGACCCTATTTGTGCATTTCACTCATTTGGTTTTGAAGTGGTTATTTACAGAGAAGGAATTATACGGTAATGCATCACTGTCATTTACTCAGCATACCTGACCGTGTTTCCTGATGATGTGCTTTCATTTTTTTAATGTTTCCCCTAATACAGCAGACATAATTTTATGCCTACATTATACCTATGTATGTAATAATTCAGCTGAAAATTTTTTCAGAGTAAATACCATTACTGATGGCATCAATGAATTGATTGCAGGGTAAACTTGGTGTTCCTGGACTGCCTGGATATCCTGGAAGACAAGGACCTAAGGTATTGCAAATATTCTTGTTATTATAATCTTTGCTACTAATAATTAAAATGTTTAAGTGATCACAGTTATATTAAAATGGTTGTAATGCTTCATATTATTTTTTAAGGGATCCCTTGGTTTCCCAGGATTCCCTGGTACAAACGGCGAGAAGGGTGCAAGGGTAAGGGCTACTCAAACAAACAGCAGGAAGTAACAGTCAATTGTCAGGAAATACTCAATATTACACTGAGCAAACTTCCAAAATCATATCGTTTTCTATACTGCAAGGAATGTTTATTATATTTTAAATACTATCAATCAATGCCTGCAGTTCTGCTAGTTAATTATACCTTTTCTTTTAAAAATATGCTTTAACTGAATATCGTTTTGGCCATTCATGCCAGAAAAATACAATAAGCTAACAGAAGTAATGTTCAAATTTGATATAATATGGTCATAATATTTTTAATTGTTAATATCAAATATGAATGAATTAGACTTACTCTATATTGCAGGATGTCTGTGATAGTAAGAGTAAGTGTAGAAGAGACTACTTTTATCTCATTTAATTATAATGCTTACTATTTACATCAGTGTCAACAGATCTGTTTAAGGCATTTATTTTTTCAGGGACTGTCTGGGAAGCTGGGACCAAGAGGTCAAAGAGGACCAACGGTATAGTGGAGCATGATGCTGTCTGTCACTATGCAGCCATGGTAACCGTAGTGTACACGTTGCAACTCACATACAACATGGGTGAAAAACAGATTTACAGCCATTAATATACTCCCATCAACATCAGCAACCTTGTGTCTGATTTTACTAGATGGACTTCCATTGTTTCTGCAACAGCCATTACCTGTGTACTGGATGAAGAAGTTTGCAGTCCCCTTAAACCTTAGTAGTAGTTACATGAAAAGTTTCATCACAAGAAGTAGAACATACAAGGATTATTTTGAAAGCATTCACATATTCAGTTGCGAATGCACCAGAATATTGATTCCTGTCCTTTTATTATTTCATATAAGAACATCTTTTTCTCTATCAGGGGCCCAGGGGCCAGAGAGGGCCACGTGGAGCTACAGGAAAGCCAGGAGCCAAGGTTTGATATCTAACCTCTGCCTTTAATGCCTGGTTCTGATTTCATAGCAAGAAATATAATATTAAAAGATTAGTGTAATAGTTACCTCAACATCAGTCTGGAAGAGGAAGTCATGTTGAACTGTATAAATGATGGTTGTACACATTTGTACAGCTAGATAACTGAAAAAAATCATGAAATATCCACTTTGTTCTTATAATAATAACATATAAGAGATCCTTATTGGACCATTCCACCTTCTTCTCAACAATGAGGATGCTACCGCATTGCTCATTATCTTCTGTCACCTCTCCAGGGTACTTCAGGTAGTGATGGACCTCCCGGTCCTCCAGGTGAAAGGGTGAGTTGTGGTTCATGTGATGTATAAATTCACTCCACTCCAAAAACTCCTCATGCGTGTAATGAAGTATGAAGCGATAACAAGAACTTTGGAGAAACACACCTACTGAAAACATGTTGACTAACACTTGCCCTCACAGCATTTCTGTTATCTTTTCTAGGGATTGCCTGGACCTCAAGGAGCAAATGGCTTCCCCGGACCAAAAGGACCACCAGTAAGATAAGATATAAATTATCATCATTTCTGTCCTTCTATGTAGTCCAAAGTGTCAAAGAGCACCAAATAAATCCAGGTGTATGAAGTCACATTATCTGTTATATTAATCTTCAAGTTTTTAAGCTTCTGTTTTTCCTGATGACAGGTAATGACCACCATCTGTGTGTTTCTTTTCCTATCCTCAGGGCCCACCAGGGAAAGATGGACTTCCTGGACACCCTGGACAGAGAGGAGAAGTTGTGAGTCTCTTTTCTTTATATTTATATACGTAAGATATATCTCACAGAGTTATTGTAATATTTACGATTTCTTTGTAGTGCTTCATTAGTGTAATTAAGCATGTATCTGGGGGTCATTCTCTGAGCCTATTTTTTTCTTAGGGCTTCCAAGGAAAGACAGGTCCTCCTGGACCTCCAGGAGTTGTTGGTCCTCAGGTATAATTAAAAACACCTTTCTGTATAATAATCACTATGTAATTCTAATTGAATTAGTTATTTTCTATACAGTACATTTGACATGGTACATGCAGTCTTCATATTTCGCAATTTCAATGCTAACAAGTTTCACATGATACAAAACTGCTAAAAACATGAATTTATAGTTACAGTGATGAAATCATTTAATCATTATTACTGTATTACATGATTGTTAATGTTAAAAAAGATTTGTCCATTCAAAGCAAATCCACTCTTATCTTTCTTCTGCAGGGGCCCTCTGGAGAGACTGGCCCTATGGGTGAACGAGGTCACCCTGGCCCTCCAGGGCCACCAGGTGAGCAAGGGCTTCCTGGTCCATCTGGGAAGGAGGGAACCAAGGGTGACCCAGGTCCACCAGGGCCTTCTGGCAAGGATGGGCCTCCTGGGCTGAGAGGTTTCCCTGGAGAGAGAGGACTTCCTGGCACATCGGTAAAATAGTCAATAATTTCCATGCAAGATCCTTGCAGCTATGTCTTCAGCTTCAGCAATTAGATGTTTCACTGTTTACCTTTTCTGTGTCAGGCTACTACAAGGATTATTACTGTCACTGATACATTTTATCAATAGTTCTCTCTTAAAATGTTATGTTTGTGATAACACTTCTTGTGCTGTTTATGATGGCTAAATACACAAACACAAACATATACAAACTTTTGTAATTGGTTACCAAATGTTTACTACATTTGTAATTTTAGATTTCAACAGGTAAAAAGTGGAAACACTTATTATAATGTAAACTATAAAATGTATTGATATGACATGATGATAAATCAGTGTTGTACAATGTTTTGATCCTGTGGTTTGTCTGCCTTTAAGGGAGGTCCAGGACTAAAAGGAAGTGAAGGTCCTGCTGGACCTCCTGGTCCAGCTGTAAGTCTCCCTTTTGTTTTTTACTTCATACAACTATATATTTCATTTAAACATTTAGCAGTGTGAGGCGGTGTGGTGCCACAGCGGGTTTGGCCGGAGCCTGCTTTCTGGTGGGTCTGGGGCTCGAGTCCTGCTTGGGGTGCCTTGCGGCGGACTGGCATCCCATCCAGGGTCTGTCCCCTCCCCCTTCAGCTTTGCGCCCTGAGTTGCTCGGTTAGGCTCCAGTTTGCCGCGACCCCATTCGGCATAACTGGTTTCAGACAGTGTGTGTGTGTGTGTGTGTGTGTGTGTGTGTGTGTGTGTGTGTGTGTGTGTGTGTGTGTGTGTGTGATTTAGCAGTGTTGTTCTGAATAATATATTTGAAGGTCATATTCAGATATTAAACTGAAAACTTAATGATGTATAAAAGATGAAATATAAAAGATGGTACTGAAGTGCATCACCTGTTGTCAAAATATTCTCAACTGTTATATAACAGGGTCCTTTGCAATAAAAATCCACTACCTAAATCTGGTGTGTTAAAAATAAAACATTTTTTCATGCGGTGGACTGGTTCATCTGTCCAGAGTGTCCCCTGCCTTGCCTTATACTTCCAGGATAGGCTCCAGACCTTCATGACCCTGCACTGATAACGAATGAATGAGAAAACTAAGCAATAAATAAGTTTTGTTCCAAATTTTACTAAATATGTTGATGTTATTTTCATATGTAAAAATACATTTTACTTTTGTATTTTAATGAATTTTAGGTGACATACATTTAATCTAGACCTGATTATTTCTTTCCCTAAGAAATAATGGTAGTTCAATTTCCTCTCTACTGAAATTCACCTGATGGGGTGATAGTAACTCTGCTATGTGAGGTGTACCAGACAGTGACCATGTAAATCACTGACATGTTGGATCATTCCAGGGCTCTACTGGTGAAAGAGGTCCTGCTGGCAGTGGTGGCCCCATTGGCCCTCCAGGGAGACCTGGCCCCCAGGGTCCTCCAGGTCCAGCAGGAGAGAAGGGAGTTCCTGTGAGTACCTGTTTTGTTATGTTGCAATACTAACTATCTCAACTTATCTGTCTGTAATGTATTTCTCTGTCTGGCCTCCTTTTTACCATATGATTACTTTCAGTTTCAGTTCATCTCATGTGACCGATTTTGTTGTGTCCTTGCTGATTTTTTCCATCTCTTTGAATCTGACAGGGCGAGAAAGGTCCAATTGGGCCTGCTGGACGTGATGGCATCCAAGGCCCAGTAGGCTTACCAGGCCCTGCTGGACCTCCAGGAACACCCGGAGAGGATGGAGACAAGGTCAAGAAAGGGTTAAAATATTTTTAGAGCATTCATTTTAAACAAATATAATACTTTTAACATTACATGTATTCACAAGTGCGTGACAACTCAGTAGCTTGCATGAGGAAGCTACCATTTCTCTGTTTACCTTCTTTGCAGGGTGAAGTTGGAGAGCCTGGTCAGAAGGGAGCCAAAGGCGAAAAGGGAGAACATGTGAGTAACATCACTTCCCCAGCTTCCATATCTACTTCCCTGTCATATTCTGGTCTCGGTTCTTTGTTTACTCTATAATATGTCGAGTAGATCTTGCATGAAAACTTTTCTGCCGTGAACAGCTATACGAATAAACATCAGTCTACTGGTACAAGAACAGATGTGTGTATTATGCTGAATTTGTTTTTCTGTGTTTTTACAGGGCCCTCCTGGTCCACCAGGGCCAATGGGCCCAGTAGGTCAACCAGGAGCTCCTGTAAGTATATAATTTTAAGTGATTTTGGAAAACAGTATTTGATGCCAACATTTTTCATATTATTAACCTGCATCAATATCAGTTTGACAAAATATGAATATTAAATCTAAGTTAAGCAATTCAGCAAAACAAGGACAAGGGCAAGGACAAGGAGTTCTGTGACATTTTACACCATTTGTATGCCCGATACCATGATCTGCTAAATATTATTATCTTTCCTCACATTTTCTTTCTTCATTGTCAGGGTGCTGATGGAGAGACTGGACCCAGGGGCCAACAGGGACCATTTGGGGCCAAAGGAGATGAGGGTTCAAGAGGGTTCCCTGGGCCTCCTGGTCCAATAGGACTGCAGGTAAGGACACCCTGGGGAAGTCCATTAATTCTTTTATTTATCTAATATTGTCCTGTAGACAATGAGCCAAACTGTGTCCCATGGTGTCAATGGTCATTGATCCTATAAAGTCAATCATAGGACCAGTCAAACTTTTATTTATAAAATTACTTTCAGCTTCATTATTTCTGTATATAGCAGTAATAAAGGCACATTATGTACAGGTCTCAACTGTAGGTGTACTTGTTAATATTGTTCCACATCAAGGTCATTAGTTCTTCCTCTGGAAGTTACAATGACCACAAATTTGGTTCATACATGTCTGTGGGCTCTTCATTGTGTATTCATATAGGGACTGCCAGGCCCCTCAGGAGAGAAGGGAGAGACCGGCGATGTGGGACCAATGGTGAGCTTCTCTTGACATGATTTTTCTCTTAAAAGTGGTAGTACAAATATGGACACAATTCTTGTTGAGGTAACACTGTCCTCCATATTGTGTTACTTCAGTTTTTTCATTCTTTCTGTCTTTGTGTTTTTTCCTGTAGGGACCTCCTGGGCCTCCAGGCCCCCGTGGTCCTGCTGGACCCAATGGAGCAGATGTGAGTATGAGTAGAATCTTTTCAGTTGACTTTCAAATTGTAAATCAATATTTTCAGACTTCTTATGTGAAAATTTAACATACATCCATTTTCACTTATGAAATAGTATTAATATCACATATAATATATGGGTATACATATTCTTATTACCTAAATATTAATATCATTACCAGTATAAATTACTTATTTTTATGTTAAGGATGATATATTAATATAAATATTGCTACTGGAATATACAGTGATCAGTTTCAGACAGATATAGTGATTCTTAAAGTACATAAACCAAGATTTTTTGTGGATATTATGTTTTAAAATAGATTACAAATGTGGAACTATTAATGAACATTTTGTGAAACCTGGTGCAGTAAGTGTTTAACCGCTATCCCACAGTTAACTGGTCCATTTTATTGTCCTTCAGGGTCCTCAGGGTCCTCCGGGTGGGTTGGGTAACCCAGGCAACGTAGGCGAGAAAGTAAGAGGCCCACTATACAACTAATGTTCACATCTGTTTTACTGTTAGCTGCCGTTCATCTCTGTATTGATATTTATGCCTCCTTATTTGTGTTTGCTTTCAATTTCAGTATCTGCATGTGCAGCAGTGTGCTTTCAATGTGTGTAATATCTTACCTGTATTGAAAGGGTGAGCCTGGTGAATCTGGACCACCTGGAATAGCAGGAGAACCAGGAAAGAAGGTGAGGTGTTTTTGGTGCTATAATGTTAAACATGTACAAATCTATTTCTTTGTATTGCCCCTGGATACCTTCACTATTGGCTGTTCATCACTGTGCTGTCATTAACAGGGGTTATAGACTAGTGTGATTGCAAATTCTAGTTTTCTGAATTGCCATAACATGTCCCCATTGTCAGTTGTCCATGTTTGTCCTGAGACTGATTGATTGACAGCTGTGATGTCCAATTATAGGGTCCTCGTGGAGAGCGCGGTGACAAGGGGGAGGCAGGACAGCCTGGAACACCAGGCCCTCCTGGAGGAAAGGGTCCTCCTGGAGATGATGGACCTAAAGGAAACCCTGTGTGTAAAATTCAAACATAAAATATAGGGAGCTGGACAGAACACAATAAAATGCCAGGTCAAAATTAGCATTATTTTAAGAGCTCTAAACTTTAAACTCTGTTTCTCTTTCATAGGGCCCTGTTGGTTTCCCTGGTGATCCTGGCCCCCCTGGTGAAGTTGGTCCTAGAGTGAGTGTAGAACATACATTTGTCAAGTATTCTTTCAGCTAACATTGTCTGCAAGAATATTTCAAGTAATTCTTGTAAGAGGACATAATTTATACATTTATATTAATTTATACTTTCTTATGCAATTTCATTGGTAAAGTTTTCATAATGCTCACAGAAAAACATCTTTGATGCTTAACGCTTTCAGGCCCGAATTAATACTAGCAGTCGTAAATGTTAGTAGGCAATTAGCAATGCTAATTTGCAATGTCTGCCTGGAGAGGGATAAAAATATTTTTTAATCAGTTTATTCAGTAAAAACCAAATGCTTGGGGATAAAAAAGTAAAACGATATTATTGATGTATAAGAATTTAGAAATGATCTAACCTTAAGAAACATTTTATCTATATTTAAATTTGGTTGAAATATAGGAATATACTTTGTTCATCCCGTTGTGTTAAATACATGTATGTTTGCATTTGCCTTTGTAGGGTCAAGATGGAGCAAAGGGTGAGAGAGGAGAAGATGGAGAACAGGGAGAACCGGTTAGTGACCATCACAGTAACAAGCAGGGCTTTTAGTTATACTGGGATTGACATGGCTCATATATGAGGTATAAATACATTTGAAAATACAAATATATTTTAATATTCACTTTCTTGTAATATTCAATAGTCTGGCCTTTAAAATTTAAATCTATTACATTTCTGTCCCAGATGTAGTGACAGGAGTATCGTCTACACTGGTCTTGTGTTAACAAACTTCAATTTTTGTATTCATGTGATTGTTCACCATCCTACAATTGCCCAGTTTCCATTTCTAATGCACAACCATTAGACGACACACAATTTTATGACTTTTATTTGCATTCATAAAGAAAAAAGAGAGCATAATTGCAGATGTTGAAGTGTATAAAGGGGAAGCCTTCTACTATCATACAAATTTAGCATGACATCCCCAACTGTGACTTCATGTTGGATTTGCTGCCGCACACATCATCTAAAATGGTTCTCTGTATGATGTATTTCTGCCATTTCACTGAGATGCTGCAGAACAGTTCATGTGAGATATCCGGTATTCGGTCAGACTGTACAAACTGTACACTGTACAGGTATGTTCACGGGCTTCTAACAGGCTCAGTACTGACCACATTAAAGTTGTTTTCTGTGTGCACCTGTAACACTGGAACCTCTGCTCTGAACTGAGCCTGGTCTCACTGGGTTATTATGTGTCTGCAGTACATTGATCTCTCTCTCTCTGTGTCCACAGGGCTCACCTGGGCCCACTGGGGAAAACGGACCCCCTGGCCCCCCAGGGAAGAGGGTAAAGCTATTAAAGTGTTTATATGCATTCAAACATTGCCACTGTTCAAATGAGGCTTAGAATATGGATCTATGTAGTTGCTTCAAGAAGAGTTGGAGGAAATCTATGCAAATCTAATACTGCAGAAAAATAAATCTAAAGGCCGTTTTAAAATATATTACTCTCTTTAGTCACCATAGTGTAACTGAATTTCTTCACAGATTTTCTGTTGAGAAATAAATGTACTTTTATTTTCCTGTATTTCGTAGGGTCCTCCAGGAACAAGAGGACCTGAGGGGCGTCAGGGAGAAAAGGGAGCTAAGGTAAGAGGTTAACCATCATATATCAAGTGAGCCAATGGCTAAGGCCCAGAAGTAGTGTGTTTCATTATTCTAGTCACACCTGACCTCACAAAGTACTACGCACTATGTAGTTCACTACTATATCTTCATGCAAAATTTATTAGTCATGCCTCAACGTATTGGATTTTTGTTGAACCAGTAAACCTCATGCCTGAATTTCAAAGTATGGGAACCAGCTGTGTAGAACAAGTGTGACATGTTATCACCACAAGGCCTCCCGCCCTTACCATGTGTATTGCTCTCTGTCTGTTACCAGGGAGACCCAGGTGCCAACGGACCTCCTGGAAAGACAGGTCCTGTCGGGCCACAGGGTCCCCCAGGGAAGCCAGGAACAGAAGGTCTGAGAGGAATCCCTGGACGAGTGGTGAGGAGTGTGGAGTATTGCAGTGTCACGGCACATGTGTTGGACACAATACATGTTGTACCTCACTGGGTTCCTACACACAATTAGCATACAGCTCTAAGACTCCTTAATATATTAACCTGCATGAGGAGGTGCTTAAAGCTTATGGATTTATGTATGACTTTCCTTATCACTCCTTTCTCAGGGTGAACAAGGTGCTCCCGGACCTGCTGGACAGAAGGGTCCCCCAGGACCTATGGTGAGGCCAGGAGAAAGGCCAAAATGCTCTTTTGTTTCTGGAAATTGATCTAATACAGTTCTTTCATCTATCTGTCCCAGTTTCAGTACTCAACTTATTCAGTCATGCTTTAGGTATGAGTTTGGTCAAAAGATTATATTATCTGCTTATCTAACACTTTTGTTCAAACCAATTTATGTCAAACTACCTACAATTATTTACCCATGTATACATTTTGGTCATTTTTACTTTTTCAGTTTAGTACCTTGCTCAAGGTTACTATGGCAGGACGTGGGTTTCAAACCTGAAATCAAAGTCCAAAGGCTGCAGCTGTAACCACTGCATTGCTTGTTGCTGCCTATATTAGAATACATGGTGAATTTGTTATTATCAGTAAGGGACAGAATATGTGTGATGATTTGTCCAAAAGAAGCGTAGAATTACTTTGTCTTTCTCCTTGTCTCATCTAGGGACCCCCAGGGTTGCCAGGTCTACGTGGTGACCCAGGGGCTAAGGGTGAGAAAGGTCATGCAGGTCTGATTGGTCTTATCGGACCCCCAGGAGAGCAGGGAGAGAAGGGAGACAGGGGTCTTCCAGGGCCCCAGGGAACAACTGGACCCAAAGGAGAGCCGGTGGGTAACAGCAACAACTCATTCTTGTGACTGCTGCCTTAAGTGCACCCAAGCAAATATCTGCTTAAGAAACAACTCACTTTAACTGCAGTTAACAGATATGCAGTTTAAACTGCAACAGGTTCATCTCTAGACCACTTCCTGCAATAACTCTTCAGTCACTGAAATATCCGAGTGCTGTAACCTGTATGCCCTGTAAGTGCAGTCTCTTGCACGAGACACCAGTCACACCTGTTGTTTGCTTGTAGGGTATTGCTGGAGCCTCTGGCCCACTTGGTCCTGCTGGCCCCCCTGGTCTGCCTGTGAGTATCTGCTTGATGATCTTTATTGTTCCCCTACTGTGAGACCACCGTAAAGATTCTACCTGATTGTTTGGCTTGTATTTTTAATCCTTTCTGTCATCCTCAGGGTCCTCAAGGTTTTAAGGGTGCCAAGGGTGCAACAGTGAGTTCTCTTTATATGTTCCAGCTTTATCTCTGGGACTGCAACAGTGAAAAGCTCACACCATATATCTTTATTGTGTGCAGTCCTGATGATCAAGCACTGATTTCTTCAACAATAAATCAAATCAATAGATATAATAATGAGCAAATCAGAGATCAAGGCAAGTTGTCAAGTGTCTGATATAGCAAGTGGAAGTTGGTGCTGGTAAAATATAGTATGATGGATTATTGCTCTCAGGGATGTTACATGGCACTTGTGCTGAGAGGTCACTTGGTATGTTTCAGGGTTCAGCTGGCCCTAAGGGTGAGAAAGGTGTGCAAGGACCACCTGGACCTCCAGTGAGTGCCCCTCTGCTGCACCAGCATGCACACATCATTCTGTGGTTCTTAAAGACCTCCAAAGCCTTATTATGCCATAAGCAATGAGGATAAATGGTATACAGGTACTGGAAACATACTACATTTCTGGAAAGGATGTCTGTAAAATGTTACTGCAATAATCTGTTGTGTTGTCATAGTACCATGGTCTGTGTACACACTGAAACAGATGGGGTACCTCAGGGGTTCTACATGACTGATTTATAACCGTATTACCTCCCCTCCAACCCTCTTTCCCAGGGTCCCCCTGGAGAAGTCATCCAGCCCCTGCCCATTCTGATCCCCAAGAAGTCCAAGCGCTCCATTGATGCCAGCCAGATACTGCCCTCGGATTCAGCCGGAAGCGAGTTCTTGACTGGCAACGAGGGCATGGAGGAAATTTATGGTTCCATCAACTCGCTGAAGCGAGAGATCGATACAATGCGTTTCCCACTGGGGACCCAGGACAGCCCTGCCCGCACCTGCCAGGACCTGAAACTGAGCCAGCCAGACTACAAAGATGGTAAGGGGGGGGGGGGGGGGGGACAGGTACCAGAGGGTGGGCTTCAGGGGTTCGCTCATGTCCAAGCAGGAAAATTGCAAAAATTAACCAGGAAAAAAGTAAGATGGAGTCTAGCTCCACCCTGACCCACTTCTTTTAAAAAAAGGACAATAAAATAATCTATTTAAAAAAATATACATTTGCTCCACAATTGCTGATCCTTAGCTCCTGAAAATTTCTTGGAAAGCTGTTAAGTTGGCAACTCAACTGACAGCCACACAGAACGGAAACAAAACATGAGTTAAATTCAGCTAATTGCTAACTAACTACTCCACCTAAATTCAACTAATTTCCAGTGTTTACTGCTCATCAGTAATGAAGTGATGGACACGTTTATGTGATCAAGTTGTCAGAACACTGAGGGGGTAGTGGAGATGGCCATTTTCATTTTCAACCTACCAGCCTGGACAACACTGCACTGGGCAGGAAGTTTTGACAGGACCATGAATAAAAGGATGGATGCATGTATGATATATGTAGCCCTTACTAACTGTAACAATGGTAAAAGTGACTTTGGAGTTCCTGTCCAATTTCAGTAGTGAGATGTATTATGATTTATGTTGTCAATCACAACAACTGAGTGGTTGCTCATCTATGGGAAACAGTGTTTAAGATGAGTCCCTCCTTGTGCAGGTGAGTACTGGATTGACCCCAACCAAGGCTGCTCACGTGACTCCTTCAAGGTGTTCTGCAACTTCACTGCTGGTGGGGAGACCTGCTTGTACCCCAGCAAGAACAGTGAAACGGTGGGTACGCGGGTGGGACAGCTTCTTGCCACCAAATTCAGACTCTGTGCACATTTACATTTATTTATTTAGCACACACTTTTTTCCAAAGCAGCTTCCAATAAACTCTACGTAGCATTATCAACCCACACACCTTATTCAGCAAGGTGACTTACACTAGGTCGCTCATCCATACATCAATGGAACACACTCTCTCTCTCTGTCACTCACATACTATGGGTGAACCTGAACAGCCTATCTTTGGACTGTGGGAAGAAACCAGAGCACCCAGAGGAAACCCACACAGACGACAGGATCGAACCCACGTCCTCTTGCACCACCCAGGCACTGTGAGACAGCAGCGGTACTCACTGTGCTGCACTCATCCTTACACTCTTTCTCTCCCCCTCTCAGGTAAATATGGATTCCTGGTCCACAGAAACTCCTGGCTCCTGGTACAGCCAGTTTACAACGGGAAGCAAAGTGAGAATTTACCCACTACCCCCCAGAAAAAAAAAAAAGTTGGCTGGAAGAACTGTAAACCCTAGGCTCTCAGTAGACAGACCCCTCTGAGTGTCTCTCTCTGTCTCTCTCAGCTCTCCTATGTGGACTCTAACGGGGAGCTTGTGGGTGTGGTGCAGCTGGGATTCCTGCGTCTCCTCAGTGTCCAGGCCAGACAGAACCTCACTTACCACTGCCACCGCTCTGTGGCCTGGGCCGACCGCACTGCCAATGACGGCCACGAGAGGGCGCTGCACTTCCTGGGAGCCAATGATGAAGAGCTCAGCTATGAAACCAGTCCCTACATCAAAGCTCTCACCGATGGCTGCTCTGTGAGTCCCGACACTCTTGATACTGAGCCACATATTCGGTGACTATCAGTTAACAGCGCTAAACTCAGACAAACTAGAGACAGGTTATTTACTACACATACATGCAGGCTGGTTAACTCTACAAGGCCAAATTTGGTAGATAATCTCAGGATGGAAAGAACATGATACTTGGCACACACAGGAGAAAAACTTAGATGCTTCTCACTGTCACTAGTAAAGAGGTCCAAGTTCTGGCAGAGACCTCATCCTAACATGTGTGTCTACAGTCTACACTTAGAGCAAATAGACACCATGTCACCAATTAATGTAAAAGCATAATATTGTATCTGGTCAATTAAAATTCAGAGGAAAAAAAATACTAGATATGTGCTATTGTTTCTTCTTAGATGTATTTGGTCCACAAGTTTTCTATAAACTCTAATACTGAGATTTAATGAATGAATTTAAATATACACACACACACATTTTCAGAACCGCTCGTCCCATACGGGGTCACGGGGAACCGGAGCCTACCCGGCAACACAATTTAAATATAATGATAGGGAATTGACTAAATGAATATCTGTAATTATATTAATATGTTACTAGACATAATTAAACTTACATAATGGGTAATTAACCTTAGCCGCTGTTCTCCCTGTTACAGTATCGCAAAGGATTCGACAGAACAGTGCTGGAAGTGAACACTCCCCTGGTGGAACAGCTCCCCCTGCTGGACATCAAGATCTCAGACTTTGGGGAGAGCAACCAGAAATTTGGCTTTGATGTGGGACCTGTCTGTTTCCTGGGATAAAACACGTACAAATACACACATATAATCAGAGAGAGAGAAAGAGACACTTCAATGCGTTCATTTATACTGATACACACATGCATGCACGGACACACACAGAATCTCTTGATTCCTCAACAAAATCAAAGATGAGGAATACTGACACACTAATGCTGTTTTAAACAGACATGCATTCACTCAAATGTACACATCCAGGAGAAAAAATTCCAACAGCTGATGGACAAGAGAAGAGAAAAGAAAAATCAAATACATCTCACAATGAGGAGAGCAAAGATCTACCTTGAGGAAGAGAAACAGCATTCTGACCAAAGCAGAATAAAACGGTGGTTTAAACAAACAGCTCGATCCCAAAGTTTTCAATTTCATCCAGCCTGCAAGAACCCCAGTTCTGGATACACCTCTCCCTGCTCCCACCTCTGTGCTACTTCTCTCTCGAGCTGTTTCTCTCTCCCTACCTCTCCGCTTTCTCTCCACGCACCTCTCACTCAATGCCCGGCCCTTCCTGTCTCGCCTGACAGAAAAGGATACCTGAGAAAAGTATGCAAGTTATACCAAGTTAAGAACAGTGTCCAAAGGAAGAGGAATAACAGCCTGAAGACCAAAAAAGACTAAAGAGAAGCTCAGTAACTGGAATCCCATGGTGCTCCTTCCTGTTCCTTCTGTTTCTGTGAATTTTGTATTTGTTAACATCTGGCTGCTGTAGTATTGAGAGGGAAATTCAGTGTTAGAGCAGCACCACATTCTCATGAGGGCGTGTCAATCATTCATGACCAGCAGACACAGAATACATGTGTAGAGAAGTACACGCTGAGGAGTTTGAGTACAGTGTTACATTGGAATAGCCATCACCCTTCCAGTACTGTAACAAAGACCAATGTTTTATCAGCAATGACTAATAATATGGTTGTTTACCATGCCTGTGTCTCAGTGCCTGTATAATGCCGTTAACTGAGGGACAGGCTGACTTAGTCTCGTCTAAATCGTTCAAAATCAAAGCCATTAAAACCAAGCAAACTGCACCAGACTTGATGTTTTTTACATGTATTTTCAGCTGCCGCTGTCTATTGTAACAAGTGGACGTGTACACACCACATTTAACCTGTCAAGTACGATAGAAAAAATTCTAGATGAATTTCAAGGCGGTGAACTAGGTTTGTTTACTGAATTACTTTTTATAACATGCTTGTTGACATATTTTCTTTGTAAGACCAGGTATCAGGGTTAAATATGTGTATGAACTTTACATGGGATATTGGAGTTGTCCTTGATAGCAGCGAATTCAGTGCACAAGGTCTGATGCTGTGAGCTGGGTATATAGGTCAAACGTAATATTCATTTCACTCTCTTTAGTGCCCTTATATAGTTTTCAGACTGAACTCTTCAACCCTTATGTACAGAAAAACTTTTATTTATTAAAAAACACAAGGTGCTTAAACTCAAATTAAATGACAGTTTAAATGTGGTATTTCACTTATTTATTTTGCTTTCTTGCCAATCAGAGAAGGATTAAATCCATATTTTAAAAAGTAAATAAAGAAGTGAATCCATGGTTTCAGTGCACACACCTTTAACATGCATGTGTCACATGTGTCACACAGCATCTGTGGGCTGTACTCTCCAGTTTGCTCTCACTCTACCCACTAAATGAGGGCTCTGCGCCTGTCATTTCTCACTGCGGTTCCTACTGGTGGACTGAGCTCAATCTCCTGGGGAATGGGGAGAGAACTGGGCTGGTTGGGGGAGGGGGTACAGTGTGCAAGAGGGAAAAGAACCCTATTTATACATGAGTGTGGGGGGGCTGTTTATATTGAATAAACAGCTATCTGAAATGTATGATGCGTTTACCTTTTTGATTCATTTGTTGCGTTATCAGGGTTAGGAGGGAGGGGGAATAATAGTAAAACTCTTGGTGTTGGAAAGCTGTGTAGTTTTGTCAAGATCACCCTTAAGATCTGTTTTTCTTCCAGAAAACAAACTAGTAAATTCCAGCAAAATATGGTGCTGAAAACAGAAGTATTTTCTAATGTGTGTAATTAATTTCAGAAAAAATATGTAATATATAATCTTTTTAAAGAGTTGCTTGTGACTCCCTCGTTTTTTTTCCTTCCCTTTTGCATCCTGTCCTTTTCTGTTATGCTATTATTGCATGTTGCCTGACACCAGCGAAGCTTGTATTTTCTTTCAATTTCACTTCTACAGAAGGATCATATGACCTTCACACACACACACACACACACACACACACACACACACACAGCTGCCTTACCTCAACCGCACTTTGATACTGAGCCCCATTCCCTGCTGTACTCCACAAACAGCTGCTCTTCACCTGCTGACCTGGTTCTCCTTCCTTCTCCCGTCGGGTCTGACAGTGTTATCTTTTCAATGTTTCTGCTTTGTGTTTTTGCATTTATTTTGATCAGGGTTTTTACATCTTGCCTCAACATTTTGTCTTGGCCTGTTCTGGCTGGTTGTTGGTTTCTGTATTCCAGCATCTCCCATTAAACCACATGCCAATGCATCTTCCCAGTGTCTGTCCCTCTACATGAAATTGTGTGTGTGCATGACACTAACATAAAGCTGCTCTTCCCAATAAACACTCCACTCTCTTTTGTCACACAAGTACAGCCAGAGATGTGCTCACTTCCTGTACCTTTCCTGCTGCTTGGACTGGTGTGATATTCCCTGACAGTCATGATGGAATCTCAACCTGCAATGATAACTCTTTCCAGATGAAAACATTTCTTACCTTCACCTGTGATAAGTACTATAATATGAAAACAAGACAGAAGTCCAAAACTTCTACTCTTACCTTCATTTCATCATCTTTTTGGACTCAGTCTCAGTAAAGTCAACACTGCATAAAAATGCACAAAAAAATTTTACTTTTATATATGTACAGTTTTACATATTACCCACTGGACAGACATAGAAAGCAAGACGTGTAAAGGCACCAGGGCTCTATGCTCATTTTTTTCCATTTGTCTTGGAAGAGGTCATAATTCCATCTTTCAACCAGTGAAAAGGCCCCCTGCAAATAATAAAACAAACCTGAATTAATTTTTTTTTTTTATTAAGAAAAGTTTTATACATTAGGCTCCAATTTTAGCCCTGGTAAGGTGCATTTATAGCAACTGTCCTGGTTATTATTACATGTACTCGATGCATGCATGTTAGTACAGACATGTTCAGCAGAAAAAATACCCAGTAGGTATATGAATTAACGCTATTCAGTGAATGTAAACACAGGGTGTACTGTGTAATGTACGACTTCAGCACCCGGATCTGCATGTTCCGTGTGTCTGTGGTGTTCTGGGTTCGTTTCGTACCTGTAACTTCAATGCTGACCCCAGTGATGTACCGGCTTTCGTCTGATGCCAGAAACGCACACACGTCGGCCACCTCTGGCAAGAGGGGATCGAAAACCTTCCTATGCTCATTGTACCACATTATGCATTCACCAAACCCACACACCCAAAATGCACTATTGCCTCACATGGTTCCACAGTAACCCACCTGCAGGCTCTCCAATCCTCCCCATAGGTACCAAGGAGAGGACCTACAGAGAATAGACAAGCTGTGTCAGCACACCTGCGCTCACAGACACACCACATCAAACCGTATACACAGAACACACCTGGAAGTATCAGTTTTCATTTGCAAGCTGTGTGACCGGTCTCTTTTAAAAAAAAAAATTTTTTTTTTTTTTTTTTTTTGCATTTCTGATTCTGGGCTGCATTGAAACGGCAGAGAGCATTACACAGGAAAAACACTTGGCGCTAAACCTGTATGTAAGATAATATGCAAACCAACAGAAATGCATAAATCCAGACAAAAGTATAATATATAAGTAAAATCTGACCTTGCTGAGGACTTTTTCAGGTATTTTATCAGTCATTGGTGTTGCTATGAATCCAGGCAGCACACAGTTACAGCGAATCCCAAACCTGTAACACAGCAAAGACATCAATGCAATGCTAACGTGTGTGTGTGTACACACACACACACAGTGTATTACAGCTTCTCTCAAGGCCGTGTTAAAACAGCTTGCTCTTACTTGCTCAGCTCCTTTGCAGCAGTTCTTGTTAACCCTACAACTCCAGCTTTGGAGGCAGAGTAGTTGACTTGGCCAATGTTCCCCATCTGATAGCATAACCGAGCTGTTAGGAGAGGTTAGCAGCTGATGGCTAAAGAGAGTCACCAAATTACTGCTGACTAGAAAGTGTCTTAGTCTACAGTGAGCTGAGGTTGCTGCTGTTCCGAAGAGGAAAAAAACTGAATCCTCCCGCTCACAGTAAACAGGACTTGGACTTGCCTTGCCCACAATGCTGCCTATAGTGATGATGGACCCCTTGGGGAATCCAGAGGAAACCATGGCCCTGGAGAAGACCTGAGTCACGAGAAACGTCCCCTGAGGGAAAGAGTAAGGCAGAGAGAGAGAGAGAGAGAGAGAGAGAGAGAGAGAGAGAGAGAGAGAAAAGAAAGGACAGGTTGTGCCAGCCCTCTTACCGTGACATATTTTGCCCCTATCCTGACCCATACTGCCCTCAGTTCACATACAACATTATCAATGCAGTCACATACTGAAGCGTGGGGGGAAACGATGCTCAGGCAGACACCAGTGGGATACCTTGAGGTTGACCTCGATAACCCTGTCAAAGTCCTCCTCGTCCATCTTCAACAGGAATTCGTCCTGGGTGATACCAGCTGCGCTCACACACAATGAGGGCGGCTGGAAGTACTGGTGCTATTGGGAGACACCAGTAACACTGTTAAAACAAATGAGAGAAACCCAAAATATTCATACTCTAAACTGGAGCCAACACCACTTCATTGTCATTCAAGTCAGAACTTCTAAACTCACTGCTAAAAGACAAAACAGACTGACAGATTTTACAAATGCTTTCAAAAATATCAAGCTTGAGTGACAGACTTCCAAGACGTCATTTACAAGTGCTGCTCTGGCCTGGGAAACTAAGCCACTTACTCTTCTGCATGATCATCATCCATGATTATCAAAATCAGACATCATCACACTTTTTCTACTAACTCTCACCAACAGGAGCCATCGGAACACCTAACGACACACTAACTAGTCCTGTCATTCTCCCATCATCTGCAGGTCCTCGTGTTGCGTTACCGCAGCTCCCACCTGAATACTGGTCAGCAGCCTGTCCACGCTGTGCCTTGATGACACATCCACCGCTGCCGCCATGTGCTCCTGAGCTCTGTGGCCACGTGGCAGGGCAGCCACGGTCCGACTGGCTGATCCCTCATCGATGTCAGCAACCACCACCGACGCACCCTCGGAGGCAAACCTTTGGCACACTGCACGGCCAATGCCACTGCCCCCTCCTGGGAAGAAGGGGTAAAAACACAGACTCTGGGCTGATCCTGCAGAGCTGCCAAAGGGGAACAGTGACAAATCCACTGACTCACTGATCCAAGGACAAAGTCAGGTCGTAATCAAAAATGGGTAACCTAGCGTACACTGTATAAAAACTGTAACTGCAAAAAAGATTCCTGGCCTTAGGAAACAACCGTAAAGAACACAGTTTAGTAAGTACATATTCAATTTTACAAGAATTACATTATTACTGTAATTAACAGTAATTTATTATGACTTGATAGTTGTTCAGTGTGGTGTAGTAGATTATTTGTGTAAAGGCCCAACTGCAGTGGAACACCCTAGTTTAAAGTCCACAAAAAGCAGTCATGGTCCTGGCAGACTGTAGCACACAGAGGGTTTCCTCCTACATAAACAGAAACCATAAACATTTGATTTAACTCATTACTCTTCTAATTTCACTGTCACCTTGCAATCAAAAATTCTGGGTTTGAATCCACTCTTTTATACCCTACTGCCATTATACCTTGGATCGAGGTGCTCATCCTGGATTGTTGCTCACTTTGGAGAAAAAGCCCCAGACAAAGGTATAAATAAGTTACTATGGTATTCTATTTTCTCCCACAGTCCAAAGGCATGCATTTCCAGTTAAGCTGTCTGCAGTAGTATCATCATGGTTAGAGCTGCTGCCCTTGGACCTAAAGGTTGCAGCTCTAGTACCCTTGAGTGAGGTACTTACCCTAAATTGCTCCAGTAAAATTACCCTGCAGTAAAAAATGGGTAAATAATTGTAAGCTGCTTTGGAGAAAAGTATCAGATAAATGTGAATGTGCGTGTGGCCTTCCTGAGAGGGATCAGTGTCCCGTTCAGCCTTGCGCCCCATGCTTCTGGGACCCCGATTTGGACAAATGCTTAAAGATGGTCAGGTTTACTGCGGTAAAATCTGTATCCTATGAGTAAAGCTGGAGCAGAAGTTGCCAAGCCAAGGGCCCCGGCACCAGGAGGTCCGAGAGCCGCTCCTGTTCTCACACTTCTGTCTGTGCCCGTGAATATTTTAATGAGTGTTTCATAAAAGGGAGCCTTTTGTTCCCACACCGCAAGG
Source organism: Scleropages formosus (assembly GCF_900964775.1). Taxonomy (NCBI): domain Eukaryota; kingdom Metazoa; phylum Chordata; class Actinopteri; order Osteoglossiformes; family Osteoglossidae; genus Scleropages; species Scleropages formosus. The sequence continues at coordinate 5,743,849 of NC_041828.1, read as the reverse complement.
TGCCTCCTCGAAACACAGTAAAACAATGTAAAACAGCGGGTGTGTCACCAGTGTCTTCCACTCTCACGCTGACAAGGCCGTGCTCTGCATTTTGTACTGTTTGTATGGGAAATTTTAGTTTTCTGAGGCGCTCTTGAAATAATTAAGTCATTTTATTTTAAACATTTTTATCACGAGAGAAACACGGCGTCGGAGATGGACCGAGTGACGACATTTTTTACACATGAAATTCGACATTTTGTTCATCAAGGTCGACATTTTATACGTAAAAATTAGACATTTTAAAGGTAAAATTCTACATTTTGTCCATCAAGGTGACACAAAATGCGTCAAAGTTTACATTTTATCCATCACGGCCTACGTTTTACGTAAAATTCTACGTTTTGTTCATCATCAAGGTCGACATTTTGATTTTACACGTCACGTGAAACTTGACGTTTCATACATAAAATTCGACATTTTATCCATCACGGTTGACATTTACACTATTTTTATACACGAAATTTCACAAGGTCAACACTCTCTTCTTCTACAACTCGATATTCTTCTACGAAGTCGAGTTTCTGTCAGTATTTTAATGAACGTTCTTTAAATTTACTGTAACTGTATTTTTCTGTTAGTTTTAGTCGACAATGTTCTCCCAAAAAAAGAAAAAAAAAAAAAAAGTGACGACAAATGCGACTAACCGGTAACAACCGCCAATTTCGACACGAGTCTCGAGGACGCCGCCATATCACTGCTCGCGGGCACGTGACGCACAAAAGACATGCTACTGTTGCTCTCCACCAGATGGCGTCGTGGTACCACTTTAAATACTGTGTACAGTGTTCGGAAAGCGCTGTTGATTTTGAAATGCAGATACTTAACACTCGTTACTCCGGTAATACTGCAACTAGAAAGCGCGCATTCCAACTGTATAGAAAAATTATTTGTCCACATATCAGGGAGCTCAGATCGACAGTGCTGTGTCAAAGGCCCTACTGTGGTGGCCGGTCTTGTTATGGTTTCCGTAGTGTGGTGGTTATCACGTTCGCCTACCACGTGAAAAGTCCCCCATTCGAAACCGGGTGGATACAAATGTTTATATTATTTCCATTCATTATATGCCATTTTAGTTCGTATATTGTTGTAGGACTTAAAGACATGAGCTTGCAATCTGCTATACTAAAATGAGTACGAAGTATTTACCCCGTTAGTACAAAACATGCAGCTGTGTAAATGGGTGAAATATTCTGGGTAAAAGTGTGAGTCGTTCAAAGTTCAGACGCCTTTTGTTACAGGTGCGCTGAGGTGAAAGACTACAACTCCCACAGTGCACCAGTAACTCTCTATTCCGATCAATTATTAATTACATGGGCTCGGTGCTGTGTCGACAAAAAAGTTTTTCCGTCTGCTGTGTTCAGAGTAACAGCGAACCAGTTACAACCTTTGCAATTAGTATTTAGTAAATCCTGACGAGCTCCATAACTGTTTTGTTCCGTGTTGAATTTCATAATTATGAGCCGTATCGGTGGCAACATGCGGTGCCTTGATTTCAGAATGAAGTTTCTGAGTTCTGAGTAAGGACATAGTAACCCGAAGGTTGTGGGTTCGAGTCCCCTGTCCTGCTACTAATATAGAATTTATTAGTAGAATCAAAACAAACTAGTATACCTGATCATGGTACTTACCTTAAATTACTATGGGAAATGATACATCAACATAGCTACATAGACAAACTATTTCACTTGTATCAGCATGAATATTTTAGATGAATCTTTAAAAACTCAAATGTGCATTTTGAATGACACACAGACAAGAAAGTACAGTAAGACAGAGAAACAATCTCTCTCCCTTTATTGATGTACAGCTTATGAAAAAAAGAAAAAAAAAAAAAGGGAAAAAAAAAAACCTGCAGTTGGCCAGAGAAGACAGTGCCATTGCCCAGAGTGGTGCTCTTTCTGCTTGGGCCATTTTCTCAGAAAACAAACCAAGACAGCAAGTTACAATCATGCACTGATCTTCGAGGAGAGGAGAACAAAAAGCAACAGAAAGGAAAACAGGAAGAATCACATGCTGCTATGTTGTGCAAATGTGACTTATTTACAGCACTTTTAGTAACAGGGACGCGGTGCAAATCTCTCCTGCAACTGTACATCTCCTCGGGATCAATGGTTCGTCTCAGCCCCTTACCTGGTGTCAGCGAGGGGCACAACCCATCCGAGTTTGTTAGATTTCTGTACACAATATAAAACATCACACCGTTCTCTAACTTAACTCTATAAAAAATAAATAAAATTGAACACACTCCTATTCCATACAATCCCCTCTTGATTAGAAAGAGGTTTTTTTTTTTTTTTTTTTTTTAAAAAAAAAAAAGTTCATTTGCCCCTCATTCCTGCTCTACCCTCCTCCTTCAGTGCATTTTCATTGTTTTGGTAAAGCAACAGGGCTCTTTCTTCAGTAAAGGCAAACACTTATACCTACGGCAATGACGAGGTAAAGAACAGGTTTCAGTGGCGGCACAAGATCTTAGTTGAGAACAAAAGCAGGAAAAACATTGACACAAGAACAAAGTGTAGAGAGAAGTGGTTTTAATAAACAGGACAGCGCTCCAGCACCACATCTGGGCTCAGACTGTGAGAACGTGTTCCAATCACAGATCACCGACTGCCCCAGTCTGACACGGAGGAGTAAAATGGACACAAAGGACTAATGACTCTTTCTGAAGGTCACGGCAACAAATTAAGACAGAACTCCACCTGCAGTTATGAAAAAAGACTACAGACACAACGGATCATGAAAAACAGAACAAGCCCCCTCTGCAGCATCAGTCTGCCCTGTTGCCGGGCCACACCCAGACATGCTTGTATGTCCAATTGAGCTTAAGGACAATCGGTTAATCCGAAACGTGGTCCAGGTCAAGTCTGGCATGAAAAGGGAGAACTATAATGCGCACACGTGTGTGCGTGTGTGACTGAGTGTGTTTGGATGGCTCAGCTGGTTGGCTTGGCCTGTCTGTGACTCTGTAAAACAGAAACCAGCAGACAGTAGAGGCACCCCCCACCCCTCCAAAAAAACGAAATCAAAAGCACCTCCACCCAGCATGAGCAAGCCTGAAACCAGATCCACAGCCTCAGATTTAACACTCAGGCTCATGGATTTCTACATCACATCAGTTTATAAATTTGCAATTTATATTTCTGACCCAAGGTTATGATCCATCTGACACAAACAAATACACACAAAAAATAATTTTGTATCTCTTTTGCATGCATCTTTCCCATAACGACAAAAGGGCAAAACCAAACTGAGTTCTCCTTCCTGCCACACTCACTTCCATTCCTCCCTCTCCAGGGACCTCTTAAAATTCTTCTTTATAAAAGAAAAATAGACATTTATGTATTTGTACATATATTTACACAGCAAAAAGAGGAATATGAGCAAGGAGGAGTGTCTCAAGTGGAACTGACTGCATGTGGGCATCTGCTGTTGCTCTGCACCTTTGCACCTGGAGTGTCTGGGGGCAAATCCTCCCACATGAGAGTATTCCTCTCGTTCCTGGAAAGGAGGGGGTGCCCCTCTGGGTACAGGGCAGCTGGCCCATGCCCCAGCCCCACCCTCCTTCTCCCAAAGTCCTCTCAACCAGACAGCCAAGTCCCAGCCTCTTTCCATTCTCTGTACAGTTGGCCACTGGCTCTGATTCCGCGCAAGGTCTCCGAGGCCCTCATCTCCCTATGGGTTGCCCTCACCCAGAATCAGAATCGCTGGTGTCAGAGGAGGATGAGGAGGAGGAGGAAGAGGTGGAGGAGTCAGAGCTGGAGCTGCTGTCAGTCAGCCGGGAAGCAACTGCGTGAGGCTCCACGGCACTGGGCTTCTCCACTGCAGGACAGAAAGACAATGTCAAAACTCTAAGAGTAACAGAATGTATACATGCGCGTGTGCGAGTGAGTGAGTGAGTGAGTGAGTGACAGAGAGAGAGAGAAACCAGACTGTGAACAGACATGAACTTAACTCTAAACTATTGCTTCTTTTCCACTGTTCTCCACTATGATGACCAGGGCACAGATACAAACTCACTAGACAGTACAAACATGGCATCTCTGTCCAACACTGTCATTGGAATGAGTGCGGATGTGATGCTGCAAGATTTCCTCGGACTTGGAAAACCACACACACACACAAAATTTTCTGAACTGCTTGTCCCAGACGGGGTCGCGGGGAACCGGAGCCTACCCGGCAACTCAGGGCGTAAGGCCGGAGGGGGAGGGGACACACCCAGGACGGGACGCCAATCTGTCACAAGGCACCCCAAGCGGGACTCGAACCCCAGACCCACTGGAGAGCAGGACCTGGTCCAACCCACCGCGCCCCCTACTAGGAAAACCAATCTTGGCCATTATAAGTCACCGCTCTTAAGGCAAGCATGGAACTAACCCTTGGGCTTTGCTGGTTTCTTGGCCGAGTTCAGCTGCCCGCTGACATCCTGTAACCTTCTCTCCAGCTCTCGCTTCTTCTCCAGAGCCAGTTCCTCACGAGACTTCCCGCTGCTTGCCTTCTTCATCACTGCAGTGGAAGACACCAAGGTTGAGCATGAGAAAGAAAGGACGGAGCTCCACTGTAATAATAGTCCCGTTTCCGAGACCCCTATTTACCATAGGGCTTGCGGGGCTTCTTGCGCAGGCACATCATGACGTAGCGCTCCAGTTCGCGAAGCGTGGATGGCTTCAGTGTCTCAAAGTCTATCTCAATCTCCTCAGGATTGGAATCACGCAGTGAGGGCTCACGGGACTGGATGATGTGCACCACACGCCCCAGCTTCTCACCAGGCAATTTATTGATATCCAGGCTCAGCTGCCGCTTCTCATCGTACGTCATGGGACGGCACTCCTCCTCTTCCTCCGAGTCGTAGTTCTGCATCACTCCGGTGAAGGACGGGTGGGTGGCCGATGATGCAGACTGGGATTTCTTGGAGGACCTTAGTAAAGGATAGGGTACAGGCATTAATTAAAACTTTATTCTTAAACACTGGGCAGACTCTTAAAGCACCGACTTCAACTACTTAGATACTGAGAACCTTCTAGTAGTTTACACATCCCAGAGGTTAAGCTTCAAACTGATTTCCTTGCACATTTACATTTGAGAAAAAGATTCCTGAGAAGAGATGATGTAATTGTAATGTCTTTGACAGAGGTTTTAAAATAATAATTATCAGAAACCTGTATTTATAGAAGCAAAAGGACAATCAACTCACCTGCTTTTACTGCTCTTCTTAGTTGTGCCCTTCTTGCTCTGTGTGGAGGTGGGTGCAGCCCGGCTCGACTTGCTTTTGGAGGTCTTGGCGACCTTGGCAGGCCGCTCGCTGGCACTGTCTTCCCGACCCCCTCGGTGTCTCTCGGGCTTCTTCTTTTTCTTCTTCTCCTTCTTCTCCCGCTTCTTCTTTGGCTTGACAATGGGGGCCTGGGACAGCACTGCTAGCTGCTCATGCACAGCTCTTAGCTGAGAGAGAGGCAGTGGGAATGACATGGTTAACATCAAAAATTACGAGGAGAAAAAACAGCTTTTAGCTCAGATAATAAAAACAGTCAAAAATATAGACAGGGTCAAGTGTTATAATGGCAACAATAACAGACACGAAGTAATTTCACTGTACAAGGGATATGTTTTTCCGTCAGTAATAAAATTTCATGTGAGCATAATCACACACACAGTATACTGGTCCAATTATTATTTCATTATGTAAGACTAATTCAGAAACAACTGCATTTTATCAAGGGAATGAGGCAGTCAGCTTAACAGTCAAAGAAAGACCTTCAAACATTCTGGGGTGGGGTGAGATGGTCACCATTATTTCCATGTTTTATAAAACATGACATGTTTATATATTCTCTAAGAAACAATGCCCAGCATGCTTTACTGTCCCTTAGCAGAGGACTAAGTTAACGCTGTAGTCCACAGCAGTGAGGGTCACCTGACAACAGGCTGTTACTAGAACACTTGAGCTGTTGTCTAGTGTTTCACAGACACAAAGGACCACCCTTGTGAAAATAGGTAGCTTGTTGACTTTCCCGTTGCCAAGGAAACATGAACCACACCAGTCCACTGAGTTGTTTAATGAACGCTTTATATCCCAATAGTCTGACATGAATTGCAGGTGGATCCCTAGAGATGTCTACTGGAAAGTAGTGGAAGGAGCGTTCGGGGTCTACCTGAGTACACACCTGTTCCTGCAGCTCAGCCAGGCGGTGTGCACGCTCTACCTCGCTGTCTGAGCTGGGGCTGCTCTCGCTCTCGCTGTCACTGCTGGGCTCGCTTTCCGAGGACGACGACGAGCTGGAGTGTCCTGTTGACAAGCTCATCCCTCCCCCGAGAGCCGTGGTGGTCTCCTCCACAGGTTCGTCTGGCATTTTAGCGAAGCGGAACTCGAAGACATCCTGGACAAAAAGAGATTGGCAGAGGAGTCTCATTGATAGTGACAATAACAACAGGTCCTCTTACAAAAATCTCTGGGCCACATTATACCTGTAATTTGCGGGCCATGGCCACCACATCATGATCGGGGGGATTATACTTGTAGCAGTTGGAGAACATGAGCCTGACATCAGCAGCAAACTGCTGTGCGTCCCTGTATTCGCGGTTGTCCATCTTCCTCTGAGAAAACAACGGCAAAGCAGATGATGATCACAACTGACCTATGCATACTGAAAATCTGAATAGCCTGAGTGCTCGTCATCAGCACGCACCTTAATGGTGCTCAGGTCCATGGGGTGCTTGATGATGTCATGGTAGTCATGCAGCCCCAGAGAGGAAGCATCCACAGGCTTGTAGAAAGGCCAAGCGTAAGCTGCATGCTTCTTGGACAGCAGTTCCTTCAGCACCCCACTGCAGTAGCGAAGCTGGGGGCTCAGCTTGCCACGCCGTGATGGCTGGTGCTGCAGCTGAGAGTCGGGAAGCTCCTTGCGAGGAGGTTTAATGGGCCGACCACTCTCTCGCCGCCGTGCCGGGATCTTCGCAGCCATGGCAGGCTGAAGCAGGACCTGTCCGCTTGCTGTCAGCTCAGCCCCCAGTGAAGACAGCGTTAGAGGGGAATCGCCGCCGCTGCCCAGGCCCATTCCCATCCCACCAACCCCCACAGTTAGGGGCAAGGCCACGGTTGAGGGCGTGGTCGTGTCAGCTTTCCGTTTGACACCTTTTTTCTGTCAAGCAAAGACAATCAGTTTAGTGCAACGAGTCACAAAGATGACAAAAACAAATCAGAGAACTACCGGGCACCCGAGATGACAGTACAGGTGTAGGACTGCAGTTATGTGCAGTGGAATCAAGGGAATGGTTTGGAATAAAGAGCTGCAGTGTTGCCGAAGCAATACATTGAGGTAGGGTAGATCCACTGAATGAGAGGCAAATCCACCCCTGGATAAAGTGAACTGCAATCAACGGCTGACTGGGGTTGTTGAAGTGGTGATCTGTTACTACACTGCCATACGAAACAGAGCCACAAGCCTTACCTTAGCAGTGGGCTGGGTGGGGGGCAGCCCCAGCATGCCTTTGTGGGTCAGCAACGTCTGTGGGGGAGTGGAAAGCAGCGAGTCTGGTGTGTCAGGGGTCGGGGGTGAATACACTGACTGGGAGACAGAGGAAACAGCTGGGACCTGGTGGGCAGTGGTCACGCCTCCTGGAACTAGAGAGACAGAGAGAGGTGTTCATATACACAAAACACACATGTACACACAGAGAACAGGAGTACAAGGGATGCAAGTCTGGGTTCCCACTCACCGGTTGCCCTACGGCCTTTGGGTGGTTTGCCAGGTTTGCCCCGTGGCGCAGGAGGAGGGAGCTCAATCTCTTCCTGGGGCATCTGGGCAACTTTCTGCAGGAAAGCCTTCTCCAGAGACTGTGCCATCAGCACAATGTCATCTGTGGGCTACAAGAGACAAGAAATCCCACTTATAGAAATAATCCACCTTGATCGTATGGAATTCAGAAACCAACCCCTTAGTAAAATTTGTGAACCGAGTAACACAGGACCAGAAAAACTACTTTAATCGGAAAATGGTATGACTGGAATTCACTGAGGACCCTAGTAACGGAACCAGCAATGCTTTTCCGGCACAAAGCCTTCTGCCACTTTAACTCATCACATAGAATAAAGGATACATGCAAATAAAAACTGAATATCTCATGTACATGTGTGCACAATTTAACAGGTGTGTTTGAGACAAATGTTGTGTGCCTTTGCAGCATTAACGAAATCCTAATCATTTTATTACCGACTCCTGTAATTGTTGTTCTACCACTTAAGTAAACTGATAAACCTAGTTTCCGTAATATACTGCACATCTAATCAATTCTGATTTTGCTTTCACACGAAGATTCAGGGTTCAGACTCACCTTGTTGTAGATGTAGCAGTTGGTGAACATGGTGTTGAAATCCTGCAGGCACTCGCTAGCACTGCGGTAGTAGTTGTTCTCCAGTCGCTTCTTAATGGTGCCCATGTCCATCGGTTGTTTGATAATCTTATGGTAGTCCTGGCATCACAGACACTTGTTTCAAATGTGAATTTAATCTGCTGCACATCTTTTTATGCTATTAGTATTACTGTTTTACGATACACCGAACATTCATGAACTTAAAAGGAACCAGCCAGATTTAATTAAAAAAGAAAAAAAAAAAGGGGGGGGGGGGCACGAGATTACTCAAAAAACAACTTGGACTTTTCGTATGATGCATCTACTATAAAATTTGCAAGTACCTGCGCACTTGTAGTTCGAATAACTGTTTGCTTTTTGTTTGTAGCTGCTAATATTGTTTTGGTTTTGTTGTTATGCTGTGCCGCACTAGATAGATAAACCCTAAACTTGCAGGACAGAAGAGCAGCGGTGGAACACTCACCGGCAGGTTGAGCTTGACCGCATCCACCGGCTCGTGAAAGGGCCAGGCAAAGTGGTGCTTCCATAGCGACTTCACCACGGCCTTCTGTAGGAACTGCAGCTGATTGGTGAGCCGGCCTTGGCGGCTGGGATCTCGTACAGGCGGCGCTGGGGGCCCCGCAGGAGGCGCGTGGGGTAGCGCTGGGCCTTCAAACCCCTCGTACAGCAGCGATGGCTTGCGAATGCGTTTGCCTGGACCCGACAGGCCGTGCTCCATGCCAATGACTTCCTGTGTGCCTGCACTCCCGCTTAGAGAGATGCTGCCATCAGACACCAGCCTTTGGACAGAGGGGGAGATGAGGGTGGGAAGATGGAGAAAGATGGAGAAGGTCTGCTTAATGCATACTCATCCACCACCACCTTTCTTACCCTCTTAACACCAGCTCTTCACCTGGACTACATCACCAATAGGTTCTGTTAATAGTGCTGCAAGTTTTAGTGAAAAAGCTTCAGATAACCCTCATGACTTCCAACGTGATTATCTGCAGGTCAAGAGTTCAGTGACTGGGTCACCGGTACACAAAGCCTTTCAAATAATAACACAAACTCTGACATCAGGGACTTTACAGAGTGCATGACAGCACAAGTATCTGTCCAGAGACCACATTACAGAAGGCCAGAACCAGACAACCTGTCCACTGTGTATGCAGATATTGACGGCTATACGCCATCAGTCACGCACAGTAACAAGTCTACTGAACTGCTACGTCGTCGGGGGAAAAAAAGAGGAAAAGCACAACACCAGTACTTATTCTAGCGCCCATTTCCCTTCCATTGCCCTGGCAACCAAGCCAAAGAGAACACACCATTGGCTGCTGCACTGGCATTACCATGGTAACCAACCCCTACCCCCACCACTACCGACAATAGACACACAGCAGGCACAGCCTGTGCAAAGGAACGATCCGGGTTGTAATCCAAGGCCGTTTGCCAGCCGCTGTTTGTTCTCTACACAAACACCTTCTCACGAGAACCGGGAGTGAAAGTACAGCGTTGCCGGCCCGTGCTCAAGGCTCCGCCTACATCACTGAGCTCTTGCTTACCCACAGCTCCCCTGTTCCACTGACACAAAAAAAAACTGCCGAAATACAGCAAGCACCTGCTCTATACAGCCAAAACTAAGGTTCGGCATACAGGTGGTAAGCAGTAGCAAAACCCTAATACAATAAGTAATCCCAGCATTTCTAGCATTTTTCTATTACAAACCTGTTCACATCCATAGGAAGATTTTGGAAGTTCAGCTTGGTTTTGCTTCATTAAACACACGACAAAAACAAGGAGAATATGCAAAAAAACCTTTTTACTTTATTTCTGTATGTCTAAGCCAAGCCATTCCGGAGAGAAGTGTCCAGTGTAACACACCAGTCCCATTTTTAATCTCAACTGCAAAGTCTTTCTGAAGAGACCACACATGGAGGTTGGACTAGAGGCCTTAATTTATTTGTGAGCTTGCAAAATACAGTGATGAATTAAAAATTACAGTAAAATATTTAGCTATTAAATATAATGCACTGAAAAGCAGTTCCAACTTGGGACCATCACAGTAGAGGTAAAATATTAGTGCTCTAAACTGCTTCACATGTAGACAGTGTTTCAGCATTTCGCTGACCAACAGCAGGAACAAAATCATTTTACTGCATCAGTGGAACACTCTGAAGGTACATTTCTGCTCAGTCATTGCCCATGATGCAACTGGAAATCAAGTCTTGCAGGGCTTACACCACACTGGATATACAAGTCAAAGATTCAGAAAATAGGCACCGAATACTGGATTTATATCAGCTTTATGTATTTTATTGCACTGTAAATCTGAAAACTAAAGAAAACATGGCTTGCACTGGAAGATCATTGTTACATTCTGAAAGAAAAATACCAACACTTATATAGTTTTAGATAACTACAGTGCCTCAATCTAAAACCAGCTCATCTGAAATTTGCTATGAGGGCAGGAACACAGTTCAAGTCTTGAGTGGTCTCACGTATGTACAATCTTACCTGGTAACAGCACAAAAAAAGACCATCCAGCTGTTCAAACTATGGAGTTTTGACATGTACCAGCTGCATTCTGTGCACAAGTGTTGCAATGGACTAAGGCACCAAATAGCGCCAAACTACATTTTCTGAGGCATCATTCAGTTATGACATGTACACGGTAGTAGTGATTTTTAGTATTGTCCATTTTTTTGGGACAAGGAACTTGAAGGCCTAACTGTAGTGTCCAATCCCCCAATACATTCTACACATCATTTAAACCCATGAGGGCAATACATTTGCAGTAAGGATGGGGCATCTGAGTCAACCAGTGAAATTAACAGCTAGAATTAAATAAGGGGAGAACTTTAATGTAAAGAAGTCTCAACTTTGGATATAAATGGATATGTACAAAGAGACGAAATAGTATTTGTTTAAAAGGCATTTTATTGTTAAACTGCAGATATACAAAAACTGTACATAAAGCAAGATGTCCCTGGAAGACCATACTTACCAATGTACACAAACTATGGAAACTTACAGGGACAAACATGACATACAAAATGACCTATGCAAATTACATGTAGAAAATGTCAAATTCACATATTCAAACTCAAGGACAAAAGGAAAAAAAAAAATAAATAAAATTGTGCAATAATTGCTCCACTTAACCAATTCTGCAGTACTACAAGGGAGGAGGCAAAAGCAGTACACTGCACCCAAACATACTGTAGGCTTGGCAGCAAGTTTTAGGTTTAAATACATGCTACCTCAAGGATAAACAAATCTCAACCGTTTGATATTTCTTGACCATGCAGCCAAGGCAAAGAATGAGTACATTCTCCACATTAAGGAGGGGAGGGTGGGGGAATCCTGTTACAATATTCACCTGTACCTCTAGGTAACATTTGTTTATTTCACAAAGTGGCTATAGTTACATTGCTATAATGAGAGAATAAACCAGCACATTTTGACATGACTTGTAATCCTTTCCCTGAAACCATACAAAAATCATTAACTAATCCAGGTCAACATCTTGAAGAGCCCATACATTCCAATGTGCTTTATCAACTAAATGTGGAAGCACTGGCCACTAAGGTCAACTCACACGACGAACTGGTACGTGATCATTACACCAAAAGTCGGGCCCAAATATACAGTCAACTCTTGAGAACGAAAATTCCATCATCCATTTGTGCAGCCTACTTACAAAGGTAGGAAGTTTTCCCTCAAATTCACAATTAAGAAGTCGGTCGGGGTTTTAGTTGGAAATACTTATTTCTCCAAACCGGTAATAGTTAAAATATTCACAAATGATAGCTAGCTTCAGCAACTTTCGAAAACAAAACCACCATAAAACGTGTGGGCACGTCTGAACCCTTAACTGCCACCTCGGTTCGCGGAGTGCCATGTTTGTAAACATGGAGTACCACACCACCCTGCCATACACCACCGGCTACATCCGAGCGAATCCCGCCTTACTGCAGACGCTGAGATGAATAAACAGTGAAGGTTGCGTTGTGACGCTGAGCCCCCACATGCGCACCGGTGGACGCGACCGACCCGAGTTAAGAATACAATGAATGAGTTAATTCATCCCAACCAACAATAGCAAAACTCATAACTAAAATGAGATAAAACGCTTAACATTTTCAGCCACTTCACGAAGTCTAAACAACCACTACACTTAGTGACCTGAAGGGCAGCGCTACAAAACGTCACAATGAAAAAAGTTAATATGTAAAGTACATTTTAAAATTACAGAATTACACGGAGTTAAATTTTTTAAAACGTTGTTGTCGTTGTGGGTACGACTGTATCGGTCGTTGGTATCTCTGCACCATGGCATAACACCCGCGTTTTAAATCGGTAATTCAGTGCCTGGCATCTGAAAAAAAAAAAAATCCCAAAAGAAATCTTTCAAACTACATAAATATATTTTCCACTTTGAGTTACTGTGGCTCAAGTGAGCAATTGTCAACTTTCAGCCGAAGGCTGTGTGCCCGGGCGCTGAGGCGAGACGGTGGGAAAATGGCGGCGGCGCGCGGCGACGGAGCGCGAGAGCGGGACCCAGTGGGCTCCAGTCCGAGGCGAAATCAAGATCTCCGTGTGTAATCAGCCCTGCAGCACAGTCCACTTCTCAACAAAACACCAACGCAAACGTAAAGTCCGTTTTTCAGGTACACATCACATGAATCGATGAGGCACTGTATGCAAGTTGTGAGAAAGAAACTGGTTATTATCGCAGGATTAAAAAAAATGTAACTCGGTGACCAAATTATATTCCATGGCCGACAATACTGCCTTAGAAAACAAGGTAAATGTCAATGGTTCCGTTCGGTACCTGTCAAGGGGTGGATTTAGGGCCGTCTCCATCAGGATGGATCCGGATTCTTTTAAAAGACCCAATTTCTCTCAAGTTCCAGCACTTCCCTTTGCAGTCTGCCCCGTCCTCCTCCAGCTCACTGTTTCAGCGAAATGGCGACGCAGTGCATCCGCCCGGCCTTTTATACCCCTTTCGGGAACGCGATTGGGTGAAGTAATAATTGAATATGTACGCCCCCAACTGTTTTATAGGCCAGTCCTCTTGTCCATCAAGTAAGACACGCCTTCATCACCTAATCACCGCCTACAATAATCTCTCGTCTCTGATTCGCATATGAGCGACGTCCATCAAAACAAACTTGCGCTAGCCAATGGCTACTCCATGAACCTTTACTCACACGCTTCCGTTACTGGTTGAGCCTCACCCTTTTACGAAGGTGGTTGACGCCCACACTGCCCAGTGTCGCACCAGGCTGAAATTACGTCACTGGAGGAAAAGACTTGATGATGATTGGCCATTTAATATCGGGCGCGAGCACAAGTAGAAACTTGCAGGTTCACGATTGGCTGGCGAAACCACTCACGCGTACTAGACGTATGCTCCGTTTTCGAAGTCTCTTCGGGTTTCTGAGTTTTAGCGACTCAAGTCGTCTCCCATATTTGCATTAAAACTTAAGATTTCGTCGTTAAAGCACAACGATAGCACTCGCTAAATATACATTTAGCATTTAAAAACGATAATTCTGAAGACGGCGAGTCTGTACTCTCGAACGAACCCCCACCTTTCTAGACTAAACCGGGCCTACTCAACACTAAACGTCACTACTACGGCCGCAAGGTCCTGGATTTTTCAATATTTCAGAAATTAAGTATTCAGAAAATATAATCGAAATTATCATACCAACTAAGCATAACACACAACTGTATACAGAAAATCCGCACTTGGGTACCGCCACTTACTACTTAACAGCATATTTAAACAAAGCCTGGATCAGAACTTGAGGAAACGCTCAGCCACTGACTGTGGGTGGAATGCTGCCGGTATTGAGGCCTAGCTGGGTTCCGTAACTTAAATCGTTATTCAGATAAATGCTTTAAACTTCGTTAAACCTTGAAAACGGTTTATTTACTACTGGTTACACGTCTTAATATCGAATTTGACGAATTCAAAACGGGAGGACTGAAAGCCGCCCTATCGAGCCATACCATACACGCTGGAATGACACAGCACTTTTGAACGGTGAAGGCCACGCACTTCGCTTAAAACTTAGGATACTGAAAACTCAACGTTTACAAAATCACGCCAAAATCCAAGGAAAAAATAACACTACAATACTTATCCATCATATTCAGGCAACAATTGACCTAGCCTAGGATAGTCCACTACTACAGAAAAGCCACATACATACTTATCTTAAAATATCTTTAGTTAAAACTGCACAAAACGCAGTAAAACCCCCCCTAGACAATAAAATTGTGTTTCTAAAGGACAATTCATACCATGGATTAAATAATCCAAACAATTTTTAACTTCTCGGTAAAAAAAAGAATTAACGGATTCCCCATAGATATTAACAAATACCCACATATCTGACTAATTTCTGACGAGAAATAGAAAACCTTGCGACAAAAACGAGAATTATTTGCCAGAAGTTTGAAAAACATCCGATAACACACACGGCCACCCATCCCCCACTAGCAAGTCTGCGCGTCCTCAATCGTCACAGAGTTCGGACTACACATTTAAACAAAAACAAATTAAGATCATAGTATTCGCTCCAAGGCAAATAACCCGCTTTTTCAAAACCCCAAATTCTCAAACTAGCCAGATAGCTAGCTAGTTAAGATTATTTGAGGAAATTAAACAAACAATGTCCATCACTAAGATAGAAACTCCAAAAAAGTAAGAATATTTCGATGTGAAAAGTCCTAATTTAAATCCGAATGCAGGTAAAATTACTTGTTCTTCTTTTCTTCGGCCACACTTCTTTTTTTCAACTCATTTCCCACCAACATGTCCGTCTTCTTCTTCCCTCATTCATTGGGTCTGAGTGGGGGAGGGGAGTCACATGACCGCCCTCGCGCTGCTCCTTGCCCACAACCTGGAACCACATCAAAGAATCCAAATCTCTCCTCAAAAGATACATTCCACTATATCATAGAGGAATTTCGCGTAAAAAAAAAAACTTCCAGCATCCATTTCTTCCCTGGTCCTGAAACTCTTTTGCCACTACTGTCAATAATAACTAAGATGAACGCAACACAAAGGACATTTTCCAGTAACGTCAGCACTCTTCCGATTGGTCAGTGCTCCGTCACGTGACGAAGCAAAGCCTTCAGCTTTTTAATTTATAAGAAACGTAACGTTTCTCCAAGTACGCAACACAGGAGTTATTCAACGGGTCCGTCATAGACCTACAGCAAAGTATTCCTTTTTACCATCTCTGTCCACCTTTCCCTAAGAAACAAGTCTGGAAGCTTTGTGGTGCCAGACTTCATATCCCTCCTTAAGCACCGGATATTGTTGCCAACATGGCGTTCTATAAAGAATCGTTGTACGCATGCGTGGCCCAGAGAGCGCGGGTGACGTTGCTCGGGTTACACATTTTCCAGAATTTTCTCGATTTCGGCCGTGGAAGTTATGGTTCTGTATTAGTGCAGTATAGTTCCAGTTATGATAATAGAGTGTTGGAATGGGTAGTATTATGACAGTTTTTTAATAAACACATGAAAATTTGTATAGAAATTAAGATTAGTCTAGACAAAGTTTTCTTCTAACCATGGAATTCAGTCTTATATAATGCTGAGAGAACTGTACAGCATCTCAGTGTATATTACTGTATTTTTATGAAGAGAAATTTTGCACTTTATGAAACAATGGGGGAAAAAAGTGTAATGCTGTTATGGTAGACAAGTTGTTATTTAGAAATAGGGACATAGCTTTAAATTCTAAGGTCCCTTAAACAATTTTATTACTATTGGATTTTTTGTGGGCTCTCTCCAGGTATGTGTTCCTGGAATTCAGACCACCATTCACACCACTACTGATGATCCTAATTGGTAGTTTTTCTTTAGTTTTTATCTTCTACTATTTTTAAAAAATGCTTTGTTGATAATCACAGTTAAATTACCCCATTGTATTAAAAGTTGATACCCACAAAAATGTTGTAAATACAAAATATGTGCTCTTATACCTAAACATTAGGGAGTCTTGTACCTTAATCCTGACACATCAGCCCCAACAGTTCTAAAAGCTGTTTTAGTAAACTTTGGGTTATAAATCAAACATATTGAAATTTTTGGCAGTCCAGTTAATTAATTCTGTTCATTCTAATGATGTGATGCCTTTCAAGCGGCAAACAGGTTTAGCTATCTTGGAATTTCTGTTACTCCTACGTCAAGAAGGAGGGAGATCTGGATACAGACGTGATTCTTGAGTACAGTCATTTGGAATCATACAACCATATAAACCGCTATTCATTACATGAGCAGCTGCATATGGAGTTTTTTTTTGTTAATTATTATGGATAGCAGTGCATATCTCTCAAGTACACAGGAGATGAGGAGAGAAATGAGTCCAGAATATATGTTTTCGGACCCTTTTGAATCTTGAGAGAGATTCAGCAGTTTTGAGTGGGAGAAGGAGGTCATTCCACTATATTGGGTCAAAAACCAAAAACCTCTGATTTTCATTTTGGACATTTTGTGCATGGGACCACCAAGTGCGTCGAGGCAGAAGAACATAGCAGTCTGGCTGAAGGTTAGCAAGCAATCAGGTCTTGTAGGTATCAGGGAGCAGATCTGCTGATGGTTTTGTAGGCCATAACCAGAGTCTTAAGCTTCATATTGGCAGCTGCAGGAAGCCATTGGAGAGAGACAAAGTTGGAGGTACAATGAAACGTTTTGGCAGGTGAAACACAGCTCATGCAACAGCATTTTGCATCAGGTGTATAGGTTTGATAGCAGAGGATTGAAGACCAGACAGGAAAAAAATGCAGTAGCCTAGGTAGGATCTCACCATGGCCTGGATTAGAAGTTGCATAGATTGTTAAATTATAATGTCAAAGGATCTAGCTGGGTGGACCTCTATCTATTTCAATCCGATACTTAGATATATGGATGATATAAGATATGTTTCTCGCAAAACAATTCTTGTAAAAGTCCAACAAAGAGAAATTAAGTTGTACAGTCGCTGAAAATCACTGCAATAATAATACTACCATGTACTGGATGTTTTAAATTTTTTTTCTTAGAGCATATTATATTGAAAAATTCTTTGTTAATTCAACCCCTGAAAGTGATTTTGATTTTATGATGACGTTTTCACTTTCAGCTCCCTTTCTAAGGTGGTGATGGATATATCATATTTATTTGCAGCTCAAATGGTCTTAAGTTTCAAGCATACAGACTATTACAGTCATGTAAAAAAGAGAATGGACTATAAGCAGAATTAAATAAAACTGAAAAACAGCTCATGGCACCAAGAAATTCCAGAGGTATCATTTCTGCATTATTTACTGTTTTATTTCTTGATGCTGATTCTCACGATGCATTGAGGGAGACAAGGGAATTGCCTTTAAGCAGTGATGTGTGGGTAGGTTTATGTGATAATCTTCCCTGTCTGCTCCCTCTCAGCATCTAGGAACAAAAGTTAAAGCTTTTTCACAGAATCTGCCTTACTCCAGGATGACTTAATATGATGAATTTCAAACATAAAATCATTCCTGGCAATTTGATTCAATCATTCTAGGAATGTGATAAAGAACGTGGACACTTTCTATAAAGGTGTTCACTCAGTCATTCAAGAAACCTGTAGCAGAAGTTTTAATTTAATTTATCCCTGTCTATGTTCCTGTTATACTACTATTATATATTATATATACTTATTATATATTATATATACATACTATATATATTATATATAATATATTATATATTATATATACTATATAATATAATACTATATAATACTACTATTATATACTATTCTTTTTTGATGAAGTTATGGAAAATGGGTAGATTATATTTACATACTTGGCAAGCAATTGTGTTTCATTGTCATGATCTAAACTTACAGATACATATGTAAATATGTGGATGACAGGTGTTTAACTTTCTCCTGATGGAAAAATTAACATCTGATTTGCATGATAATTCAAAGGAATGTTGGAAAGTCTGGACACCCATGAAACGACTTAGTGATATATGGTCAGACCTTTTACTTATTGTAACCCCTTGGTGTATGTAGATGCATTTGCAATTCCTCTGTGTTCTCTTTCTGTTTTTATGTTGCTGTGACCTAGTGCTGGTCTGTGCCGAGTCCTGTTAATTACTGCAAATATTTTATTTTAAACAAAATATCCTACAATTACAACAAGCCTGTTTGGAATATATATTTTGACCTAGCTGTTGTATTTTTGCTTGGTTCAGACCACCTGCTGCATTGTTTCTAACAGTCCATGTATTCAGTGGAAATAGGAGTTACCTTGGGTGGAGGAGTCATTGATATCCTCAGCAGCACGCTTTGTTCCCCTAGAATTGTTATCTTGGAATATCTCAGTGAAGGGGAATTTGGTGCTGATAAACTTTCTCTACTTATTTAATATCACATTTTAGGTTGGTCACAGGGGGTGTGGTGGCACAGCAGGTTTGGCTGGGTCCTGCTCTGTGGTGGGTCTGGGGCTCGAGTCCTGCTTGGGGTGCCTTGGGGCGGTTTGGTGTCCCATCTGGGGTGTGTCCCTTCCCATCCTTGCCTTGCCAGGTTAGGCTCCAGTTTGCCACAAGTGGTTGTAGGCATTGTGTGTGTGTGACTTTGGTCATAGATCAGTCTGGCACCATGTCAAATTAGACAGTGTAGCACGCCGAGGCCGCCCGGGGGGGCGGAGATGGGGGCAAAGCAGCCACAGCTGGGGCTGATTACACTTCCTATTTCTTCCCCGGTGCCCAGTGGTAGAGAGAAGAGACCGAGGAGGAGAACGAGACAGAGACGAACCTGAGCTCGAACCCGATCCCAGAGACGAAGCCCGCGTCCCAACCGACCCGACTCTCCCAGCCCCCCGACCCGCACGAAACCTCATCCTACCTGTTCCCTGGTCCCCCTTTTCCATCCCCTTCCTTCTTGCTGTAAGGGCAATTAAAAGCCTTCACCAATGGGCAACTGCACCTCTTGTCTCCTGCCTCGTCTCTTACAGACAGTTATGGGAGATGTAATAAATTTAACATGTTAAATGTTATATGGTGGCTCATACTTTGTGTTACTGTACTTCTGCATACATCTGGACTGTTTGGTGAAATTGGTGTGAAGCATTGTCCAGAAGAGTGGCATCTTTTCATTGACAGCTGATCAAGGAGTCTCAATGTAATGGCAATGTGAATGCACTGATCCCTGTCAGTCACTCTGTGCACTTCAAAGAAGATTTCCAGAACGTCAAGAGTTTGTTGCAAAAGGCTGAGTACGATGAATACAAATGGGATCACAGCAGAAGAGACTGACCTCTGAGGCAAACTGGAGCCTGGTGCTCTAAATCAAGAACGATTCCTTAGTTCCACCGGATAAAATATTGCTTCCACCACTGCACATCAAGTTGGAGTTAACCAAGCAGTTTGTAATAGTGTTTCAACATAATGGCCAAAGATTCAGAAAATGTCTCTCTGCAGGTTTTTCAACAGCGGCTGGCATGGCAGGAGTTGAAATGTACTGCTGTGGAAAGATGACACCGGAATGCTTTTAAGAATATAGCTTGTGATTTCCTTGGAAACAGCAAAGCATAAAACTTCAAGGTTGAAGAATTTATCGACAGCTACAGAAGGCTTGGATGCAGAATGTCACTCAATTGCAATACATACACTGTTTTTTTTAATACCAAACTTGGGTGCTGTTAGTCAAGAACATATGGAATATTTTCATCAGGATATTCAAGCAATGGAAATAAGGTATCAAGGAGCATGGAACAGAACAATACTTTAATGCAACAAAAAAACGGATGTGTTTTTTGGCCTCAGTATGCTGAATTTTAGAAAGGACTTGCAAAAGCATGTGGCCTAATGGATAAAGCATCTGACTTCTGATTAGAAGATTGAGGGTTTGCGTTCGTTGGTGATCATCCAAGATTTTCAGGACAGGTGGTAGAGAGAACTACAACCCCTCAACCTAAAGGTTGCAAGTTTGTGGGGTCTAGACAAAACCCCCTCTTCTGAAACGCAAAGTAGGAAAAAACCTTCTTAATTAAATAAAAAATGACAAAAGCTCATTTTTTTCTGTTTTTGTACTTTAATGCCATATAATACCATTATAATTGGAAGAAAAAATATAAATTAAGTAATTTAATACTGAAGTAATCCTAGAAAATATTATAATCTTTCTCTGTGTTGGTTCATTCCTGAATGGCGTAGGACACAGCATCAGGTGGCAGTAAATGAAATTTACATAAACCTCAACACTCAATGATGTTTTTAATATTGCTTTTCTTTATTTTTCAAAGATATCATATGATGTTTTTTTAATTATGTTTTTTTATAATTCTACAAATAATTTTATGTTGTAAAACAGTGAGCTGTAAATTTATAATACAAATATTAATGTATGCTACAATAAAATACTTATAATGCCTTCCTTATTGCAGTCTCATTATGTAATAAATGTAGTCTTTTACAATTCAGGAAAGTGTTCATAAACTACAAATAATCAACAGAATAAAAAAATTGTTAATTATTTGTCCTAGGGGGTATTGTCATACGCTCATAAATTTGCACTCCAGCTCTAGCACATTTAAGCAGGATACTTACCCTAAATTGCCCAGCTATTAAGTGGGTAAATAACTGTAAGCAGCTTGATGCTATAAGTTGCTTTGGAGAAAAGTGTCAGCTAAACAAAAACTGTAAATGAAACACAAAGACATTGACACAACTTCTGTAAAAAAAAGTTGTTACATAGTAAATAATCTTTGTTGGAGTTCTGTACTGTAATTCAAGATTTAAAACAGAGACAATTAATGCAGGGATCCACAGATTACCTGAATATATAAACAGTGAGACTAAATGGTCTGAAGGTTTCAGTACAGCAGGAAACAAAAGTCTGGGCCAGGTGCTTTCCTCTAGTTCTGTCTCTTGATGAGTTTATGGACTCTCTGCTCTGTGATGGGGAAGGTCTTCCTACTGTGTGCTGCAAGAGAGTCGATGGAAGGTGATAAAGACCAGGGAAAGTGTGAAGGTGTGGGTGGAGACAATGAATCACATGGTGGCTGAGGTTTCTTTGTGTTTCAAATCATTAGCTATAGTAACTGTTTGTTATGTGTGGCAGCAGTGGGTTCAAATTTGTTAGGAGGTGGGTCTCTCATTATGGTGTGATGGCTTCAGTGCCCTTCTACACAGTAAACAAACTTGAGTTGCAAACTGTTGTTCTATCTCATCCTTGTATGGCCTCTTGGCGGTTGGAATTGTAATATTGCACTGATTCCCAGAAGGTGTTACCTTTATACGTCAATACTCATGTAAATGTGTTCCGTACCAGGATACAGGTTCTCCTGGCGCCTGGGGAAACATTGCATTGTTTATCCACGAAAGGTTGTAGTAGTAATATGCATATCTTGATAGAAACTAAAGTAGAAGGTGACAATGCAAGTTTACTCATGGATAGTATCACTGGAGAACAATGATGTCCTCATTTTTTTAATCAAAACAGCCTTTGAGTTCTTCAGCTGCTTGAGTGGGCCATTCAAGAAGTTTTTTCCTGAAGTGTCTTTGCTAATTTCCCAATTTCTCTCTATTTTTCTGCTACTCACCACGATGATTAAAAATTCCCTAGAAGAATAAAACCCATTACAGCTATGCAAGTTTATTTTTTCTGTGATGATGAGGCACTTTTTCAACATCTTTGTCTGTAAGTTTCTGATCACATGTTTTAGTGAAGCAAAATACTGTACCTAGGTAAAACGTAATCAATACCTGATACTGACGTGAGTAGTTGTTTTACTTGAGTAGTTGTAGTAGTAATTGGTTTATTGTAATTGCTTTATTGTAATTGTAGTAGTAATTGCTTTATTGCTCAGTGAACATACAGTGGTAAAAGAGTTTGGAGCAACACATTTTTCCCCTCTATTTTCCTCCTTGTCTCCACGTTCCTTTGCTTTCTTCGGGTTTAAACTTGTTCCTCGTGGTCAGTTTTTCAGTTACAATTCTATGGCTCAGCTTTGTACAGTCACTGGAGATATATGGATTTGTTTTTTGTTTGTAACTCTTTCCCATTTAACCCCGTGGCTGTTGAAGCCATGCTGTGAACCGGCAGTGAATTACCAGGTACAGTTCAGTGTCTGAGAACCCAGATAATTTTTATCAGCTCTGTATCCGTAAAAAATTTTTTGGATGTGGCAAAATTTATGCAATGAAAAGATAAAAAAAAAATACTATAGATCTGTCTCAAACTTGCAAATCTATCAATATATTTATTTATACTTCTTTATATTTATTTATACTTCTCCATTGTGAAGAAGGCCCAGCAGAGGTTGTACTTCCTTCGCCAGCTGAGGAAGTTCAACCTGCCACAGGAGCTACTGATGCAGTTCTACTCCGCAGTCATCGAGTCTGTCCTCTGCACTTCCATAACTGTCTGGTTCGGCTCAGCTACGAAATCGGACATCAGAAGATTACAGCAGATAGTTCGGACTGCTGGAAGAATCATAGGCACATCCCTCCCAGCTCTCAGAGAACTGCACTCGTCCAGAGTCAGAAAAAGGGCTAGCAAAATCATTCTAGACCCCTTACATCCAGGCCACTTCCTCTTCGAACCTTTGCCATCTGGGCAGCGCTACAGAGCACTGAGCACCAGGACAGCCAGGCACAAGAAAAGTTTCTTTCCTCAGGCCATCTACCTCATGAACAGCTAACCCCCCCCCCAGAGAGTAAACCAGTGCAATACGCAACGCTATTTATATTTATATTTATAACTATTTATCACATCATATCTCTTACTCACACTCCCTTGTATTTGTATCTAGTGACTATTTTTGTATATTGGGTACCTTATATTTTTATATATTTTTTTATCACTTATTCACATAGTCTATCTTCTCATCTGTCTTGTCACTGTAATTCTGTCTGTGCTGTGGAAGTTCCTGTCACCAAGACAAATTCCTTGTATGTGTGAACATATTTGGCAATAAAGCTCATTTTGATTCTGATTCACTGAAATGTACTGATATTTTTGTGTTAGTATTCCCTCATGCCACGGAGGTATGCCTCGGGAGTCGGGATAAAAAGAACATGCTCTTCATTAAACACTTACATGTTTTTTTCTTAAAACTTTATTTAATAAAGTTATGAATGTAATTCACAATTAAAGAGTTATCAATAAATTTGCAACCAAGCAAATTTAAAACATTTCCTACAGTTGGGCCCACCAAAAAGCCATTACTTAAGATGCATTGCCAATACAAGAAAAAAGTCTCTCTCCAACAGCATATTCAAAACCCATAAAAATAAAACAATCCACTTTCCTAGCTTCAAAATGTATAACTGACCTACATCCTCCACACACGTACACGTCTTTCACTTGCAGTCTTAAAGATACTTCAGAGAGTACAAACGACATAAAACACTTGAGAATCTCCTCTGGGTCACTCCCAGCCCCACTACCACGCCCCATGGTTAAAGGGCCGCCCCCGGAATTCCCCAGAATTCCTCTCTTGCTCACTGAACATAAACAGAACGACAACCAATCAGCACAACACACACAACTACGTACATACATGAACACTAATATCAACTACTTACACTAATTCCTCTCAACGCCGTTACAATAGCTTGTTCGGTCAGTTTATAAACAGAATTTAACAGACGCAAATGCAGAAGGCTATAAGAAAAATACTTATGAACGGTCTGAGCTTATTTATAAATACTTTGCTGTAGCTAAACTGAACACTGAAACTTCAGCGATTATTTCAAACGGGAGCGTATTTTTAGGTCTGCAGCGACATCTAGTGTTGACTACGCCGACACAGATTTCCACTGATACCGTAATTAGCGTTTAACTAATTCCCCCTACAGTTTGTGAATAAAAAGTTTAAAAGGGTAATGTTAATAAACTTGTACAAATTAAGCAATTAAATAAATATATTTCTTCCATAAACCGTAAGATTTTTTCCCCCTACTTTATTCGATGCCAAGAACGAAATAAAACCTTTCAATAATATTCCACATCAGAAATCACAAACACAAAATAACATCCACACATTTCATCATAAAAAACATTTCTCAACATAGAAATGACAGCGCTTACTCAAACCGCAAGATAATGACTGTCTGACTTCACCGGACCGGCCGGCCGGGTTGTTGTAATCAAATCAGTAATGTTACGCACAGCACAGCACCTCGTTCCGTCCGAATTCTACTAGCACCACATACATCATGGTAGACTTACGGGATGCTATAAGAAGTGATTTATACTCTGACTTATAATGTTTTACTGTTAAGTTTTGTTATAAAACATGTTGATACTGTACCGGCTCAAAACTGAAGATTCATTTCCGCGTCTTACGTAAGAGAGGCGCGACTTTCTTAAAGTGACAGTACGCAATTAATAGAAAATTTATTGTAATAAAAAAAACATAAGAACCTCAAACTATACAGTACAGTTCTGCCTTTCTAAAAGTAGGAAAATTTGACAGGAGTTAACAGGTACGTCTTGTGTCTTGCTGCTGTAATGTAATGTGCTCTGGGAATGTGCTTCAACCTAAAAAATTTGCTCATGAGTAGTAATGCATCAAGAAAAATAAGAAGGATGAAATACAGTAATGATTAAATAAGAATTATAAGATAAATATGCAATATAGGTGATGTAGCATTTGTAGCATGTTGTCTTTTTCTAATCTTTCTTTCACATATTGTATCTTCGAAAGCTCATCAGACGTAACAAGTAAGGCACTGACAGCAAAATGATGAAACGCTAAAGGTTAATTAATGTGTAAGGTAAATGAGGTTGATTGTGTTTTGACCTTTTTGCAGTTATGTTGTTACTCATTTAGTTTTTCAACATATTAAAGAAAAGGGAACTTTTTTTAGTTGCTCATTATTTTACAAAGTTTAAATAAAAATGAACAAAAAACTATTTTGTTTAGGACTTATATACATACTTGCAGTATACATACAATAACTTCTGACTAGTAAGATAGGTGCTGAAGATAGGCTGTGTACAGGCAATTTGTTTTACGGGATAATTTCTTCGTATTTCAGTTTTTTCACTGATGATGTGTCCAGGTCCATTGTTAGACGTATGATTTAAAAAAAATAGGCAGGGGAAGCCTAACTGATCCTCATGCTTCAAACAGGTTTCATGTATCATGTCACCTCAGGGCTGTCCTGAGTGGTTGAAGGAACATCACGCAGACCACTTGATTACCACCGCAGGAAATGGTGAAGGGTTTCGGTATCATGTTTCATCCTTCAGGGGGTGCGGTGGCGCAGTGGCGCAGTGGGTTGGACCACAGTCCTGCTCTCCAGTGGGTCTGGGGTTTGAATCCCGCTTGGGGTGTCTTGCGACGGACTGGCGTCCCATCCTGGGTGTGTCCCCTTCCCCCTCCGGCCTTACGCCCTGTGTTACCGGGTAGGCTCCGGTTCCCCATGACCCCATCTGGGACAAGCGGTTCTGAAAATGTGTGTGTGTTTCATCCTTCAAACCATGCCTCTTTCCTTTTATTGATCACACTCTAAAAAATGCATTATTAGGGGATGTATTACAATATTGATTGGATGGGGTAATTGATTCTTAGAACACTGTACTTGATAGATAGAAGAGTAAATTTGACGCATGGACAAATTCAATTTTTTGTCTTTTTTTCAAAGGCCCATGTGTTCTGTAAGATGTAGTTTACACTACTTCCAGTAGATGGCAAATGAGACCACATATTGACATTTACATTTACATTTGTTCATTTCCCTGATGATTTTCTCAAATGTGACTTACAACTCAGAGTGGGCAAAAGTTCATTTCACCAACAGATGAAAAGATAGGGAGTCATTTGTTTTGAGACCCATTTTGAGTGTTGAGAGAGGTTCAGCAGTTCTGAGTGGGAAAGGGAGTGAAATAGGCTGAGAAATGATAGTTTGCATGCGAGGTCTTTCATAGGGAAGTCAGGCTGTGCCAAAGATTCTACATGCTACGGGTTTCCAACTATAATTTGCCAACTGGTTATGTCAGGCAGATCATTGTGTTTTAGGAGTGAAAGGTGGGGATGGGTGGTGGCACAGTGCTTAGCGCTGCTGCCCTTGGACTCAAAGGTTGCAAGTACAATTCCCATCTCTGGCTATAGTACCCTTGAGCAAGGTACTTTCCCTAAAATTGCTCCAGTAAAATTACCCAGCTTTATAAATAGGTAAATATCTGCACATTGTAAGTTGTTTTGGAGAAAAGAATCAGCCAAATGAAAGAGAGATGCACTCGTGATGTCTGTATTTATCGTCATTGATGTGCTTGTGACAGACTGCTTGTTTTAATACCTTACAGATTTTCTCACTAAACTTTGTACTAGGTTCAGCAGAAAACAAGGAATAAATTTTTTATCATTCAATTGTCTTTTGAATTCTTATAAATAGGAGGATTTAGTCTGAATAACTGTTTATTAACTAAAACTCATTTCATAAACAACATATGGTTCAGTATAGAGTATAATGACCCTTTAGAACATTATGAGTTTGCAGAAAATAATGATAAGCTTAAATGTAAAATGAAAAAAAATCACAAATGAACTGTAGTGTACAGTGGGGAAACCCCTCCTATTCCTAGAGAAAAACTCTGGAGGAGTTTACTTTGCAGACCACTTGGGTAAAGTTGATTTTTACTGTATTTCTTAATTTTATTTTAGCTGTTGGGAGGACTCTGAGTAGATGTGAACGGTGCACTGAGAGTAGATTTTTTAGATTTGTAGACGTGTGTTATGTGGTATTATTCCACAGCTAGACTTTTTTTGATTCTACATTTTTCAACAATAGAAATGAGCAGTGGAAAAAAATCAGGAAGCAGTGGAACCTCAACTTAATTTGGCCTGCAACAGTTCCTATACAATTTACATTTATTCATTCAGCAGATGCTTTTCTTCAAAGCAGCGTACATCTCAGAAAAACGATACAAAAGTGGTTTAACAATAGGAAGTTTCCAACAATAATAGGAAGTTAGTATTAATTAATTTTATTTGTTATTGCGATTCTAGATACAAAAAGAAATGAAAAGCTACGTGTATGGTTCTGGTGACTGTGTGTGTTTGTATTTCACCTTAAAGGTGGCAAAGTAGGATGATCTGGCTGTGAAATCTCTCAAATTTTCTTTCCGGTGGATCTGACTTATGTCCTAGTTTAAGCACGGAGTGTGTTTGAGTGGCAGGTTCCCATGGAGACTACCACTCAGTGTGTGAAATTCAAATGGACTTTACACTGAGAAGTCAGTGCTGCAAACCTCTGGTCTGTTCACCTCTTCATGAGGCATATCTACTTATCCAACAAATAATATATCTATTTTAGTTCCACAGATGAGTTACTTTTAAGCTGCATCATGGTACGACAGGTAATGTGCATAGGCTGTGCAGGGTATATGTTGTGCATTTAGACACAAGTTCAATTCCTTACTCTGTGTAGTTTTCATATTTTCCTTGTTTCCATGTGTTTCCTCTAACAATCCAAAGACATGTGCAAGAAGGTCATGGGAAACCTCTCCTGTTCCCTACCTTACCATAAAAACCATGCAAGGGGTCAATTATAAGTTGACTCTGGCACTTGCACTATTGTTCATGTGTTGGACTGGACAAAGAGTAATTCACTTCTACTGGTTTAATTGTCTTTTATTAGTTCAATGAAGTGTTACACAGAAATTCTCTCAACTCCAGAAGTTTTTTGAGCCAGCACAATAGCAGAAAGCAGCTTTCTCAATAGGTAACAGTAATACTGTCAGCACCAGCTCCACATTACATGATCCAAGGAGTGGCATCGTTTCGTTTCAGTGCATGAAGTTAGATGCTGTAGCAAATACGTAATTCACTGGTCGGGGATAGGAGAGTAGAAGTGAAAATGTATAAGGTAAGGCTTTCCAGTCTGATGCCGTGACCGTGCCAACTGAACTAGTGGCAGCAATACACAGCCGCCGCCTGACCCACCGAATCAGTATGCAAGATCAGTATGCACATGCATGCAAAAACTGAATTACAGAGGAGTACAATACACACACATACACACTTTCTGAACCGCTTGTCCCATATGGGGGCATGGAGCCTACCCGGCAACTCAGGGCGTAAGGCCGGAGGGGGTGGGGACACACCCAGGACGGGACGCCAGTCTGCCGCAAGGCACCCCAAGCGGGACTCGAACCCCAGACCCACCAGAGAGGAGGACCCGGCCCAACCCGCTGCACCACCGCACCCCCTACAGGAGTACAATAATGATACGCATATTCAAATGCACAAAAAGTTTCAAACTATGATGTTCTTATACATACTGGAAAATATATATCAATGCAAACTCTGAAATTTTGAAATTTCAGCTACACACTTTACCTTGTGACCTACAACTTTGATATGTTGTTGTTTATGTTGCCACTAAAAGTCATCTTATGTCAAACCACATGACCACAGGTATATTTAAATTGGTGTATGATGTAGATTTCACATTTTGCATATTTATTGCATACTTGTGTACATCACATTACATATGAATGTTTGTCAATGTTTTTATTGTGTAATTTTCTGAGGACAACAAATTCATGTTAGGTGTTTTTTAATTCCCACCATACCTTTGGATTTTGCTCGGTTGTTGGTTTCTCAAGTGGCCACTAGATGGAAGCAAAAACCATATCTTGGCTACGTTGAAACAGCCCGCCAAAAAAGCACAAGAAGCACAAAGACCTTCTCTGATTGGACCCCAGTGACACCATCAGTTACTAGGACAAACATGAAGATCCAGGTTTCTGAGGTCAAGAAAAGTGGACATCCGGGTTCCCAGGGTGTAATTTCAAAAAGAATTTAAATGAATGCAGACCGAAACAGTCAGAGTGAATGTGTCTATGAAGGGTGTGTCCTGTCTACAGCATTAATTTCATGCATATTTTAGTGCCCAGCATGGCTGTTATCAGTTCTTTGAAATCACGTGATTGTTGGGCATGTTGCAAACATTCTGCCTCTGGGGGTGCCCTTAACTCACTAATTCTTCAAGAACTGGGACCTGCAGCCATCCTGCAGGGGCGCCCTTTACTCACAAATGCTTTCCAAAATGCACAAAAAGTTCAAAAGCGCCTCTGAACTTTCCCCAAAACAATCTGCAGGACTCAGCAGTGGGACTGAAGTGGTGTCTACGCCACGTACGACATAAACACCATACACAGGCTGCTTTTAAACTGTGTCGTCCCTGAGATGTTTCACTGAAGCTGAACGTGCAGCGGAAGACGGATGTCTTTAATATTTTACAACGAACGTCAGTCCATAAGAGTTCAGTAAAATGTTCTTGTTCTGCCTGTCACATACTTTCACTGTTCACTGGGCATACGACGTGTATGCCGAATGGCGCATTGCCATGGTGACTTTATGCCAATCCGGTTTTCTTGCAAACAACGGAGCGGAAGGGAATCATATTGCACACGTATTATTACATTTTTGCTATCAAACACTGCTTAGACAGAGATTAACAGCACCCTACCATTAACTCTTTAATGATAAAATTAACCTTTTAGGGTTTCTATCATGACAGATGAAATAAATGTATGTATTTTTTCAGAGCGGTGAACCATGACTCGTGTGTGTGTCTTTGATGAAAACCTGTTTTGTTTCTTTACTTGGCTTTAAAGCTGTAAAACCTGTGCATTGTTTTTAATCTAAACAACATACCTATAAATGGATGACAATGGTGCCTGGAACAGCATCAGTGCCAACAATTCTTTAGAGTGATGCCAGTGCTTTGAAATCACGTGAAACTGGACGTTTGTAAACAGTGTGTGTCAACTGCAGTCTTTGCTTTCAAAAGTCAATTAAAACTGCCAGTGGTGTCACTGATGAATCCTTCCTTGACTGCACTGCAGTGAGTAATGGGAAACCTTTACTGTGGAACACTTACCTAACATAACTGAAAACAGTTTAAACCCACCAGTGGAGTCCACTGCATCTCACCACACATCAGTACATTAGTCATTATTGGCGTTTTGTTTTGTTTCCGGAGATCATGAGTTTAAGGCTCTTTACTGTTGTTAAATTTAGTGTTGAAGTAGGAGTGACATGTAATCATTCTGACACTGATTTGAGGGTAATGTGTTTTGTGTTTGTATTTTCCGGCATTACTGCTGTAATCACAAATCTGTCCAGAGTGGGATTAATGTACATTAGGACATGTAACATTGGCATTCTGATGTCCGTGTGATGTTTTCACCTTCATAATTCATTGCAAAGCCATTTATACGCCATGCATAACCTTCAGAAAGTGATGCTCTCTCAATCGACCCACAAGAAAACTTGTTGTTTCCAAAGTAAATGAGGGTATGCAAGTGGTATGCTATGACTTCCTTTTGAATATTTTTGGTCTGTGTGTGTGGTGGGGATGCAAACAGATATGGTGAGAACAATTAAATTCTGTACAGACTTAACCAGGTGCAGCCCCCAAATGTCAAACCACATCCGGCATGCTATGAAGTATTAGCATTATCTGCGGTGCCATTTAAATTAACTAACTCAAGCGGACTTAAGTTCACTTACATGATTGTTCTGGCTTGAATGTGATTAATTTGCAGGGTGGCATAATGTTTTTGAAGGTTGTATAGTTTTTGAGCTCACTGGTTATAATTCATACACAGTCAATTAGGTTTATGATTGAATGACATATGGAGAAATATTGCATATGGTTAGAGTGGTGCGGTTGTAGTAGTTTTCTCTGCTGAAGTTTGAGAATATTGCCACTAGTTTTGTACATAATTACACATAGAGCACAATCAATGATGCCAGGCATCAATAGCATGATAGCTATGCGGGTGTACTTTAAAGGGCACATGTGGTATTTCCTGTCTGACTGGATGACTAGCGCTTGGAGATAAAATCCAAAAAAGAACATTATAGAAAACAGGGCCATAATCAGTTCTGTTACAGTACAGTTTATTCTCCTATATGTTTATCACTTTAATACATGTGAACTGGAATACATGTGTGCTATGACAATGGCTGTATGAAATAAGCAGTGCTTCAACAATATTGTGTATGTCTAAACCCTCCATCTGTTGTGGGATGCACTTCCCTTTGAGCTGCATATGGCTTTGGAGAGAAGAGTCTGCCAAATGCATTAATGTAAATGTAAATGAATGCACTATAAGTTCAAATCATTTTTAAATTTATATAAATGAATGCAGTATCATTAATTGAAAGTGTTTTAAAATTTGGGGGTGGGCGGTGGCACGGTGGTGCAGTGGGCTGTCCGGTGGGTCTGGGGTTTGAGTCCCGCTTGAGGTGCCTTGCAACGGACTGGCGTCCCATCCTGGGTGTGTCCTCTCCCCCTCCAGCCTTACGCCCTGTGTTGCTGGGTTAGGCTCCAGCTTCCCACGACCCCCATATGGGACAAGCGGCTTCAGATGATGTGTGCGTGTTTCAAAATTTATAATTGTCAAATAAGACTAAAAGGAATAAAGCTGAGAACTAATGGGTTTTTTATGGTTGACCATTTATATAATAGTTTATGTATTTTGTTTGTTCCAATAGCAGAGATACAATAAAGGGCACTGAACAAAACAAATAGGAAGAAAAGGTTCAACTGCAATATCACCTGGTTCCTGAAATTTTGAAAAGTTGCTAATGGGGATTTGGTTCTGTATGTGGAGTTGGACACTGGAAGGGATGAGAAGGGAGACCAAAAGTGAAAGTGTAGGAGCTGGGGCTTCCCAGCGTGATGCTGTGCCAAATGAACCAATACACACCAGTATACATAACCATCCCCTTATCTGCAGACTCAGAACTCAAAAACAAAACAGAAATGGACACACACACATGCAAACAACAGATTACAGAGCAACTTTATGCAAACACCAGCTCAAACCATATTTGCAGAAACATAACATAAGGATGTAATAAGAACAAGGCATGACTGAAATATATTTTTTGTAGACGGTATAAATATATACGGATAAAACCACTAATAGATACACAAGCACACATAATACATATTTGACGAAATTTCCCAATTGTCAGAACTGAAGTTTTTTGTATCTGTGTGGAAACTTGCAGTTATTTTTATTACTGATTAACTCCTTTAGCCTTTTAGAGAATGTGTGTTCCTGTCGCTGTAATTCAAATGAACAAAGGAATTAAAATGTTGCACTTCTTTGGATCGCCACTCGTGAAATTTTGCTGGTGCTTTGTGAATACTAATTGTGTAATAAAAGTGTAGGTGTGTAGTGCTTAGTTCAAAGCCAAAAGAAAAAGCATAGAAATTCCAGTGTCCCATTTGATATTCCAATTTTGTGCCTTAATCCACCGCCCGACATTTTGTAAACGCTACGGACACAGAAATTTGGCGATGAAATGGTGACTGTTTCTCTCCTGCCCCATAACCTGTAGCAGCACTGGCCTCCTGTAGAGGTCGATAGAGACCATACTGAGAGGCGTGGTGCAACCAGGCACACTGCCAGACAGATAGGCAGACAAGTGGTAAGATGGGACTTTCCATCAGGGTTGGTAAGCACCATACACTTCTACTCATACCCATAAATATTATGTCACACAGGAACAAAACATGTAAATAGTAACGTACAGCTTGCATACTTACACTTTCGATTTCTAAACAAAGCAAAGGTATTTCTCCAAATAAGGACGAAATTGCAGACAGTTTTCAGTATATTTGTTGCATGCTATTGCATGTCTATGACTGTGCCAAGATGGCCTTTTTTTCTCAAAAGTAATAAAAAAAGATAACGATAAAAACTTAAGGGTCACCTTTAGGATGGAGGCTAATCAAAGTCTATTATAAATGTTTTCTCCGTCAGAAACAGGAATGAGGAGTGACCCCCTGCCAGTAAAGAGCATTGCTGTCCTTTCCCATGTGACATCACCTCAACTGACTTTATACCACTGGAATTTGGTTCAGATTTTAGTATGTTCATGTAAATACCAAATTTTATTAAATATTACACAAAGCCAGGGTATCTACACTGTCCTACTGTTAGGGCCCTAAACTGTGGGCACTAGGGCTTTGGGCTCCAAGGCACAGTGATACAGGGACTCCTCTGAGACAGAGGTCTTACCTTCATGATCCCAGCCAAAACCCAAGCACCGAGCAACAGACTGAACATTGAAGAGTGTGGCGTGCTACCCTGGGCAGAAGCATGCAGATGTTTCACCACGTACATTTCTAAGAAAACTGGGAAGCGGGATGTATTCATAAAGGTCAGGAGAAGGAGATGGGCCACGTTGGAAAAGAACATGTGAAATGAGGTGTACAGTAAATAGGGGTTTTACATCAATACTGAAAACCAGCCAGTCAACTGACATGACATTACAACAAAAAGGTTCCTGCTTATCAGAACATAACCACATGCTCACAATAATCCTAACTGGATTTAAGGTATTTCTCTCACAAACTTCCTATTTTTTCATTCTTAACTCCTGCATAATTAAAATCTTCAGTATAAACCTTTTTGTTTTATAAATTGCACAAGTAAGGAATATGATATCTAATATGGTTCCGATGTGTTTCGATTTGTCCGGCATTTTGCAGATACTGGAGGAATGCGAGTTTGGTGATGAAATGGCTGCTGCTCGGCGACCGCAGTCTGTCGTGTTGCAGTACTGACCTCCTGTAGGGGGTGATGGAGCTTCGGGTTGAGAGGCAATGGTGCAGCCAGGCAGAGTGACTATGGCAAGACGGGACTTTCCAGCACGGCTATGCGTGCAGACCGGTAAATGCCATACATTCCCACGCAAAACAAAAACAAAGATACACACTCACACTGCTATTGCTGTTACCCTAAATTATGATCACATGGCGATTTATCAAGAATTTAGTTATACTCTTTTGTCAAGTCTGCTGAACCAGCTTTTCAAATGAGCGAACAACAGTAAATAAAGCAATGAAGCTCATTTGTATGATTTTCTGTGGGATTTTTTAAAAAAAATCTACGAATCATCTATCCATCTAAGAATCACAAGAGAAATAAAGATGACACATTACTATTTCATACACACGTTTTAGTCTGTTTTTATATTTACACACTATTAAATGTGTTATATGGTCTATTTACAGAAAATAAGCACCTTTCACTCACTTTTACATTAATGTGTGAATACACACTTTCGCTGCAGAAACGATTAGTACATTCAGAGACAACAGGTATTATTCATGGTACGCAAGCATCCAAGACAGTCCATACCAGAGCAGGTAAGTGGTTTGCACAATGTAAACATAGAAACCATCTACAAAATTATTTTTAAATCAGCTTCATGCATTTATGGAAAGCCCATGAGAGTGCAAGTCAGATAACAGCAATCTTCTGTGTTAAGTTATACAAGTAACATTATATGTTGTTGAACAACATTATTAACGTCAGTTTTCTAGACCTTTTTCTGTAAAGATCATTTCTCTGAGTTTGTAGTACTTGCCCCTCTTCTCCATCAGCTCATGGTGAGTTCCCTTCTCTATTATAACCCCTCTGTCAATCAAAAAGATCTGATCTGCCCTCTCAACCGTCTTCAGTCTGTGAGCAATAACCAGTAGGGTTTGGGAGGGGCAGTTGGCCAAGGCCTGCAGAACCTACAACAAATAGATACAACTCATGAAAATATGTATGTGTACTACAATAGTAAATATGATCACAAAGCAGTCAAATTCCACAGCTTTCAACGTCAAAGCCGATTTCATATATTAAAGCAACCTTTGCGAATTGTAAAAAGTGGGAAAGTATCAACAGCTATCATACAACAGCAAACTAACCTCAAACTGCTGCTAACTCAAAAAAGGCTAATTTCTGTACCACTGTACACGGTGGATATGAACTCAGGGTGGGAACAATATTTACAGGTCATGAAGAAAGTTACTGTACCATTTGCTCACTCTCTGTGTCCAGGCAGCTGGTGATCTCATCCAGGATGAGTACCTGTGGCTCTCTGATCAGAGCTCTGGCGATGGCGATGCGTTGCTTCTGACCCCCAGAGAGCTGACCCCCGTGTTCCCCAACATCTGGTCCAGACACACACACACAGGACTGCTACACACACTGCAACTCACAATAAAATGTACGCAACACAAAGACTGAGCTCATGTTGGATCACGCAGCCCAGTGCTCAGACACCATGTCAGTTTGTTCAATGAGTGCAAATTCATTTGCATTGTTTTTATACATTTATTTTATGTCTTGACGTTTTTTTGCATTCAAGGCTGAATTAATACATAAACACTGAATATCCCATATATATTGTGTTAATGAGCATTTAAGGGTACGGTATGTAGGAACTCAGAAAGAGCTGAATGAGTGCAAGTAAACAGACATTCAGTACTATTATTATTATTATTAGCGTATTATCAATATGGTAATAATGATAAAGTCATACAGTATTATAGAGTAATTATGAAGTGAAAGTGCTTTGTGTTGTGTCATGATAACCAATGTTAATTACTAGTGTATTTTTGATTGAGTTTGGTAATATTTTAACATAAATGGGTGTCACTTTTGGGGACTCAGGAACACATAAAAACTTTTACTATTAAAACTAATGACAATTACGTCTTCAAGTTATGAAAGTTTGTTACAAATGGTTTTTCTGGAACAAATGACCTTTTTAAGGTAGCGGAAGACTATTGGTAGGTACACTAAGAATGTTGTGTCATTATTTGTATGAAAGCAGTAGGTTATGCTTAGCTGAGTATCGGTCTATGTAACAGCATGCCACCAGCTGGTGTCCATCTCCGGAAATTCTTCTGGAAATAAGAAATGTGTTTGACAGTGTGTACCTGTGTCATAGCCGTGTTCCAGCTGGCTGATGAACTCGTGGGCGTTGGCTTTCTGCGCGGCCTGTATAACCCTTTCCATGGAGCAGTTTTTCAGGCCATAAGCAATGTTGTCCCTAATGGACCCTGAGAACAATATAGGCTGCTGACCCACCATGGCAACCTGTCAAGGCAAAGAAACAGTGTTGTACACTAAGCAGCTGAGTATTCATCTCGCTATGCCAGTATTAGTGTTGGTAGCTGTCTGTTTAGGTTGCTGGGCAAGTACTGTTGTTAATAGTTAAGTATCAACCAAGATGATGTAACCATTCATCTTTCTCAGCAAGAACAGACATGTGTAGCTTGGCATTTACCCTGCTATGCAGGTACTGAAGCAGGTACCTATATTACCACAATGTAAAGATAATGGTATAGGTATCTCTGTACTACCCTTGCTGTGTAAGCACTGACATGAATAGCTAAATATTTTAATTGCCGTGTAGGCACTGATGTTAGTAACACCAGTTACTAACCAGGTTAGCCTTGCTGTGTAGGAAATAATGAAGGTAATTATTTACCTTGCTATGGAGGTACTGATGCTGGTAGCTCTGAAGGGGCTGTCCATCCAGCAGGATCTCACCATCCTGTGGTTGGTAGAATCGCTCCAGGAGACTCACACAGGTGCTCTTACCCCCACCAGACGGCCCCACGAGCGCAGTCATCTGCCCCGGTTTCGCCTCCAAAGAGAGGCCCTGAATCAGCAAAGAGCAGAAACTCAGAGAATATGAAACTCACAGTTTGTACATTTGAATGGGACTCTTCTAAAGAGAAACCAGGCAGGAGAACTAGCACAATCCAACAAAAGAGCCACAGATATTAAATTCATGACAATGATTCTCTCTTATACAGTATATGGCAAACACTCTTCAAAAACCACACATGTAGGCAATTTTCACCTGCAAGACGGGCTGGTCTGGGTAAGCTGGATAGGAGAAGGTAAGATTGTGGAACTGGATGTGTCCTCTCAGAGTATCTGGCTGCAGGGTCCCATCTGTGCTCACCTGGGGCTTCCTGTCCAGGTACTCAAACACTTTCTCAGCTGTACTCAGAGAGTTCACAATGTCACCAAGAATCCAAACTGAAGTCTGAAAGACAGTTCACCAAACTATTAATATACGGAACCAAATCTTGTCATACCAAATTCTGTTAATATTATAACCACAATCTCCTTTTTAGTATTGAGTACATTTTCATCAAGATATTTATATGGTGTGTTCATTATAGTTCCTTGCAATGTAAAATTACAGGTAAATTTTTGTATTCATCATTTATTCCCTTATGGTATTTCCAGGTACTATTTATTGATACCAATAAACACAGAAATCACAGTTTTTTTGTTTTTTTTTTTTTTTTAAATCTCGGCGGCCATTTGCACTATTTTCATGAACTGTTACCTTAAGATCATTTTTGCTAGTGGCCCCTCAGCTCAATGATGAGCCCTTGCTATTGGCATGGTACTGACTTCTTAATGTCCAAACAATTTTGAGCGATCCACAAGACTTTAACATTTTTATCTGCACTCATTTACATGTGTCAAAATGAGATATTTATTGTAGTGTTCTGTTTTATCAGTCCTGACTTTGTGGTATGCATGCTGCTGTAGCCTTGTGCTATTCCCTTTGGAATTAATACAGTTATCTATCTATCTTTCCATCTATTTATCTACATGAGTTACTCAAAGCTTACTGAGTCTATGGAAGTTTCACAGCTTTTAACTCTGTTAGGCTTACTTTTATTCTGTTTCCCAGGTCCCTCTGGTAAAAGATGAAGAAGACCAGGGTACCTGTGCTCATTTGACCAGAAAGGATCAACTTTTGCCCATAGCACAGCATGGCAACCCGTATTCCCAGGTCAGTCACCTATGGATTGCAAAACACACTGTGAAATTTTCAATGCCAAAACACAGTGTCACAATAGTGGAAAGGAGATGTTATTAGCACACATAGTATATTATATGTGATTAAGAAGTAAAAATCCGTACGCTTAGGTACTCCATTCATAAAATCCTCAGCACTAGGTTAACAACACTGGTGCTCTATTTCTTTATTCAGTATGAATTGCATCAGGGCTCACATTCTATTTGAGGGAAAAGGCAAACAAAGACACTGATACCTTCCGGAGCAGCCCATAGATGCTTCGGACTACATCTCTGCGGGTCCTCAGGCTGTGGATTTCCAGCAGCGTTTT
This sequence comes from Scleropages formosus, assembly GCF_900964775.1. Taxonomy (NCBI): domain Eukaryota; kingdom Metazoa; phylum Chordata; class Actinopteri; order Osteoglossiformes; family Osteoglossidae; genus Scleropages; species Scleropages formosus. The sequence continues at coordinate 5,705,482 of NC_041828.1, read as the reverse complement.
ACTGTAGCGCAGGGCCTCGTTTCGCTCCATGTTGAAGCTCCGCACAGTCCTAATGCCTGCCATGACCTCACTCGCCACATCGTTTGCCCGTGCCATGGAGTCAAGAATCTCCTTTGAAAACCTCTGCAACCCAGCCAGACAAAACCACAGGGTACCATCAGTAACACTTAAATCATTTACATATTAGTTTGGATGTTGCAATACTTCAGATTCCTAAAATACCTTTCTCATAGCACACAGACAAAGATATCATGCAGTCAACATCAACCTGAGTGCGATATTTAGAATTACATTTTTTAAGAGAGTGTTAGGCTGGCCACTATTTGCAACTGACTGCTTTACACCAAAACCTGGAGTTATGGCTTCATTTCAGTGAGCACACATTCAGTACTACAGTCTTGGATATTAATCATGTGTTGCTCATAAGTATGCTTTGGTCTTTAAAGTGACCATACCTGGTAGTATGTGTCATAGATGCTCTGCAGCAGGCTAGTGAGAGGTATCTCCATCAGGATCAGTAAGGTCAGCTTCCAGGACAGACCGAACATGACAACCATTATGCCCAGTAACTCAATTAGGGTCCTCAGTAGGAGGTTGGTACTCAAAGAAACGACGTGTCCCATCAGACCAGTGTCTGCAGACAGCCTGGATGCAAGATCCCCTGTAGGATGCACTCACACATTAACCAGCAGAAATGTCCCTCAGCCTGGAACTAGTCACTGAACCTCAAAATGACAGTAACTATCAGTAGCACCTAACATTAACGTTTCCTTATGTTTAAACAATGCACTATTTTTTGTTACTGGATACTTGTTTTAAGCTTTTTACCTAATTTAAAAGTCTTTTTGTTCACTGAAATTAAAATAGGTATTTAAAATAATTCAGATTAAATATTCAGATATTACTCCATAAAGAACCATATTCTGACACATTTAATTAAAATATGGCTTCCAACCACTTTCATTCAGTCCCTTGCCTTGGGAACCATCCAAGTGGTCACTGTGAGTTGGCTTTGACTACATGGCACTTCCATTATCATCATGGCTTTTAAAACTGATTGTAAAAAGCCAAGCAGCAGGATGAAATTCAAAGCAACCAATGCATTCATATGGTATTTGGCATGCAGATGCGAAGTAGGTTATACCAGTTTTAGTTGATTCAAAGAAGCCGATCTCCTGGAACACCAGGGAACCGAAGAGCTGGACCTTCACCTTGCGTGTGAAACTGCTGATGGCACAGCTGAAGAAACCTTCTCGACAACCTACACTGAGTGTGCTGAAAGAGAAGGATCAACATAATTATCACATTCAAACTGCTACCATTACAGTATAACCAGGCTTTCACATAGTATCAGCAGGCAGGTCATAGCGAACAGTTTTCTAAATCCTCAAAGTAGAGGACTTTTTTCACAGAAAGCAAAGGGTTGGAGGTTTCTGGAGAAAAAAATAGTTTTTTTTATGATTTGTTAAAAGCAAAAGCAATTATGAGGCACGTGTTATACGTGTCAGTCACTGACTTGCCAAAGGAGAAGAGACTCATGAGGAAAAGAGCAGATGGGAAGTCATTCCAGTGGGATGGGGAGCCCAGAGCATCAATTATCTTTCCAGTTTGTAAAAGAGCAAAGAGCTCACCTGCAAAACAGGTGGTAAAATACAATCATTTCAGATCCAGTTCAGCTCCAATTGACTTCACATTTTTTTATTTTTTAATCTGGGAAAAGCATAATGATACTTACAAAGGACCGCCAGAAACAAAAAGATCAGTGCCCCTGCAAGAATTACAAGATCTTTTTTCAGGAAGCAGATCACTCTAATAAACAATACCATAGTCTTCTGCTTCTTTTCTTTCCTGTTGTTTTCCTTGTTTGAATCAGGGAATGTGATCTCCCAAAAGAGACAAGTAGCAGCAGCTGCTACTGTGTTTAAAACCAGGAACCAGGGGTTCTCCAGCGGACCAGCACCACTTTCAAGCGGACCTCCAAACATCACTTGTCTACAGCTCTCATACACAGAGCCGAGGAAGCAGTGAGCCGCGGCCCAGCGCTTCATCACCGCTCTTTGCTTGAGGTCCACGTTGGAAAGGAGCAGACTGCAGATCAGTGCCCATCTGGTGATCGCCACTGACCACATGCACACCAGACCTCCCAGGACATCGTGGTTCCCAAACAAAGGCAGCAGTTCCGCGGTCCCGAGGCTCAGAGCGCAGAGGATCGCTGTGTCCAAACACACCGTAGACACGTACACCAGCGCACTGTACATGATGCACTTAATTCCTGTGTTAAACTTCTAAAACCTGTACTAAAGGCCCTGAAACAAAAACAATTAAACACATTTTAGAAGTGTTTAAATACATTTACAGACACAAATTCAGATGGTACACCGAAGCATAAAGAAAACCATTTCCATTCTCCCAGTGACTGAAATGTTGGGGGAAATACAGTTTTCAGCAGCGAAAAGGTAAAATGATAAAATGATGCAGAAATTATAGTACGGCAGCCATGTCCTTTAATGGTTCAGTGAAAGGCCCAACAATGTTTTGCTGTCATTTTAAAAAAACATGAAAACCGCTGTCCATGACTAATCTCTGTCATTATGAAAAGCTTTAAGGAGTCTTTCAAAAAGAAAATCATCACACACAGCTGGTATGAAACTAGGATGTGAACCTCAGAAGGACTGTTGCAAGATGTACTTCCTGAAATTAGAATGCTGAGTAATAATTATACCACAAATTTTTTTTTTCCTGGGATTTTGCTGTAATTTACTATTACTTGTTGTTAGCAGAAGTCTTTTGCAAGGTTTTGCAAAAAAAGTTTAAGGATCATTTGTAGGCTACACACTGTGAGAGGCCTAAACCACCTTCTAGACGCCTAACATACAAACAACTTTATCACTAACAGGACAAACAGAATAAAAAGAGGCGCGTGAACTTAAATTAATACATACGACGTTACCTTTGCGGGATTTTTTTAGGGTCACACAGAGAAACCGGCTCCATTCATTTTACTTTCACTTTCGAGTCTACTGTTTTCTGATGAAAAAATAGTGATTTATAAAAAGACGTGTCTTATGCGTTTGTTTCTTTCGTGTCTTTGAACTCGTACAACAAACCACGCATATCAATGGCTATTAATTCGAGTCTGTACTGAAGTAATACTCGAGATCCCTGCCGATCAATTCACTGTTTACGGAACTCGAAATCCTTGTTACGACTTCCGGTCAGCAACGCTGTTAAAATGTCAAAATAAAAGCTCCCAATCCTGAAGCCAATGTACCGCACAGTGGATCTCCGACTTACGATCTTTCAAGTAACGATGCTTTTACCCTCAGGGCTGTGCAGGGTGAACAGGAAGGGAGGCAGAACTGTTGTTTGAGCGTCCTACGTGCTACACATGGCCATTTCTTACATAATGATAATATATAATATATATGTGTGTTTGTAAATTACTGCATCCACACTAAATGTTCAAATATAAATTTCATGTTCCAGTTTGAAATGCTTTTTCATGATTCACTAACTGCCATTTTGTTACATGTCAGCCATATAATTATTGTTTGTTATTTAGTTGAGCCCTTTGTCAAATGTGATTTGCAGTTTTAGGATGATACAGAAGTACTTGGGATACTGGGACAGCTTGTAGCATAGTGGCTAGCACTACTGCCTTTGGAGCCAAAGTTTTCAGGTCTGATCCCCCCCCCCCCCCTTGTTGTAGTACCATTGAGCAAGGTACTTACCCTAAATTGCCGCAGTAAAATTATCCAGCTGTGTAAATGATTGTAAGCATGTAATAAATGTGACCTTAACATTGTAAGTTGCTTTGGAGAAAAGTGTCAGCTAAATGAAAAAAATGTAGCAGTGGTAGTGATGTTGCAGGGTTATGATAAGATAATGACAATCCAGGATAAGATATTGTGTTACAGGGAATACAAGGTCAACCTAGGGCAAGAACTACAATGTAAAGGGATAGTGAAGTGGTTACAAACAAGTATGTTAAAAAGATGAGAGATGTTTGGAAAGTTCCACTTTAATGAGCAGAAGGCATGTTTGTGATTTGGTGAAGGAGACACAAAGAGAAAACAGGTAAAGTGGAATTTGAGGTTATTCCTGACAGTAGGTAGAGATGAAAGGCTGGCGGTAACAAGGAATCCAGTCATATAGGGAGATGTCTGTTAGAAGGAGGGTCTTAAACTGCATATAGTTATACTCAAAATGAACAGCAGCTTCCATGATGTGCTGATCTGCAAGCAATGTGATGGTGCTCAGGTCTGATATTACAACAAAAACACAATGCGGTGAAAATAAAGAGATGAGCAAACATACTAATGGCAGGCCCTGAATATACTAAACTTCAGTTCCCCGAAATAGACACATATATAGTACAGGTTCATACTGAATCATTTTATTGAAAAAACCAAATGACAAGGATGTTTTGATAAAAATGTATAACAAGAGAAACATTGTCTCGGTCATCGTTTTGTGTTATTGATGGTGAATGGGGTTTTAGGCCTTTAGCAGAGATTAAAACTGAAATAAATAAGGTGAAAAATATGATCACAGAAGAAAATCATATTTACTTATACCCATCACTTTCTATATATCACAGGTAAAACATTTAAGTAGAGACAACATGATGGCCATTTCTTTCTACATATGTACAGGGATTTACATCTTTGCACTGTGACACCAAATTAACAGTTTCTTGGTTCTGCAAGGGTGTTACTGTGAGTGTAACTACTTGGGATGAAAACATGCTGGTGTGTCTGTGAAAGAAGTTTGTCTATGAGTAGGTCAACCCTATGGTTTCTAGTGTGAGTTTTGTGGGCTGTTCTCAGTAAAGATCTTCTCCCTGAGCCTGTAGTAGCTGCCCTTTCTGTCCATCAGCTCCTGGTGAGTGCCCTTCTCTAGTACTGTGCCATTGTCAATCAAAACAATCTGATCTGCTTTCTCCACTGTCTTCAGCTTGTGGGCAATAACCAGTAGAGTCTGGGAGGGGCAGCTGACCAAGGCCTGCTGGATCTATAACAGAAACAATATGTTCTCTGTCATGAAAGCGTAAATTTACAACATTAATCAAAATGATCACTTAGCATGGCTTCAAATAGAAACGTGGTATCTTGTCTATGACCACAGATTATGATTTCTAAAAACTTCTACCGTATTTTCATGAACACTGAATATCACGTTTAATAAAGTGTGCAAAGCATGAAAGTATTAACAGTTGCCACACAACAGCAGATGCAACAAATGTAGAACAATCTAATTTGTACATCAGTGTAGTGAATATGGCATCATTATTTACCATGTGTTCGGTCTCCGTGTCTAAGCAGCTGGTGATCTCATCCAGGATGAGGATCTGTGGCTCTCTGATCAGAGCTCTTGCAATGGCGATGCGCTGCTTCTGACCCCCGGAGAGCTGACCTCCTCGCTCTCCCACATCTGGAAGAGACAGAATAATAAGAATACTATACATACTAAAATTTAGAGCCAATGAAATAAATACAATACATTCCAAGAACAGCTGTCCTACAATCTTCTCTAGATATATGCATTACTGGCAAGTACACCATAAATACTGTGAAAGTATGTATGTGTGCATGGAGGAAGTGGTGTTTAATGTACATAAGTATCATTGTATGTAATAGTGCCCCTGTCCAAATTCAATAATCTGACAGGGTGTACCTGTGTCATAACCATGTTCTAGTTGGCTGATGAACCCATGAGCATTGGCTTTCTGTGCAGCGTCATACACCTTCTCCAAAGGGCAGTTTTTCAGGCCATAGGTGATATTGTCCCTGATGGACCCTGAGAACAACACAGGTTCCTGACCCACCATGGCTACCTGTCAAGGCAAAGAAACAGTTTTGTACTCACAGTGAAGTACTGTTCCATAAATCCTGTTAGTTCTGGTACAGGTAGCTGTTTGTACCTTTCTGTTCATGTTAAAGTGCAGTAATTGTGTACGTACCTTGCTATGGAGGTACTGATGCTGGTAGCTCTGAAGGGGTTGTCCATCCAGCAGGATCTCCCCCTCCTGTGGTTGGTAGAATCTCTCCAGCAGACTGACACAGGTGCTTTTACCCCCACCAGACGGTCCCACGAGTGCAGTCATCTGTCCCGGTTTCAGTTCCAAGGAGAAGCCCTAAGTCAACAAAAACCAGAAACTCTGAGAATGTGGATGGTACATTTTGGAAAAAAATATTCACTTTAATTGCATTTAAAACCGTGATGACCTGCAATGACTAGTGATTGTGAGAAAGTAGGTTTAGACTGATTTGCGTGGTTATTGTGTGCTTAAAACTGTACTGCTTCTTACACATGGCTGACATGGTGAACATCTTTCCATGATCACAAACAAAGGCCTACCTGCAGGACAGGTCGGTCTGGGCGTGTTGGGTAGGAGAAGGTGAGGTTGTGGAACTGGGCATGTCCTCTCAGAGTATCTGGCTGCAGAATCCCATCTGTGCTGACCTGGGGCTTCCTGTCCAGGTACTCAAACACCTTGCCTGCTGCACCAACTGAGTTCAGCATGTCGCCAAAGATGTAAATCAAGGTCTGTGAAAAAGATTTTCATACATCAATTTAAATATAACACAAGTCAATAATTCTCAACAAATTGAATTATCACAGCAATTGTAAGATATTAAAATATTTTAACATGGTAATATAGCTCATGATAATGTGGAAATATACATACTATATGAATAAAAAAAGAAAGGTCAGGCCTCTGAATACTCATAGCAGTCTTGTGGATATATTGCAGTACTGTTTTCCCTTCACTTTTCTCAAGGAATAAAGCACTTGAGGAGTACATTTGCTCTTATTAAAGAAGTTATAATGGAGTATGGAAGTGGCCTACAATTGAGACATACCCTGATGTTGTCTCCCAGGTCTGTTTGGTAGAGGATGAAGGACACCAGGTTCCCTGTTGTCATTTGTCCAGACTGGATGAACCTCCTGCCATAATACAACATGGCTACCTGCATCGCCATCCCTGTCAGCTGAAAATGTGAAAATGCATAGACAAAATTGATAATAAAATTGACAAAAAAAATCACAATAATGGATTACTATTCAACAAGACAGAGATATACGAAGTCTAAACTGCCAAATTTGAGCTGGTGCAAGGTGGAGTTAATTCATGGGACAGGAGTGAATCTGAGCTCAATTGTCTAGCCAATGTAAATTTTTTCCATCATTTTGTGGAAAACCTGCTGTCCAGAGTCTCTTCTGACCATGTATACAACTGCACCAAAAACTGGTCACAAAACTCTCAGTATTCATATTTTATGCCACATACAGAGTCCTAAATATATGGCACTTCACTGATCTCAAAGTATGTCTCAGTAGATGCTCAATCTCAAAATCACAAAGCTTTTAAAAATCTCTTTGCAATCAAGTAGAACATACATATCCCTCGGAGGACTGAAGGAAACAAACAAAGGTATCTGTACCCTCCGTAGCAGCAGATAAAGGGTTCTGACTGTGTCCCTGCGCACAATAAGTTTGTGAGTGTCCAGCAGCTTGTTGCCATAGCGCAGGGACTCGCTCTTCTCTGTGCTGAAGCTTCGCACACTCCTAATGCCCGCCACAGCCTCACCCGCCACATCGTTTGCTCGAGCCATGGAGTCTTGAACCTCCCTTGACAGCCTCTGCAACCCATCCACATAAAATATTTTGGTGCAATCTGTTATTTTATCAATTTTTCAATATATTAGAATCATCTAAAGTAGACAAGTAAAGTGCCTTTTTCTGTCGGCATTGTCTGAATTACACTCTGCTTGTGTCACAGAAAAAAATATTATATACATCAACCTACTCCAGTGATGATTACCTGGCACTCTTAGTTTACCACAGTCTGTGTTCATTTAGTGGACTGTCTTGTAAGTCCATGAATGAAACTTCATTTCATTACATTTACCTGATAGTATGCATCATAGATACTCTGCAGCAGTCCAGTGGCTGGTGTCTCCATCAGCATCAACACAGTCAACTTCCAGGACAGGCTGCACATGAGGGACAACATGCCCAGGGTCTTGATCAAGGTCCTCAGCAGCACATTGACGTTCAGGGCCACTGCACGTGCCATTAGAGTGGTGTCTGTAGACAGCCTGGATGTGAGGTCACCTGTAGAATGGATTTATTCTTTAACAAACCTACAATAAAACTCTAACCACATGAAACGTATAGTTAAAGGCAGCCTGCTTTGCATATATACCCAGTCACAGTAAACAAGTAAAAGTTTGTGACCATTACCAGTTTTAGTTAATTCGAAAAAGCCAATCTCCTGGTGCACCAAGGCACCAAAGAGTTTGACCTTCACTCTGCTGGTGAAACTGCTAATGGCACACATGAAGAGGCCTCCTCGGCAGCCTGCACTCAGTGAGCTGAAAAACCATAGACATCGCAAAGTTAGCACTTCATACACAAAGGAACCCCACAGATTTTATAAACAGTCAAAAAGTTTGCTTCTTTGGGAGGCACCAAAATGGAGCTGCATTTGTCGATAAATAACTAGCACTAAGATATAACTTGAGCTTTCTGTTATGTGGCTCTATGCTGCCCGAGCCATTGCTACTAACCTGGTGATGGAGAAAAGACCCATGAAGAAGATCGCTGCGCGGAAATCATGCCAATGGTACTGGGTACCAAGGATGTCAATTACCTTCCCGGTGTAAAAAGGAATAAACATTTCGCCTGTAAAATATATGAAGCAAATAATGTCATTCATGAAGTGACAGATAAATACATGTAAATCAGGAAAGAAATGGGTGCATTAACATGACTTACAGAGGACGGCTGCGGATAAGAAGACAAAAGCCCCCAGCAGAAGCAGGTAGTCCGGTCTATAGAAACGAAGGACTCTCATGAAGAGAACCCTGGCTTTCTGCTTCTTTTCTTTCCCGTTACTTTCTCCATTTGAATCAGGGAATGTGATCTCCCAGAAAAGACAGGCAGCAGCTGCTGCCACCGTGTTTAAAACCAGGAACCAGGGCTGCCAGGGGTTCTCCAGCGGAGCAGCGCCACTCTCAAGCGGACCTCCAAACATCACTTGTCTACAGCTCTCATACACAGAGCCGAGGAAGCAGTGAGCCGCGGACCAGCGCTTCATCACCGCTCTTTGCTTGAGGTCCACGTTGGAAAGGAGCAGACTGCAGATCAGTGCCCATCTGGTGATCGCCACTGACCACATGCACACCAGACCTCCCAGGACATCGTGGTTCCCAAACAAAGGCAGTAGTTCCGCGGTCCCGAGGCTCAGAGCGCAGAGGATCGCTGTGTCCAAACACACCGTAGACACGACGTACACCAGCGCACCGTACATGACGCACTTATTCCTACTTTAAACTTGTAAAATCTGTACGAAAGTACCTGACAGGCAAAAGAAAAAGTCCATTACAATCAGCTCCTCGTAACGACATGAATTATACATCCGACAATTGCCATACATGGCTTTTTACCTCGAAATATACTTACATATAAAATATTAATTTATAAATTACATTTTTCTTTTATTTTCCGTACATACGACTGTTTATATTATTTCTAATTCAACCCGAGCGTTCAGTAAGATGCTTACCTTTAGCCTGCATGTATTCTACTGATCAACTCAGTAGGCAGCCTTTTACTTTCGGTTTAGACTGAAATTCCCCTTTGCGTAAGTGAAACTTAATAAATGCGCACATTGTATCTACGATAAAGTAACAGCATCTCCTTGTTAGCCCCATCTAAATGACATCACTCATCTTTAAAAACAATTTCATTAATTCCATCTAAGATCAGAGCAAGTACGATCTCTCCGCAGATTCTGGAGATGACCGAATACCGTCTCTAGACGTCGTTGCACTTTTCCACCACCGTGTGTCACTGTTTCTCAGTCTGTTTATTTAAAACGGTACGCTGTACTGACCGGTAAGTTTTCAGACGCGCCCCAAAAGTGCTCCTTATAATAAAGTGCTATAAGTGCTACACGTATTCAAAACTACTGATATTTTCACAAATCCAGCAAAGGCTTTTGTAGTAAGCTTAAATCAAGAGAAATATTTGCAGTTTATTAAAACAACATGACTTTTTATGAGATAAATAGAGGGCAATTGGTAGTGTAGTGATTTAAGCCACAACCTTTGAACTCAGAGGACCCTGGTTCAAATTCCCCCTCCTGCTGTAGGACCCCTAGGCAAAGTTCTTACTGGTAAAAAAAATAAACCCTTACAAAAATACCCTAAGTACGCCTAAGCGTTCCCATGTATCTCCTCTTCTCATTTCTCTGCAATAGCTTCTTATAGCTGCCCAAATCAAATTCAAGACCCTAGTTAATGTCTACAAATGCATCAGTAGAACTGCTCCCAGCTGTTTACAGGTTTTCATCAACCGCTACACCCCAGCTAGACCCCTTCGCTCGTCTACTGCTCACTTGGTGGTCCTGCGGACGGAAGGTAAAGCATGGAGGTTCTCAGTTCTGGCTCCGTTGTGGTGGAACGACCTACCCCTCTCACTCACAACTGCTGGAACTCTGTCTACATTCAAGAAGGGTCTGAAAGCTCACCTTTTCTGGACCCATTTCGTCCAAGATCTCTCCAGCTCATGTACGGTGTAAATGTTCATGCACCGTAACTTCATGAACATCACAAGATAAAGCCTTTATTCAGCCACTACTCTGAAATCGCTTTGCTTGCTTGTGTATCTTATTTAAAAAAAAAAAATTGGTAGGAGGGTATCACGATTTGCCTATCCCGTGTTTTTATGCACCTACTTGAACGATGAGCCTCGGTGCAGCAAGTGGTAGGTATCATACTGTGGTTACTTGAGTCACATGTCTGCAGCTATGTCTCTTTCTTTTAATGTAATGCATAAATTGTACTTTTGCTGAGATGTACGTTGCTTTGGACAAAAGCATCTGCTAAATGAGTAAATGTAAATGTAAATGTACCCTGTTTTACAACTGGTAAGTAGTGTAACATTTTAAGTTGCCTTTTAAGTGTCAGCTAAATGAGTTAATTTAACAATACTCTCACTGTAAAAATATGGACACTTCTGCATCCATGAGTTTAGAAATAATACCTTTTCTCTGGAAGATGAATTTCCCTCTCACTCACTATCATTTAACCACTTGTCGTGGTTGTGGCAGTGTGAGGCCTATCTCAGAAGCATAGTGCAGCACTCAAGTCAGAATACATCCTGGATGGGACCCCAGTCCATTGCAGGGTAGTCTACCACCTGCATTCACTCACACTAATTGCAGTTTAGCCACTACAAATCTGAAACTTATGTATCTGGGCCATTGGAGGAAAATCTGAGCACCTAGAGGAAACCAATGAGAACAAAGAAACTCTACAGACTGAGTTGGATTCAAACCCACACCTGAACAGCCCAGGTGCTATGAGACAGCAGTGCTACCTGCTTTGCCACTGTGGTGCCCTGAAAAATGAATTTGAAATGTTTGTTTTAAAAATAAGCCATTTATTGTAATTCAGATTAAGGAAAATGTAAATGTCGAACAAAAAAAACTTGCCCCGTTCAATCTCTCATTTAACGGTTGGAAATATCTGTCAATACATTTGTCACTATAGCACAGTAAGTAGTTCTGGTTTCACTGGTCGAAAAAAGTGGGCAGTTCATTTCCAAGAATGCATTTCTCCTCTGCACCACTCTTGTCCACAGTTACAAGATAGGCCACACCACCACTGGAACCATCTCGACCCATCGCCAAGGTGAGTGCTGGGGACAGTTGGGAGAACAGAACAAAATTCTATTATCCTACAGCTGCTCAAGCATTACAGTACTGTTTTTAATTCTGAAAATGCAAACTGTAGACTGCAAGGTCAAACCAAATATTCTGCATTTATATAATAAACCTTTGAAATGTGTCTATGATGCCAAACACTGAAATAATATGATTCTATTCATAGATTTTCTCATTTTCAAATTCAAATTATAATGAAGGGACAGCGATCTTATGTACAATAGTAAAGACAGGACTGGTATCAGACATTCAATTCTTGTGAGGTATTATTGCTATGAGACCCTACTGAGAAGTAACTGACTACTGCTGACCATTGATGACAAACTGCTGGCACTCTTCTTTGCTCATGCCAGGTCGGTATTCAGCATCAACAAAGCCGTAGATGTAGGAACTACCCGATCCACCCACTGCGAAGGGCTGTCTGGACAGGAGGCCGTTCAGGGTCACATACACCTGAAGGAAGGAAGTAGCACTATGAAGACACATTTAGATAGGTGTTCAAAACACTTTGTAATTTACAAAGGTGAAACATGTCATCATATGGCATGAAACAGTTCCTGAAGGTTTGCAGTAGGTTGTCTGAGCAAGATTGATGTTGAAGCTCTGTCCACCTTTTACATATTCACTATTTCCCTGTATAATCAAACACCAACCTGTCCTCCAGCTCTCTTGTCCCATCCACCAACGATTAGATGGGCAGACAGCTCTTCCTTGTACCTGTAGGAGATGTTCTTCACCAGAGTGGCAGCAGAGCAAACAAGAGGTTCCTCTCCTATCTCTACACTATAACACAGAAAGAGGATTGTCAAGAACATGCTTCTGGCTATTAGCAAACAATGAGGATTCCTGGTAAATACTGGGGCCCTTAATCAGGATGGTACCTGTGCACATCCATCTGGTAGTTCACAACCTCTGCAATAGTCTGAGCATCAGCTGCAGAGCCGGACAGAGCACAGAAGATCTTGTCATGGAGGGGAGAGAGCTTGTTCATCACCCGGTTTACTACTGACTGCCTGAAACCAAAATAAAGAAGGTTTTAAAACTGGCAAATATGATAGAAAATTAGTATTTGTAGAGAATAGGAGAAATGGTGAGAGGCTTACCCTGCAGACACACGGGAGTCTGATCCCAGGACAACTCCGCCATCAAACTCAATGGCTATAATGGTTGTCTACAAAACAAACAGAGCAAATACAGCTGACACAACTTTTAATTTGGTCTAGCTGACTTCGGACATGTTCTTATACAACAATGGAAGGTAATCAAGACTTCACGATGTGCCTTGTACAAAGTCAGCAGAATATTACTATTTAATAACAATGCTGTCAGTCCATACAGTGCACAATTCCTATCATCACTCTCATTCATTGATTGTAAACCTTGCTCCTTATATAACCTCCACTGCAGTAGCAGCCAATGTTTGAAGACATCACATATAAAACTGTCACTCGCACACTATGGGTGAACCTACCCACCCACTTAATTTTTATGTACCCAGTTTACCCCCATTTCTACGATATGTAAGTTATGTTCATTGAACGCCACACAGCGAGTCTATACACCTGCAGTCGCACGCTGTACTTCTTACCCCTGTTTTAACTTCCTCGGAAAGCCAGTCAGATTCAAACGATTCCTCCAACATACTGTCCTTTTAGTATGGAAGTGAGCGATACTGGCAGATAATGCTTTGTTAGGGTTTAGCACCCGACGGAAGACCTGAGCTGCACGATCGACGTCCGGAGTCTGGAGGAAAAAAGCGACTCGATAGCGAGAGACGCTAAAAAAAAAAGGAGCGGATAACGAAAGAGTTTCGATACGGAGCGACGCTGCGGCCCGGGCGCATAAAGCTGTAACAGCGCGGTTGTTGCCTTGTTTCAGCACTACTTAGTTTAAATACTAGATTTGCTGATTTTCGAGGCCTGTTCATCCATTATTTCTGAAAGAACCGAAAATGAAACTTAATCAATGTGACTGTTTACTGGTGGGAGGGGCGTGTTGAAATGCGAGTCAAATTTTCGTCTTACTTCAGAATTTGTCACTTATCATGAATTTTTCCTTTTTCCACTTATAACTTATTTACACCACTAAACAGTGTTTTTCATTTGTCTAGACTAGTAGTGCTTAAATGAATATTAAATATTTTACCATAGGAGAGGGGGTGCGGTGGCGCAGTGGGTTGGACCACAGTCCTGCTCTCCGGTGGGTCTGGGGTTTGAGTCCTGCTTGGGGTGCCTTGCGATGGACTGGCGTCCCGTCCTGGGTGTGTCCCCTTCCCCCTCCGGCCTTACGCCGTGTTACCGGGTAGGCTCTGGTTCCCCGTGACCCCGTATGGGACAAGCGGTTCTGAAAATGTGTGTGTGTGTGTATTTTACCATATACATTTCGAATTTTATTTAATATGATGGTGTAGTCTATTATCTGAACTCTTCCATCCCGGCAGATGGATATCCATCCCGGATATAATAGCCTCTTTTATCGAAATTTAGGTTAACAACCAGGGTGGACCTGTTAAAACTTTTTTAAAAGTTAAAAGTTTTATGTTACGATCAATCTCTGCCATTTTTTTCATACCCACCACAAGAATACTGCTTTACATTAATATATTACGCACATAATTTATTTACAGTACATCCATAAAATAAATAAACTGGCTGTTCTTTCTTCTGCTTTTCCAGTTGAGCATCGGGGAAAACATTAATTACCAAAACCAGTACTCCTGATGTTTTGCTATTAGTGACCTACAAATATCAGTAGCATAATGTAGAAGTTCACTATAATTTTCACAGTGTACATGGTTTTAGCAAGACTTTAACAGCTAAAATAAAATCAAGATTAGAGTTATTCAAACCAATCAGTGTCAATGACCGCTTAAACATTAAGTCATAATCAAACAAATTGCTGTCAATTTAAACAACTTTGTAACAGCCTCAAGGTTTATGATTTTTTTATTTGCAACTTAACATACAAAAAAACACTGAAAAACAAAGCTACGTGTTGGTCAGTAAAAACTAGGGGTCATAGAGAAGGACAGAAAATTACAAAGGCTTTCAAATGAATGGATGTTTTAGTGTATGGAGAATGAATCCACAGCTCCAACAGGATTTAAAGGATTTTTTCTGATAGTTTTTGTTGGTAATTTTGTATGTTTTAAAGTTGTTTTTATTCCTAGGTGCAGCACTTCACGGGTCAGCAACAGCTGAAAGACATGGTGAATTCTTTCTACTGATCGTGGAACTTGGGCAGTTTATCTCCAGGGATGACGATATGCTCCGCTCCTTCCTCTGTGATCACCACCAGATGGATGATGCCACCGCTTACATTGTCTCTGCCCATTGCTAAGGCGAGAGCTTGAGAAAGAAACAAGACAGACTGTTAGAACAACTGCAATATGCAATCATAATGAAGGGTTCCCTGCCACTCCTTGTTATTTTAGCAAAGTAATTTAAAATATCAGCCATATGTAATGGAAAGAAAAGAAATGTAAAGAATACAGAACACGATGAAGTGATACATTAGTTCAGATAAGTTACATGGAACAATGAATTACTTCAGCTGACCAAATTTAAAACTTTATCCTTACCCAAAGGTAAGTTACTGCTTCACTTTCAATGTTGTCACTTTTATTAAAAATGTTCAAATTTTTCTGTAACAATTCACGCTAAGCATGTCCCTCAAGGTATAAACAGTAGGTTCTTAACCTGCAACCTTAAAACTACAAATGTGTCTGACCTGATTCATTTTTCACACTGTACAACTGATATAATACTGGCAGTAAAGACTTTTCCAAAGTTCAAAGCCTTTTAAATATTAATACACTGTACCATTTGTGGCAAACTGCAGGCACTCTTCACGACTCATGTCTGCCTTGTATTTTGCATCCACGTAGCCGTAGATGTAGGTGCTGCCTGACCCACCAATGGTAAAGGGCAGGCTGAGCAACATGCCCCCTAGAGACACTGTATACACCTGTATGGAGAAAAGGGTTTGGGATGGGCTATCATGCATTAAAAAGGATGGCACCAAATAAAGCAGAATGACACTGGCTTTCTATAACCTCTACAATAGTATTTTTCTGTGTGCATACCATCTTTTCTGAGAAACTCAAAGGTAATTAATGAAATGAAAGTAAGGATTCTTAATCTTTCCAGAAATTTGTAGGTTAGACAACCCTGTCAGTATATTGCCAACCTCAATCTTGAACAATATATGATCTTTTGGTGAAAGAGAACCTTCAAAAAATGCTTCACTAAAGTATTTATTTAGAAAAATTGATTAATTTACTATGTATTTCAGGTGGTAACAGACATGTATTCTCTAAAATTCTGCAGGTTTGTGCCTCTGGGGGCCGGGGTCTGGCCAGTCTTGTCATACGAGCAGGCTCACCTGTGGGCCTTTCTTCTTGTCCCAGCCAGCGGTGATGAAACCAGCTTGCAGCTCTTCCTTGTTGCTGTAGCACAGCTCTCGCAAAACAGAGGCTGCTGCCTTAACAAGAGGCGGGGAGTCCATCTGGACACTATCTCAAATGGACACAGTATAATATTAATATCTCTGTAAGCACTTTAGACTAGTAGAGTGTCACAAAGGAACAGTAGAATTACACATCACATGTTACAGTTCATTTTGCTTTACAAAGCAGAAAGCATGTAACAGATTTTACACAGTATGCTGGTCAACAATGCTTGACCAAGTAAAAATATCAATATAATTGTGTAAATTGTTAATTTTTATACCATGCTGATCTTTATTCCATGCTGAAGAAGACCAACACAGGTGTTGTTCAGCTTCTAATATAGATTAAATGTTACGTATAATATTGGAAAAGACTAGTGAAGATTACCTGTGAAATGACAGCTGGAATTTGGCTGCTCTAGTGACTGCTTGAGCATCTGCCAGGGAGCCAGCGATACAGCAGAATATTCTGTCATGTACCTGGATCAGCTTGTTGATCACTCTGGAGGCCACATAAGACCTAAAACAGGATAGTCAGAAACTTTTCAGTGACATTTCTAGCGTACAGTCTGTAGCAGTGATACAACAGTTAAGAGAACGTGAAAAACATCCTACTAAAAACTAAACTCTTGTGTTATATCTAATTTATTTTAGCATAAAAGTTCTTTGAAGATGATCTATCAACATCTTAAGAAAGAATAAAACAATCTACGCCAAATATGCTTAGCCGTTTGAAATGTGACTGTTTAGATGTTGGACAGAAAAGTGAGTCACATCGCATTAAGAGTTGGTGGTACTGAACATCAGCTGTTAATATGAGCACACGGTGAACTCACCCTCCAATGGAGGCCCGTGAGTCTGAGCCGATGAGCACTCCTCCTCTAAACTTCACAGCCAGGATAGTGGTCTGCACATCAAAGTGAGGTACATCCATAGGATGACAGTCATAAAGAGTGCCATCAGACATCATCCTCAGAATCATCAACCTTATTCAGTTGATTTCTGCATTTAGCATGCTGTGCTTTAGCTTCATTCCTAAAAAGTTCTCACAGTCCTTAATGTACAGTAATGGAAACACCACAAAGGCTTAAAACAGTTACCATGATCAATCACAGCTATATACAGTGCACAACAAGCAAGAGACCATTTCATTTCGCAGATAAAAATTTTAAAGGATTTGATCTTAAATCGACAAGAAATGTTTGAATCATGACAAACTCGAAAGTGAAAGTAAATGTAGAAGAAGAAAAACGTGTAAATTTGATGTTTACAAATGAACATTTCCCTGCTGCTCAGATACACGAACACAAATAATTCAATCACCGGGCTTCAATGTTCAACTACAGTCTACAATGGAAATAATATGATTCCCCCCCCCCCCCTCCGGTGGCGGTGAGGAGAGTCTCTCAGACTTGTTGACCATTAAAATTTTCCTCCGTCCCCCCTCCCCGCAGTGAGGGCCAGGTACTCACCCCTGTACTAACACCTTTGACTCTCGAGTCCGTCGTGTGTCTCTCCATTTCTGTAAATCTTTATGGAACCAGAACTTGGACAATGTTCTTTCTGCTTAGAAATACGGTACTACATGTGTCAAAAGTTACCCTAAAATACCGCATGTACGCGTAGTGAGAAACAGCGACATCGTGCGGCGGGAAACTCGGAGACCGAAGCCGGAGAAACACACGGAACACAAGAGTCTTGCACTGAAATAAGATCGGGAAATTTCTTTCTTGAAATGGCGCTATCGTATATCTTAGAAACTCCGTGTCCAGGTTTTAACTTCGAAAATTCGACCAGGTAATACTTTTAACTAGAGTACGGATTGTGGATATTTGCGTGTTGTCTGCAAAAAATGATTTGAACTCCGTTCATGAAACCGAAAGTATAATAATTCTAAGAAGTACGCTTGCAAGAATAATAACGTTGTTAGGAGTTATTATTTTTTTTTCTTTTAACCTTAAAAAATACGATTGAAAGATAAACATAGCAAGTTTTCTTCTATCTCCAAAATGCAAACACACGACATGATTTTAACCGTACCAGACCAGGTTACTCAACTGTGATGCTAATTCTTCCATCATGTATCGATTGACTGTAACGTGTCGTTTTCCGTTGCCAGGAATACTGTGTTGGACGGGCTGCTCAGTGGGGGCAAGAGCAAGACTCCATCTCCTCTGAAAACAGGGACTACCATAGCCGGCGTGGTGTGTGAGGTACAGTAACAGTGTGAACAGAGTAAAACTCACACCTGTTGTTGCGCATGCATACACCCGACAGCCTGATGCTCAGGGACCGCTGTCCACAAAACATATTTATTCAATCAATGCAATTATACTCATAGATGTATTCACTGTTTTGGTGTCATCCAGGATGTCCAAGTATGCAGAACTTCTGAGCTGGCAGGGCTTTATGTTTCAACACCACTGGTGCACTGCTGTATTTGGGTAAATGAGCCCTGGTGGAAACCCTGTTCCTCGGAAATGTCTCCTTACCTTCTGTGTGTCCCTGTGTGTGTAGTGTGATCTGATAGAGTGGAGGGGACCACTTTTTTGTAATTAAAGCAAAATATGGTATAGAAGAATGTCTTGGAGTGTTACTCTTTGGTTTTGTTGGAATTTACCCTGTTTTATGCCTGGCGTTCTAATGAAGGATAAGGCCTGCTTTTCCTGCAACAAGTAAATTTAGTTAAATTGAAAATGTGAGGCATAATTTATTTTTTGATAAATAGCTTCCCAGTTGGAATCCCACACACATACACATTGTCTGAAACCACTTGTCCCGAGTGGACTTACGGCGAGCCAGAGCCTAACCTGGCAACACACGGCACAAGGCCAGAGGGGACGCATCCAGGACAGGACACCAGCCTGCTGCAAGGCACCCCAAGCAGGACTCGAACCCCAGATCCACCAGAGAGGAGGACCCGGCCAAACCTACTACGCCACCATGCCCCCTTAGCTAGAATTAGCTGTTTTTTTAATTTTTATTTTTTATAGCTCCTCTCAATACTCTATGGGAAATAAAACAAATTCCGCTGGAGTTCAGAGCCAAAGCTCTCTCTTCTCTCATCCTTGTCCACTCCTTAATGTATCTGCAAAGCAACTGCACAGTATGTAACTGCAGCAGCAGTCAACTTTAGATTTAGAATGGTCAAGATGATTTTCTGCAATGTTCTTTCCATCACCAAGACACTGAAGACATTGTGCACGCATGTACTTTTTGAGTCCTATATCTCTCATAATTTGTTTTAACGCAACTCCTGAGCTGCCAGTTAAACAGCTGTTGTCTTTCTATTCCGGTATCAGGGGTCACATGTCTGAAAAGTTCTGAAAAGTTAAATACACAAAAAGTTCTGTTTTGTTTTCTTGTTTATTATTTAGGGTGGTGTAGTGCTGGGTGCAGACACCAGAGCAACCTCCAGTGAAGTTGTAGCTGACAAGATGTGTGCAAAGATCCACTACATTGCTCCAAATATTTAGTGAGTGGCTATTGATGACAAAGCCCCATACTTAGCTTACCCTTTTATGTAGATATGTTACATAACCTGTTGCAGTTAATGTAGAGACTAACTTTTTCTGTAGATTGAGGTGTGTGTGCACCCTGGGTCTTTCTCATCAATCTTGCCTGGCTCCATCCTTGGTCCCATTCAGTTGTTGTGGTGCCGGGACAGCAGCAGACACGGAGAAGACAACGGAGCTCCTTGCTTCCAACCTCTCCATCTTCTCACTGAATAGTGGCAGGAATCCACGGGTTGTTATGGCGGCGCAGATTGTTCAGGACATGCTTTTTAGGTATGTTTATGTGTCAGTCAATACTTCAAGCTTAAGGTTTCATGTCTGTTCACTGTGCTATGCTGTGATAATTATTTGTTGCTGTACTCAGTGTGTGAGAGCATATGATTGTAGTGCAGAGAAATGTCCCTCTGTCAACTCACGCTTATCCTGTTTGGAAGGTACCATGGCCAGATTGGAGCAAATCTGATCCTTGGAGGGGTGGACTGTGCAGGAGGCCATCTGTACACTATTGGGCCCTATGGAGACATGGACAAAGTGCCATATTTGGCAATGGGTAAATGATGCAAGGAATGTCCTGGACTGGTATTGCCACAAGAAATTTCTGCAGCTATGTCTCCTTCTCCTTCTCTTGATGTAATGCATAAATTGTACTTTTGCTGAGATGTACATCACTTTGGACAAAAGCATCTGCTAAATGAATAAATGTAAATGTAAATCTGCTATATTCTAATCACTGCTAGTATTCATCAATTCTATTATTTTAATATATCCTGTAGTAGCCCATTTCTATATGTTTAAGTAACAAATATATTATTACTACGGTTTAGCTTATTCCTTTGACCAAGATGATTTACAATGCTTGACATACTGTACTAAGAAATAGCTTTCCATCCACAGCAGGACTAGGAGATCTTACACTCACCTACTAAGGATGATTTAGATTCACAAGTTCATTTGAATCATGTCTTTGAACTGTGAGGGGAAACTAGAGCACAAACTGGTACTGATGGTACAAACTGAACCATCCCCAAACCCACAGCACAGGAGCTATGAGGCTGTTGAAATTAATATTTCTTTGTTTTCATGGGTTGTGTTAAGGGTCCGGGGATCTTGCTGCTATGGCGATACTGGAAGACGGTTTCAAACCAAATATGGAGGTAAGAAGTGGTCAGTCACAACCAATTTATATGTTTTTGTTGAGCTCATATTTACACTGTCCGCTGTCTTTCAGCTGGAATCTGCAAAGAAACTGGTCCGAGATGCCATCCACTCTGGCATCATGAGTGACCTGGGTTCAGGCAACAATGTAGATATATGTGTCATCACCAGACAAGGAGTGGATTATATCAGACCTTATGAAGAATCTGTGTACAAGGACAAGAGGTATGTGCTGAAAGCCAAATTCAAAAATTTGAAAATTTCAGAAAAAAATTCTAATGGAACAGTTGAGCCAGTATACTTCATTAACTTGTCTCTCTCAGCATGGAGTTATCCTCCAGTGGAGTCCTGGTATTTCATATTTGTCCTCCGTTCAGTCAATTTAACACTGCCTTGCATTATATCAGTAACACTTTATTGTAAAACTGAAAGTTCAGTGCATCTATGCATCTGTATTTAATAACCTTTTCAATTTTGTGAGGCCTCATTCACTGCAATTATTTGTTGCTTTTCACGTATTTTATTTTTAAAACTCATCTATTTTTCTTTCAGGGAGCGAAGGTACAAGTACAAGGCAGGAACATCTGCAGTGTTGACTGAAAGAGTGATTCCCCTGGAGGTGGTTGAGGAGACAGTGCAGAGTATGGACACAGCCTGAAGCAAACCGCAGAACTGAGGACCTCAAGAACGTGTCTCTCAATAACCCTGAACAAAAGCACTGTGCTGAGATTGGACTGCTGAAACACCCTGGCAGGATATATTTATAAATGTATAAAGCAAGACCATGTACAATTAAGATCGCAAAATTCATGATTAGTTAAACATAACATTGTGAAAATGTACAACCATTAGAAAACAATACAGAATTGTACCATTACAGCTGTCAGTTTCTTTATTTGAAGTTAATAAATTCTCCAACCTCTTTGTCCAGGAACCTTGTCTTGTTTTTTTCATTGTCTATGCATTTTACTGTTACTACATCCCACTTTCTTTAGAGAAACAACTTTTAACTGACAAGCTGAACTTAAATTAAGCAGAAATATCCAGAATTTTCTTCAAGTTCAAGTTCTTTTTCTTGTCATTCCTCTATACAGCTTGTATACAGTTGAACGAAATGTCATTTCTCCTGAGACCAACCTGCAACACAGAACAGCTGACAGCTTCTTGACAGCTTCCTCATTAATACCTGAATACTCAGCATAAATCGAGCACCTCTGTAGTCAAAATACTAGGAAAACATTTTCTACATAATGATGGAATAAGAGACTTAGTAAGTAAATACTTAATGATGAGGGGGGGCGCGGTGGCGCAGTGGGTTGGACCACGGTCCTGCTCTCCGGTGGGTCTGGGGTTCGAGTCCCGCTTGGGGTGCCTTGCGACGGACTGGCGTCCCGTCCTGGGTGTGTCCCCTCCCTCTCCAGCCTTACGCCCTGAGTTGCCGGGTAGGCTCCGGTTCCCCGTGACCCCGTATGGGACAAGCGGTTCTGAAAATGTGTGTGTGTGTGTGTGTACTTAATGATGAACTGTAACTAAGTTAATGAAGTGTAACAAAACTCAGTAATATTGCAATAACATTTATTCACTTAGCAGATGCTTTTCTCCAAAGCAACTTCCAATGAGCTCTATGTAGTGTTATTAGCCCACACACCTTATTCACCGTGGTGACTCACACTGCTTGATACACTACTTACAAGGAGCTACTTATCCATGCATCAGTGAAACACACTCACTCTGTGACACTCATACACACTAAGGGGGAACCTGAACAGCATGTCTTTGGACTGTGGGAGGAAACCAGAGCACCCAGAGGAAACCCACACAGACACAGGGAGAACATGCAAACTCCACACCAGGCTGAGTGCAGATCGAACCCACATTCTCTCACAACACCCAGGCGCTGTCAGACAGCAGCTCTACTCACTGTGCCACCAAAAATAAAATAACTGCATATTCTCCCTATGTCGCCGTGTGTTTCCTCGGAGTCTCCGGTTTCCACTCACATTTCTAAGATATGGCGTTAAGGTGAATCGGTGACGCTAAATTTGCCGCAGTGTGTGTGGCTATGTATGCTGCAATGCACTGCCGTTCTGTCCAGGTTGTATCCCCCTCAGCCTTGAACCCAAAGCTTCGATAATTATAGGCTTCCGATCACCGCGATCCTGATCAGAACAACGCATTATTTAAATTGTATGGGGTATTATTATTTCCAGAGTACGTCTAAGGTAAACAGAGATGACAACAGTCAAGGGATGATATTCCAGGTTGCGACATGACAGTGATAAGGGACGAGCGCTAAGAAACCCGCCTCGCTGAATTCTTCCTAAAAATATGTGACGCGCCTCAATGTCGCCCTGTTATTGGATCTAATTTCACAAACCTGTTCCCTCATTTTTTTAGCCAGTTGGGCGGTTGCGTGTTACACGTTTGCAAAGTTAAAACACGACGGTGAAATGGTGATGTGTAACAAAACACGTTTTGCAATCATGTCAGCAATAAATAAGACACAATGTAGCGCTTGGAAAAATGTGCACTGATAGAAACGGCGGGTTTATAGAGCAATAAAATCGAAAGTAAAGAAAAATCCTTTCGGTTTCGACAGAAATTTACCGGAAGCGCATCGCCGCGATCGCGGTCCCGTTTTTACCAGGTTTTACTGTTAATGTAAATATATTGTAACGCTCATCTATCTCGGTGTTCCCTGTCTAGAGGAAACCATCATGGCTTTACTTGACGTGAGTGGGTTCGGGGCTCATTCGGACCTGCGGCTGTTCGGAGCGGCGCCCAAGCACTTTTTGGACCCGCAGAATCACTTCACCTTCAGTGTCAAAAGGCAGGAGTTCGCGGTGCCCGTGGGGGTCGATGTGAGTAAAAATGGAGGAGAAGCTGGTTTAAAATATTCTGATTTGTACTACACTGAGTGATATTTTCTGTTTTATAGCCGCTCATAACCGAGAAGAGCTGGAGTGAAAATGATCAGTTGCTCACTTGCATGGAAGGGCTCTGTTTTACACACTATGAATATTTATGCCAAAAGTCAGTGTGTATCATGTTATGTTCTGTTTGTGTGCGGCAGCCCTCCGCCTTTCTCAGGTCATGCAGCCGTGAAGGAGGGGTATCCATTGACCTGAACCATGGCACCACCACTCTGGCCTTCAAGTTCCGCCACGGGGTCATCGTCGCTGTGGACTCCAGAGCATCATCTGGAAGTTACATCGGTGCAGACTGTTTGCTTTGCGTTTTTCTGTTACAGTAGATACATTCATTATTACACCCTATATCATTTTACAGATGTATGGCATCATGTTGTAGTAAACTGATCTGGATGGTTGTTACTATAGGTGTAATAGGTGGACCCCATTTTCAAACCATCCTACTGTACACCTCGCAATATATTTACATTAATTAATTTAGCTGATGCTTTTCTTCAAGACAACTTATAATGCTGAGCTACGTAGAAGTATTAATTCACTTATTTAGCTGGGTAACCTTTACTGGAGCAATTTTGGGTAAGTATGCTCAAGGTACTACAGCTAGGGATGGGATTTAAACCTCCCTTGGGTACAAAGGCAGCAGCTCCAACCACTACACTATCAACTCCCTCCCAATATCTGTATATAAACCCACTTAGAATGAGTGCTAATATTTTTTGGTACCCCAATACCTGACAAGTTATGCTGTTATGGTTGTTATAAATGTCCCTGTTTTCATCATTTTTACTGAATCAGAAGTTACAGGTACATCACAGTGCATTTTATTGTGAATATTAATATTTTATTTGCTAATAGAGCTCAATGTATTCTTTTTAGCTTCAAAAGATGTAAACAAGGTGATTGAGATCAACCCCTATCTGCTGGGGACGATGTCGGGATGTGCTGCTGACTGCCAGTACTGGGAAAGACTGCTGGCTAAAGAGTGCAGGTCTGTGTCTGTCTCTGTGCTTCTATTTGTCTGCTTATATATGTATATCCTGGAGTTTGTTTTGTTTGTTTGTATGCTTGTTGTGTTTGTTTTTGATGTTTTTTAGTGCTTACAAGTGTGGTTGTCAGAAAGTCATATTCATAGATTGACTTTATTGGGACCCATTCTAATGCCCTTTGTGATTCAGGCTTTACAAGCTACGGAACAAGGAGCGGATCTCAGTGTCTGCTGCCTCCAAGCTGCTGTCCAACATGATGTGTGGATACCGGGGGATGGGTCTCTCCATGGGCAGCATGATCTGTGGATGGGACAAAAAGGTGCTGAAATGATAGTGTTTCTGTATCCACTTTGTTTTAAAAGTGTGCTGTGAAGGAGGAGCACTTTTAAAATGTTTTTCAAATAGAACATTTTCAAAAAGAGAGTCAATGTTTTTCTTTGATAAATATTTTAAAGTCATCTTTCCCCTAGAAAGGTTTCTTATTACCTAAAAGAGTGATTCTTTACAAAACATCATTGTCAGTTTTTCTTCAATTCATAGTGTGAAATTTCATCTCCAGGGCCCAGGCCTGTACTACGTGGATGAGAATGGTACTCGTCTCTCGGGTAGGATGTTCTCCACGGGCTGCGGGAACAGTTATGCTTATGGTGTGATGGACAGTGGTTATAGAGAAGATCTCACAGTTGAGGAGGCTTATGAGCTGGGACGCCGGGCAATCGCCCATGCGACACACAGAGATGCCTACTCTGGAGGGGTCATCAACAGTGAGTCATCATCTAATACATTTGTTTCTTTCTCTATTACCTTTGAGAAATGCATCACTCAATAAAATTGTATTAAAAATACGACAAAAATTAGTACACCTGGAACGTGGAATTAGACTTGAAGCAAATTAATGTTCTAGTCTTAAGTTGTATTCATTACCATGAATAAATGTGCATTCCTGACACTGATGATGGAAGCTAAATCGAAACAATATCACAGTTCTCAATGTTTTAACAGTGTTACTGTATGTGTATGTGCAGTGTACCACATGCAGGAGGACGGCTGGATCAAGGTGTGTCAGGAAGACGTCTCTGAGCTGATACACAAATACAGAAAAGGCATGTTCTGAACCCAGTTTTCATCATTCATCTTTGCATACCATCACTACTCTGTCAGCATGTCTAACATAAAAATAAAGACTTTTATTCTGAAAAAAGTTAGTTTTTGGCTTAATCAAGATTCAAGATCATGATTCAGGATTCAAGATTTTATTTGTCACATACACAGTTATATACACATACAACCTGTAGTGTATATAACTGTAGACTGTGCGAACAAGACAATAAATTAGAGAAACATATTTAAAAAAAGACAAGAGAGCTAAAATGTAGGAAACTGAAGTTAAAATTTAGAGAACAAAAAGTGTGCACGATATTAAATGTGCATTAATAAAGTGCAATGTACAGCACAATGAAATCAGCACAGTGCAATGTGAAATGTGCAATCAGCACAGTGAAAAAGTGGAAGACATAAAAATAAGAAATGATATAACCTGTACTTTGCAAAATGGACCAAAACTATATATACCACTAACACATTCACATTCAAGGAAAATCCATACTCTACAAAGAGAGAAATTTAAGAATAAATTGGTGTGAACCTCCTAAAAAGACATCTGCAATAATATGCAGTAACAGCAGCTATCACAAAACAGAGTTAAAAAGTAGAAGGTAGTATGAGCTCCCAAAAATTGCACTGAGTCTGTTCTTTAGATTCAGTGAGTTTTAAATGGACATGTCTAGGCATATTATACACCGAGAGGTGAGAATTTATGTGTTGGCAGAGGATCCTGGGAACTGGTATGTTTATGGTCATGATGTCTCATTTTATACAAAATTAACATAAAAGCTTCTTCAGCCCCTCTGTAAAGTGGTTTGAGTACATCCTCATTGTGGGCACTTGTTGGAACGGCTCTGGTCCCCACCCATGCAATTGCTCATATTAAAGCCTTTGTTCAAGTCTGCGCCTCAATCTCTTTTTGAGTTACACAAATTTATTCTCCTTTTCTAGGGCTGCAATAAAGTATTGTACTTGCAGGTACTTCTGGAAGTCTGTATTGGGGAGGCTGATTTTATTTTTTTAGAGGCTGAAACTCAACCATTCATTTGATAAACATTTGGATAATGTAAATTCTACCAAACATTGAAATGGGTAATGAGCTCCACAAAGCCACACCCTCCAAAAAGTCCCAGTGTTATGTAAAGTGCTGGCAGCGGGATATCCTTTGCATCTATGAGTAGCTGTTGCAGAATGGTTTAAACTCTGGGCTCTAGACTCTTTTGTGGTGACCATGGCTTTACAATGTAAGGGTTGCTTCTTGCATGAGTCCCATTCACAAAGAAAACAGCAATATTTGTGTATCCAAGTTCCATTCTGAGCAGAAGCCCTACCCCCTTCATGTCATGTGGAAGGAGGCTTTGGGATGAACACATGTGTCCTGTGGGGAATAGGTCTCATTTCTCTTTATGTTTAGATAAACATTTTTCCTTCAAAGTTATTCCACTCCCATAATACAGCACTACTGTTGTTGTTGTGCAATCATTGTAGGGAGTTGTGGGGGTTTAACGACTGCCGTGTTTTTCCAGAGCTTTTAGGCAGGTGTGTGTGCTCTATGAGTGCTGTTATCTAATGACTGGAAGATGCAGTAAAGCTCATTCTCCAACACTTCTGTCTTCCAAGTCATCTTTATGTAATTCCACTGACAGTTTGGTCCAGGCAGGCTCTTACAATATTTCTGGGCAACTTAAATATTCCATATTTAGAATATTCTATAATGTACTGTTGTACTTTATTACCATTTTAATTTATTATCTGAAGTGTTTTGTATCATTTATATACAATAATACACAGGGAAAGATGTTCAACCCCTCGTGCCAAAATCAAGGGGGGCTAGACACAAACCAACCACGCCGCAATATTCCATCCCTCCCGAAACCCCACCAAACAATTCCCTTCACAAAAAAAAAAAAAAAATAATCAGCCCACATCATGGGCAAACACCATCCTCCTTGCCGGGAGCCACCGCGTGCACTTCGTTGGGGTTGTCAAGTGGGCACCTTCCTTCGTTGATGTTTCATTGAATTGAGCCCACGACACCTCCAGAAGGCTCAACGGCGAGATCTGGCGTCCCAGACCCACCCCCCTCCATGCCCACAGTGCCATCCCAGCGACTCCACCCACAACAAACCCACCCCAACCACCAACAACCAACCAATACACCACATCAGCATATGGAGGTGACAACAAAACTCAAACCATTGATGTTCACCTAGGCGAGTACTCCCCACTCAAGTGTGCTTCCCCCAAACACCCTGGTGCCTTCTCATCCACAACCACTGACTGGATCTTTCTGCTACCTCCGACAAGCCTTTAACGGCTGCTCTTAACGACTGACCCCTAAAACCAAACTCCAACAGTAGCGACGTGGTTGATTTTGCAACAAACCCTCTAGTACCGATCTCCACTGGTCTAAACGCACTGCCAGCCTCGCTCCCTCACCTCACCAGCCAACTCAGAGTACTTCAATTTCTTCCTCTCAAAGGCATCTTCCAATGAGTCTTCGAAGGGTATTGTTAATTCAATGAAGTACACTATCCGTGCGCCCTCGGAGTACAGCACAATATCGGGTCTCAACGCCATGATCGCAATGCACTGCGGCATCTGCAGTTGTTTTCCCACGTCCGCCACCAACTTCCAGTCACGCACTTCACCCCATTTAAAACTCGTATCACCACGACCACGCGCGTGACTTATAACACTCTCCCCCTCCCGCACAAAAGAAATAAGCTTATTTCTTCCATACTGCGGGAGTGAATTAACTTCAACCTGCTTGTTCTCCAACAAGCATAGAGATATAGAGATATGTTAAAGCTAGTTGGGGTTTTTTGGATGGCCTGGGAACCAACTATAATTTCCATGAATAATGGGAAATGGGCTCCTGCTATCCACCAGATAGGAGTGTACACTCACACACGTATATATTTCTCATACAAATGGTTCTATCACTTTTTATAATTAACGTTTAACTTGTTTGCCATACATACAAAAAAATAAGGTAAATTAAACAAAAAAGCAGAGACACAAAGGCTGAAACTCCCACATGAAGAGTGCCAGTCTACAAACATCTATAGTTTGCTATGGCTACACAATTTTAGCACAAAATAATTGGACATTACAAAGTGTATGACTTCATTTTTTTATTATTCAACAATGACAATGTTTACAATGTCTAATGAGTGCAATAATTTTTTTTTTTTTAACAATCTGTAAATCACATTGGGGGTACGTTTGCCATTGTTTGTTCTTCTAAATGTTATGTGATGGTAACTTCTAACAAATAACAGTAAAAATGGGAAAACTCATGTTAAGACCCCAATACATAAAAATAAAAAATCACTGCCTACCAAAAATTCACAACAAACCAAAAATTAGAAGACAGTGCAAAGCCTACCAAAAACAACATCATTTAAAATAAAGAAAGGCATATTAAAATAATGAGACTACGCAAGCTTGTAACATCCTTCTTCTCTTCCAGTATTACAGCCTTTCATTGACAATCTCCACTTGGACCACCAGTATTCTTGTATACACTCACCACATTAGCCAACTGTAACTACAGTAAATCAAAATGAAACCCTAAGTGAAAAAAATGGCAAACATATCAAACCACCACTGATTACGGAAAGCATGTGATGCTGAAAGATCAATCACTTCAATCATCAGAGCTGCATTTTCATCTCGACACAGCTGTGTATGTCTGTGATAAAATTCTCATAACAGGACTGTATTATTCCCAAATTCCACTTGCGAAAGACCATGTTCTATAAGTTGGGTTCTTCAAATTACTTGTAGTCTTAAATCTATGTGCTGTAGTAGAACTGTATAAATGCATAACAATGTCAGAAAGAGCAGACTCAATATGTACAGTAAATTTGTGTTACTCTGTTTATATAAAGATCAGTATACGGAAAAATCTCATATACAAAGTGCTCAGAATGTACAAACCCCTTGATTTTCAGCTGCGAGGTCTGTTCTGCAGTCTGGATGACAAGGAGCTACCTGCAATTTTCATAGTTTAAGGAGAAGAGCTTATAAATATCACAGCTATTGATTTTACACTACTAATAATTTCCAGTATGTTTACTAAGAACCATCACTGAACTAAAAACAGAAATCAAAAGAAAAAACAAAACCATTAAAATTAAAAAAAAGGAACAGTAAACCAAAAAGAAAATATATGACTGAACTTTATTAAAATTTACAGGCATCTACTTTAATGTGTACAAGCAAAACTGTTGGATCGAAAAATCTTTCTATAATCCTGTGCAATTAAACATCTCTCTCTGTTGTTGAAGGCACTTCTGTTTACTCTGAGCTGTACACTGCTCTGGAAGAAAGTCTCTGCTATATGAACAACTGCAAATATATATGATATTAACCACTGTGGATAAAAAAGAGAAACAGTTGTATTAGTAACACACTCAAAGTTATGTTAACTGTACTACTTACTTGGAATAAGGCTGTCTTCAGATTTCGTCGATCCATCGTCAGAGCCTATAAAGAGAAAAAAACCAAACTCAATCCTTTTTGCTCCAGTTTAAAAAAAAAAAAAAAAAAAAGTAAAAAACCAAAAAAAGTTTATCATTAAACTTTCATAAAGTTTTAATACCAGTGAAATATGTAAGTAGTTGGGATTTTATATCAGGACTCTTGATTTTTTTTTTTTTTAAACTTTATTTATTAATTTTTTATCAAATATATCAAAACATCACAACACATAAACCAACACATCAACAACTATGTACAAAATAATCTCACAAAAAAAAAAAAAAAAAACCTCTCCTTGTACATAGTAGTGTCAGCATCCCTCCTCCCTGAACCTGTTCTTTATTCAACAGAAACGGCTAAATTTATCAGAGTAGCCTGCATAATTGACAATCTATCAAAAAGCAATTTACATTGCAGATTCCTAAACTTAGGACTCTTGATTTCTCACACATTTCAAATAAACACTCTGGTATAAATATTACTTTTAGTTTGAACGTTGAAAAGAAAGTTTGTATGTATGAAGCACTTTGACAAACTGTCAAGACTGTACCACATATCAACGTCAACAACTGCTTGTCCCGAGTGGGGCTGCGAGCGAAGGTCTAATGTGGCAGCGCAGGGCTTGAACCCCAGACCCACCACACAGCAGGCACTGGGCAACCCTGCCGCACCACCACACCACCACACCATTTTTGTTCTCTAAATTTCTGAGGGTTGCAATGTTTAACCAGAACCCCATTTTATTTATGGTTACTGACAATGAATGGAAAACTGACAAGTATAATTAAGCCCTTCAGTGGCTTATAAATTAAAATGAAAATGATATCTAAATGATATCTCATTTTTAGTTTCCTCACAATGATGCATTTGTCTGTATAAATAGAAAAAAGCCATCCACCCCCAAATGGTATCGTATGCTGTATATATCTATGTACGTAGAAATAAAGTTACTGCATCAGTGACACACTGAGAAAAGTTACAAAGTGTAACAGTTACCTGAAGACAGGCTCTCCTTAGAGCTCACTGAGTCATTCCTTGACCCTATAGCAAGGACAAAACACAAAGTTAAAGGCAGTAGAGGCACACAGATAAGTACCTGATCTGTCTACCTAATAAATATTCACTTGATCTATTAATTTTCTCTTGACGTTGCACTGAACTATGAACTCACTCATCCCAAGTAGCATTTATGACATTAAATCAGTTTATTCGGAAGTGCAAAATCAAAGAACAA
This sequence comes from Scleropages formosus, assembly GCF_900964775.1. NCBI lineage: Eukaryota > Metazoa > Chordata > Actinopteri > Osteoglossiformes > Osteoglossidae > Scleropages > Scleropages formosus. Next base: position 5,673,884 of record NC_041828.1, on the reverse strand, counting down.
AACCAACATTTCTATCACCTGCTCTGGATACTGCTTTTCTTTGATGGGCAGCTAAGAAGCCAGTTGGGAAGCCTCGGGTTTGAAAGTATACTGGATGGGGGTGCTGATGATATTTTATTTAGCATTAAGGCAAAAGAAATTCTGCAGCTGTAACAGCTGTGGACCAACTGGGGCATAAATGTTTGTTTACACGACAGCAATTCCTGCTTTTAAAGATATAATGTGATTTCGGATTGCAAAAGAACCTCATAGGTAAGGATAATGCATTAAGAACAATTACTGAATGAAAGCAAATAAACTAGTAAGTACTAGAATAAGAACTAAACTAATTAGTAATAACTTAGAATAAACAGTATGAAAATACAGGCAAATTCTTTAAAGAAAATATAAAACTAAAAACATATAGAACATTAATTTAAATAACATTAATTATGTTGCAAGCTGTAAAGAACATTTTCTTGCTGCTGCTGCTAGGCTCCCACACTTTGTGTCTGAAATATTATCCACTTTATATGACTTTTTTGGAAAGAGTCATTAAACCCATCTCTTTCAAACCCATTTTTGTCCTGATCTCCTGACAGCTACATGAAACAGTCCAACACAAGCTCCCATGATTACCTATGTATTTGTTATTTTGAATGTCGCTTCTATAGACATCTACTTGACTATGTGTAAACTGTTACAAAACCCTTTTACAATCCTGTGTAATTAGACATCTCTGTCCATTGTTGAAGGGACTTTTGTTGACCCAGAGTTGTACACTGCTCTGGAAAAAAGCATTTGTTATATGAACAACTGCATACAAATATGATATAAAATGCTGTGGATAAAAAAGAGAAATCATTGTATTAGCAACACACTCAGGGTTATAACCGTACTAGTTACCTGGAAGGAGACTGTCGTCAGATTTCTCCGATCCACTGTCAGAGCCTATAAAAATTTAAAAAAAAGTCAATACTCTTAGCACCACTGACAATAATACTGTCTATTTGATCTATTAAATGAATTGTGAACAACAAGAACATGTATCCCGTTTAGAAATAACCTGGATAACTATAGTGATCTAAAGGAATAAACAGAAATGTTCATTTTCTACACAATCAGTTGTAGGCAAATGTTTCTGGAGGCATCATGTGTAAACACTTACAAACAACTTTTAACTGAGGTTCAAAGGGAAAACGGGCCTTCCCATAGTCTGGAATAGACATGGAAACAACATTATATAGCACAAAACTTTCACAGTTTTCAGTAACAGAACTTAATGGCCATTGGCTCCATTAGCAATATTTGCAGGGTTGTGTAATAACAATTGCAAGACAGGAAAAAGTCAGCATAGGTAGATGATACCTGTCTTTATACAAACTCCTAATTATTGTAGCAATCACTGCATCACACTATTTTTGTATAACTGTCTCTTTAAAAAAAATAAGAAATTCTATTCTCATCTTCATCCTTCTCTTCAGAAGGAATTTAACATTGCCCTCAGAAACAGAAACCACAATTTATTCTCTTACATTTCTTCTTGCTCCTCCACCCCAAGAACCCAGCAACAGCAGTGACAGCAGCGAGCACAAGAAGAGCTGCCACACAAACAATGATGATGATGGGCAGCAGGTTGATCCCAGGAGCTGCAACTAAAACAGATTGTTTTCATTCAGTAACATCAGCCGCTTAGACAACCAATCAGTCATTCAGTTTTGCTAACTGCTTGTCCAAGTCAGGGTCATGGTGGTCAGGAGCCTACCTTGGAAACACAAGGCACATGACTATCCATTACAAGTCAAAGACACACACTCTTTCAGTCACACATGCACACACCGTGGGTGACTTGGACTCCCCATTTCACCTTAAACACATTCTAAAGCAACTACACAACATCAGTTCTTGTATGCCATCTATAAACAAATCACTCAAACTGAGATGTGGTCACTTCTGTGTCTGAGCAAAGCGGACAGTCATAAAGCAAAGGTAGAAATATACACTTAGAATTTTAGTCCAAAACAACATCACAAGAAATCAAAACAGACTTTTACTCTGATACTTGTTTATGAAGACAAAGATTTACAGTGTTGTGGGCCATCACTATTACATTACTGAGAATTTAAATACCATTTTCAGTTTTTATAAAGCTCTTCACTCAGTCTAAAGTAGATGTGGGTCACACTGCTAATGAACAAGCTATTAATATTACACTCATTCATCACACACAGTTACAACAGTGACTCGTTTCACACACACAAAAGCAGAAAATTATTAAAAAAAAATGCACAAACATCACTACTTTTCACTCACTCCATGGTTTGTCTATCTTCTCATCCAGGCTGACATGCTCCACTACACAGGAGAACTGGTGGTTCTTCAAGTCCTCAGGAGAGACTCTCAGGATGCTCCTGATCTGGAAAGTTCCGTCCCCACTGGGCAGCAACTCTGTCGTTTCCACATCGTCATGGATTTCCTTTCCATCTTTCTGCCAGTTGATCACGATGCTTTTGGGAAAGAAACCAGTGGCGTAGCAGCTCACAGCGGAGGAGGAGGAGTCCTTCTGAAGCAGGGACACCTCAGGACGGGCTGGAAAGAAACACAGAGTCAGAATCACATTGATATTGTAATGACCTGCGTTATCGCTCTGAACAGGAAATGTGTTTACTGTTAACTGGTTAGTGTTCGGTGACGTATGGGGAATATAAGGGGGTGTTTGTGTCTGCCAGAGGAGAAAGAGGAGACAACCTGGGGGCGCTAAGCAGACTGGGAAGGCTGGGTGTAGGCGCAGGTCCTGGAGGAAACTGGGTCCTCGGACCGAGAGCATTATTTCTCTGGTGCCGGTGTTTGAATAAACTGTTCCAGATGAATGCTGCCTCTGTGTCCTTCTTTGCCCCGTCCAAACCCATGGCGCTGCGTGCCACAATATATTAGCTGCTATTTTTTTATGTCCCATTAAAATATAATATGGCGGGTGAAAATTAGTTAATTAAAGGTACATTTTAATACAAATAATTTATTACCAGGTAAATCTCAACATCTATTCTATCTGAACTGTGTTGTAATTGTCTATATAGACAACTAGCAAAGGATTTAAAAAAAGTGCTTTTTATATGAAAAAGGCAGTAAAAATTATAACACATTCAATTATAACATTCACACACACAGTCTGAAACTGCTTGTCCCGAGTGGGGTTGCGGTGAACTGGAGTCCAACCCGGCAACACAGGGCGCAAGGCTGGAGCAGGAGGGGACACCCATCCATTTCAAGGCACCCCAAGCGGGACTTGAACCCTAGACCCACCAGACAGCAGGACCCAGCCAAACCTGCTGCGCCACCACGCACCCATTAGAACATTCAGACAGTGTAAATTTCATGAATATTGTTTTGTCCTCCGATATTAAATACTTTTCTTGTTCCCTGAATTTGCCCTCTAAGCAGGAGAGCCCCAGTACCACGGTAGCTGTACTGTACCTTTCCTCTGCAGTGTTTCCTTCCCATAGTCCAAATACTTCTTCAGCCACTGAATGCACTCCTGACTGAAGTAGTTCCTGGCACTCTCAATGTAAGCTTTATCACTGTTCCACTTCAATGTAGTCGTGAGTGCCTGACGCACTGGAGCAACCCAGCTCATGGTCTTGAAATCCATTGTAATGAAGTCCTCCCCATCATAGCTGAACTGACAATGAGCCCCAGTGGTCCCAGTGTCATCGTCCCACTCACAGCCGTACATCTGCTGGACTGTGTGGATTCCTGGAGGGGAAGAAAGATCACATTTATGAGGGGAATCACTGCTGGGATTTAAAACATATATTTCCATCCCGTGAACAATTTCATAGCATTTAACTAAGACTGGATTATTATGTACACAGATTATTTCATGAATTTTTACTGAGACCAAGTTGGGTTTGTTGCTCACACACTTCTTTTAAATCATGGACTTGTTTTTCTACATGTTTGAAAGAATAAAAGGAAGAAGAAAAGTAACACGGTCTTCATCACCACCTCTACTGCACATTCACATATCAGAAGGGCAATTTCTTCAAGATACCGCTGTACCAAAACAAACTACATTAATTCCTAATTGTTTCCATCTATTTCGTTTAAGAAGTTCTACCTCTACACACACACACACACACACACACACACACACACACAGCTACTGTGTGTGAGAGAGGGAGAGAAAATGTTCAGGACTCACCGCCTCCTGTCTGGTTGAAGCGCTTCTTCGCCACTTCGATGTTGTTTTTGAAGACCTGCTCCCAACCGATGTGCTTCCGAGTCTCTCTGTCCCAGTAATCTTTCCCCTCAGACTTCTCCATCCACTCCACTCGGGGGACCATCCTGTGGTTCCTGCTGTCATAGTAAACAAACTGCTCTTCGTCCACCAGACCCACAGCCACGAACTCGGGGAAGTCCGGGATTCCCGAAGTTCCAGAGTAGACATATCGCAGGGAGTGTGTCGCTGCAACACACATATAACATCACACACACGCGGCTTCCCACGAACCAGCCAATCGCACAGGCACGTTATCTTCACATATCCCAACGCCCCCGACACACACAAACGGCACACGGAGCCTTTCCCACAGAAACACCACCGCTCCAAACACACACTCGATACCCTTCAGACTGTCGTCCAGCAGCTCCTCCGTGTCTCTCTCTCTCTCTCACACACACACACACACACACACACACACACACACACACACACACACACACACACACACACACACGTCGCACTTTCCCGCCCGAACACACTGTTAGCGCCCCCTGGTGGACACATTAGGAAAACACCAAACACGCAAAAAAACATTATTACCTAACTCTTTCATATCACTGTCTTTTCTTGCTCACATTTTTATATTTCAATGTATTCCAAAGTTTAAAATAAATGGCTTTCAGTATTTACCAGCAGCTGGGTCAACAATATTATTTTGTTTATGAACTTGATTGATTACAAGAACTGTTCATGCTAACTTACACAAGGCACTGAACACATTAAAAATAAACCATTACTCTAATATGAATTGTGCTTGCATTTACATGTGTAACTATATTTTATATTTGCATGCAGATGTGTAGCCTGTAATACTGTGATATACTGTAATATATTTCAAAGATCAGTTTCATATAAACATGTACAAAACTGATTCACTGATGAACATGTTAGAGGACTGACTGTCAGTTTTCCCTGTAACACTAGCAGGTGTTAAATCTGACTGATAAATCGGTTCACAGGGTTTTTTGCTGGAACAAATGAGCTCAGAGAGTTTTTTTCATGCTACTGATAATTGATGTATCAATGAAAATAAAGTTACACACATACTGGATTTAATATTCTCCAGCGTTTTAACCTCAACACTAAAATAACAAATGTTAAAAAAAACATGAACTATTATTGTTGACTTAATGCCATTAATTGTTAAAGTAATACTTATAACTATTACTATCCCACACACAGTGTCTGAAGCTGCTTGTCCCAAACGGGGTGACAGCAAACCGGAACCAAACCCGGAACACAGGATGGGGAGAGGAAGGGGACCCACCCAGGACGGGATGCCAGTCCACCACAAGGTACCCCACGCAGGACTCGAACCCCAGACCCACCAGAGAGCGGACACACAGGCGAAACCTGCCGCACCACCGCGTCCACACTCCCTCCGTCGTTAACGATACACTTGATCAATGTTTATTTCAAATTCAATATTATCCTGTTTTTATAATTCGAAATCCACTCACACTTTACTACACTCAGACTGCCATTATTTCACAAAAAACTACAAGAGTCTACATTGTTAAAAACAAAATGTTTATGTAAGTATAAATATTATCACGCACCACTTGACTTCTGAGACCGCCATTTTGATTTTATCATTAAAAAAACTAATTTTCCAAACAGATAAATGAACACAAACCGACCTGCTAAAGCAGAGTGAAATCCGTACAGAATGACTGTAAAAAGAATAATTTTCCTCATGTTGATCGTGAAGTTCTTCTTTTCGTTGGAAGAAAGAAGAACGAAGCTGAAGCGAAGCCTACATTTCCTGTTCATTGACTGTGGATCCTACGCAGTTCAGCCCAGTAGCCCTGAAAAACACACTGAAAAACACACTCTGACACTGGGGACCAATAGGAGGACGGAGCAGATCCCTCGTCACTAAACTCCAGGACACAGTAGGCGAAAGAGGTTCCGAAGCAAAACTGAAAGTAAAGCTCAGGGTTCGACGTGCGTGACTTTGACTTCTCCTCCACAATGAATTCGGGTAAAACAAAACTGACGAGGTTGATTCACTGTTACAGCCTTTACTGCTCACCTTTTTTCTTAATTGTAATAAAATCTTTATATGAATCTTAGCGTCTTATCTGTCCGTTGCTGACTTTCAATATGAAATTCAATGTTCAAACAGAAGTGACACTTAGGAGAAGTAGTATGAGGTGCTCTGTACTTTTTCATATCTTTAGTTTATTCATGTGTCTGTTGTTCAAGTACAAAATTGAAATCATAAGTAAAACAGTGAGCAGCAGTATGTGAAGGTATTGAATGAGGTTTTTGGGACCTAAAAGAGCTCTGAGAAGGTCCAGCATTGAGAAGGGATGTAAACAAACATATCCATATACTTATACTTATACATGTATACTTATGTACAGAGATACAGAATAATGCGGATGTGTTCGCTGTGTCAGATGGGTTTTATTTTTACGTTTACATTCCCATATTCGGTTCTTGCTGGGTACCGGTGTCGTCTGGTCTTTATTCCAGCATCGCATGAAAAATCACAGGATGTCACACAGTTCTTCACAACTTTCTTTCCCTTTGCTCTATCACTTGTTCCAGGATCATGTTATGGAAAAAAATTCAAAACTCTGTAAGAGGGAAATGTACGTTCTTCCGGAATGTTCAAAACCGGTCTTTCTGGTCAGACGGCAAGACTCAAGTTTTCAGCACAGACTTTCTTTAAAAGTTATTAACTAATGCAATCAGATACGTATTATGATCAATGTTTTGCACTTCGATAAGCTTTTTATGCACACATTAGTTGTGGTGAATTGTAATCCCTTGTGAGATGAGAACTCAAAGGACTCCAGGTAGGTGAACACACAGGATGTTTATATAAATAGCCAAGGATTGTCGACAAAGGGTGTGTTCTTGCGCTCGGGGCAGTGTTTCTGGCTGTTGGTGTGTTTACTCTTTTCCCACTTCTGTGTCTGACCTCCATCCCTCTTAGACTCTGTGACCCTGTATGAGACAAGCTTTTGGAAGATGAGTTAAATAGGACACGCCATTAGGAACTGGTATATGTGTGTGTGTGTTTGTGGATCCCTCCTCCTCACAGACCAGCTGCGTCACATCCTTCTATAGTGTTGTTCCTGCTAATATTGATTTATAAGTGTTTGACAAACAAATGAATTTATTCTACTTTTAAAGAGTTGAGTGGTTGGACATTAACTTTGTCAGATGTTGTTACAAGTTTTTGTTTTCACACACACACATTTCCTGAACCACTTGTCCCATACAGGGTCGCAAGGAACCGGAGTCTATCTGGCAACACAGGGCATAAGGCCAGAGGGGACACACCCAGGACAGGACGCCAGTCCATCACAAGGCACCCCAAGCAGGACTTGAACTCCAGACCCACTGGAGAAGAGGACCTGGTCTAACCCACTGCACCACCATGCCCCCCTGGGTTTTTATTTTCATCTTATGGGTAAAAGAAAGTTATGCAAGCAACAAAATGGTAACTCTTGTTGTCTATGTCCATAACATTCCTATTATTTGTCACACTTCAGTCCCTTTAGTATTTATCCTGCTTGACTTTCATTGACATCTTAAGGCATTGGTTGAAACTGCGTTTTACCCTGTTTATGAACTTGATATGTATGTTTTTCCCAAATACAAGTGGCCTTGAAAGTATGTAAAACCCATAGGGATGCTCATTATTCTTGTGCAACGTATTAACATAAACTTACAAAATGTAAATGTTAAAATAAATGTACACACACACATTTTCAGAACCGCTTGTCCCATACAGGGTCACGGGGAACCGGAGCCTACCCGGTAACACAGGGCATAAGGCCGGAGGGGGAGGGGACACACCCAGGACGGGACGCCAGTCCATCGCAAGGCACCCCAAGCGGGACTTGAACCCCAGACCCACCGGAGAGCAAGACTGTGGTCCAACCCACTGCGCCACCGTGCTCCCCAAAATAAATGTATAAAATGAATAATTGATTATGATTTGCACACCTGATTCTACTTACTTGGTTTAACCAATGCAACTTGGGGTTCAATTACTGTGACAGAGGAGGCAAGAAAGGTGAGGCGTTTGTCTCTCGGCATCTTTATTTAGGGTTGTGCAGGGGAAGATAACAGCGGGGGAAAGGGGGGAACTGGGAACTGGGAACTGGTAGAGTGGGACGGTGCTTCGGGGTTGTGGTCGGGACCGGGGTCGTGGCTGTCTCAGGTCGTTCTCATTCTCTCTCTCTCTCTTTCTCCTCCGTCTCTCTCGTCTCCTCACTGGCAGGGCTGGGGTGGGAGAAATCAAGGTTGCAAATAACCCCAGCTGTGACTGGCTTACCCTGAACTCACCCCCCCCCCCCATCCCTGCCCACCTTGGTGTGTTCCAATTATTTTTGCATCCACACTGCTTCTCTTTTTCTACTACACTCATGATTTTCTCCAAACCAACATATGGGACATTACACACCAATTATGTTACATCAGAAAGACCTGTTCTTAATAAATAACCATTTTGTGGTAAAACTAAGGGACACAAGGGGTTACCATGCTTTCAACCAGCATTGTAAGTCAAGAAGTATCTGCAGTAATAATCATAAAACAGTTAAAACATTACAGAAGATATTTTTTAACTTACCTTTATGTGTACTGTATAGTATATACTATGTAGCTGTAATGATGTAATAGTTAACACTGAAGCTCTGGAGGATTAAGAACCACTATGGACATGTGATAATTTCCACACTACTTTTTAATTATCCCGTTCCTGTGTTAGTTTCTATGAACAAAGGCTCCCTTCTGCACCTGTTCTAATCCAGGATAACATACCACCAGTCTGAAAACTTAATGTGGATAGGAAAATATTAAGTATAGTTTTATTGTACTCAGAGATGCACATCGCATTTGAGAAAAGCAACTGCTATGTGAATAAATTTAAGCATAAATATCATGATGATGATCAAGTGTGGCATAGAACCAAATGGCCTGACACTGGGTAATTTTACTGAAACAATTTAGGGTAATTACCATGCTCAAGGCTACTACAGCTGGAGGAGGGATTCAAACATTTGGGTCCAAAGGCAGTAGCAGCAACCACTAGAACAGGAATCATGTTATTGTAGTATATTCCCTGTGATGAGTTTGTTATGCCAGGAGTGCATCCATGAAATGCTGGACTATGGCTGTAGCTGTAGGGACTCCACACTGTAGTCTCTGCACATAATACAGTCCGCTGTGGGTAAGAAAGGTTGAATTGTTCAGCTGAGGACTCATCAGGGAGCAGTTGCTGACATATTTGTTTCAGGTCTATTTCGCTGAAGGTGACACTGCCGGTCAACACAACAAAGAGCTCATTTTACTGCTCTTTTTATGGTACATATGTAATCATTTACTCATTTACATTTATTTATTTAGCAGACACTTTTCTCCAAAGTGACCTCCAACGAACTCTATGTAGTGTTACCAGCCCACACACCTTACTCACCACGGTGACTTACACTGCTAGATACACTACTTACACTCGGTCACTCATCCGTACGTCACTGGAACACACACACTGTGGGTGAACCTGAACAGCATATCTTTGGACAGTGGGAGGAAACCAGAGCACCCAGAGGAAACCCCTGCAGACACAGGGAGAACATACAAACTCCACACAGACCGAGTGGGGATCGAAGCAACGTCCTCTTGCACCACCCAGGCACTGTGAGACAGCAGCGCTACTCGCTGTGCCACTGTGCTGCCCCCATTATGTAGCAGAAACTTTTCACCAAAGCGACGTACATCTGAAAATCATCACAAATGATTCTCAAACTGCAATCTTTTTTGCAACAGGAACCACTGCTGTTCTCTGTCAGGAGTGTTACACTTAAAGTGTGAGAATGTTACATTTTTAATTATCTTAGGTGTTTATTAAGTCGAGGGTGCGGTGGCACAGTGGGGTGGTCCACGGTCCTGCTCTCTAGTGGGTCTGAGGTTCGAGTCCCGCTTGGGGTGCCTTGCGATGGACTGGCATCCCGTCCTGGGTGTGTCCCCTCCCCCTCTGGCCTTACGCCCTGTGTTGCCAGGTAGGCTCCGGTTCCCCGTGACCCTGTATGGGACAAGCAGTTCTGAAAGTGTGTGTGTGTGTGTGTGTGTGTGTGTGTTTATTAAGTCTCACGTGTTGGTTTCTTTCATGTAACAACAGCATTATGCATTAAGCACATCATGTAACATTAAGCATGAGCAGATGGGGTGAGGGACCACTGTAGGACCCCCACAGCAATTATCCATGATGGGGCAGTGAGTGGTGTCTTGGGTAAGCAAACAGCACCTGAAGGATGTCGTTCCTGAAGAGTTGGTTGAAGCCCTGTTTCTCCTATAGTATCCTATTGCAGTAAAAACGATCAGTTGTATAAACGAGCTGATGATCTTTTAGACAATCTAAGTAAAGTACTGAATTACACATGAAGATGCTTTGTGGTGCTCTAGTAAGTGCATTCGGTACAATAACTGGAGGAAAAAGTCCAGCCTAAAAAAGTGTTTTTCAGATATATAATGTGTTGGAGTCCTGAGAGACAAAGGAAGCTCTTTCCACTATTGGGGGTCAAAACCTAAAGTGATGTAACCGCAACATCCAGCATAGACATATATACACACACACACACACATAATGGCACTGAATTGTCTAGCGGCTGTGTTTGGGGTGTTTAAGTGGAAATATGAGAAACGTTACTATAAGGATGTGTGTCTACAAATTCACACTGCAACTATTCTGGTTTTGTCGTATTGGTTAGGTGACAAAAACAGCAAAGTTGGTCTTGATCATGTGATTTTCGAGTCCACTAACTAAATACATGGTTGATGCTGTTAGTTCATCTGTTTTGGTTTTACTTTATTGCATTAATAAAAAAACTTTAATGGGCAGCTTTCCTGAGTATTTTTTATTTCACGCCACATTAAATGTACCTTCAGTGTGTTATTTGCTTTACTCTGTTAAAGAATTCATTATCATTTACTCACATGCTTCATATCTGATACTTTACACAGATAAGAGTATTTGCAAATATGACACCCTAATTTATTTAGGCTCCCAGAAGTAGAACATCCATCCATCCAATTTCAGTAACTGCTTGTCCTGAGCAGAGTGATTGTGGTGAACTGGACACTATCCTAGAATCACACCCATGTTCTCTCGCTCCCCACGGTGCTTTGAAGCAGCAGCACGACTCGCTGTACCACCATACTGCTCACAAAAATAATTTCTGTAAAAAGGAAATGGTTCAGCCAGTAAAAATGACTAAAATCTACAAACACCTACATTTATGTTAGATTAATCTAGTGATTTTCTCCAATGCAAATGATGACGTTAAGCTGTCGACAACTATTTACACAGCTGGGTAATTTTACTGGAGCAATTCAGGGCAAGTACCTCGCTCAAGGGTACAACAGCTGGAGGTGGAATCCAAATCTGCAAACTTTGGGTCCAAAGGCAGGAGCTCGAACCACCATGGTACCCCGATGCCTCCTGCTCACACTTCCTACAGGTCAGACTAAGTACTAACAGACTGTTGTAAGGTGTTATTACTATTACTGTTATAAGATATTATGAGTTATGACAAAAATCATAACAAAAATTCTTTCAAATGTATCAATAATTTTGTATTGTAAAATGTATTAACCTTCACACTGTGCAACTAAATCAGAAAGAAAAGGACACACAGTATCATTTTGGTAGTAACTTTATTATAGAACACTTAAAACACAAATCTAATTCATACAAATCAAAACCACTTAAATCTCTTCTGATACTTTGGTCTTTATTACTTGCATTACAATAACTGATATGCAATGATACAGCAGACAACTCATTAACTGGTGTGGATGTTTTTCAGTAAATCATTATCAAAATATTTAATTCCATTATCCTTGTTTGCGCAAAACTTTTCAACAAATAATTTACCCACAACCATTTTACTAATTATAACACCCTAGTATTAAAAACTAAAGTAGTTGAAGCTGAAGGAAGAAATTCAAAAAATTGTCATTAAAAAAAGAGTCTCTCAGCCCTGTGCGGTACACACTGGACAATAGTTTTTTTAAAAGATTTACAAACTTTTGTCTCAGAAATGGTACATGAGTTCACGCTGTTTGTGTGAAATTACAGCGAAGTCACAGACAAGCTGAGAAAAATATACTATTCAGTGTAACACTTCTGAGTCGACATGGTGAAGTGTGTTAAATGATGTCTTTGTTCAGACTTTACAAATAATAAAAGGCACACGCAGCAGTAACTGGTATATTTATATTTTGCCAAATAAATTTCACACAAGAGAGAAATCCCGTCTACAGCCTATACAGTATGAAAAGTGTAAATCACAGTAAAGCATTCTGCAAAGTTCGCTAAATGGACAGACGTTCCCACTGATAAACTGATGTATCTATGATGTAAAATGACATTTAGATGATGATGAACATATTTCAATAACTTCCCTCAGACAGAGTTTAATCCAAATTGTGCCTTCTTATGTCCGATGTCATCAGGTAATTTCTTCAATTCCTTCTTCTGTTTAATTTCTGGAATCTTGAAATCAGAGAAACAGATTCAGCTGAAAGGTGGAGTCTCACATCCACAGGCCAGTTGGAGTTGATATCACTGCATGTTTGTCTGCTTTCACAACAATAGCCAGGAGGCATCTTCCTAATATAACACCTACTAGGGTATATTTTACAGTTATTTACTATGTACTATACAGTTGTTATTCAATAGGCAATATAGAGGACACAGATTACTTACTGTCAGACTGAAGGAAGGAGTGAATTTTATGCTTTTGCGGCTTGTTGACCAGAGTTCTCGGAATCAGTGTCTGAAGCTGGAATGAAAAAATTCTTGTGTAGCGAAACATGACATGTACATGAACATTTATACATACATTACAGCTTCAAACATTGCAGTGTAATAAATTAAACTCCCGTTTAGGCAATAAGATTAAATTCCAGTTTGTTTGTCCCAGTACTGCATGTAGGGAAGATTACAGTTGTTCATCATAGTGTTGATCATTCTTAAATTATAAGGTGCACTGTATTTATTCATTATCAAATCATTTAATGTGTGTAAATTAAATATGTATCCTCTACTCTCCACTAAATTTATGAAAAATTTAGTAAAATATAAAAAGTGAAGTGTAACAGGCAACTAGAGTTTCTCCAAAATACTATATTACTGAATGAAAACGATTACTAGAGAAATGGCAACTCCAATCAATAACCAGTATTACTACTATATAACTTAATATACTTACTGCCTGCCTTCCCATATCCTGAAATACAGAAAAAAACAGAGTTAAGAATGTGTGTTCCAATTCATTTTGTCTACATTTACATTTATTTAGCAGAGGCTTTTCTCCAAAGCAACTTCCAGTGAACTGTGTGTAATATTGTGAGTCCACATACCTTATTCACCATGGTGACTTACACTGCTAGATACACTACTTACACTGGGTCACTCATCCATACATCACCCACACACACACTCTCTCTCTTTCTCTCTGTCACTCACACACTCTGGGGGAACCTGAACAGCATGTCTTTGGACTGTGGGAGGAAACCAGAGCACCTGGAGGAAACCCATGCAGACATGAGGAGAACATGCAAACTCCACGCCTACTGAGGAGGGACCAAACCCACGTTCTCTTGCACCACCCAGGCGCTGTGAGACAGCAGCGCTACTTGCTGTGCCACCCAGTTTACATTTTTGCAGCTTTAAGGTGATCTATTTTAAATCACTGTTTTCTCTGTGCATTTTTGTTATGTACAAAGAAGTAAAATTGTCTGGTATCACAATTTAATCGCAAGCCTTGGTCAAACATTGTACAATCTTTAGGTATAAAAATGAAGTGAGATGATATGGATCTCCATTTAAGAACTATGTACTTCTCACTGGCTCTTAACTGAGTCATGAAGAACTGATCTAAAGTAAATCTAAATATAAATCTAAAGTAAAGATAACATACTATTGTGATTTACTTTGCTACAGTTGTATGTGTAATGATTTTCTAAAATTTTGTTTGGTGTAATGCACCTGAAAAATGAGTCCTAAACTGCAGCTTTGTTCTTATAATTATTCAATGATATATTATAAAACATCCAATCAAAGTCTCAACACAGGCTGAATAATTAACCAAGATAAATAACGATAAACATAATGTAAGACACAAAAACCAGGGTTCTGAGCCCTCTCATACTATGGTATCCCTGTCATGTTTCCTTCAGCTTCCTCTCCTCTTTTACTGTACTATTACAGTATTGTACCTCATTTACACCTGTACTGCAGCTTTAGCTGTATCATACATCTCTGGCTGGTGGCTACTGTACTTTATTCATTCATTTACTGTACTTTACAATTAATAGAGTGTGTGCTTCATTCAATTAATCCAGTGCTTTATCTGCAATAATTTTAGGAGGCACAAGTGGTTCATAACATTTGGTCCAACATGCCACCTCTTCACGTTTTACCCTGGCATGTGTGGTAAAGAAGAAACAGCAAAGAGGACTTCAGTGTCTGTCGAATGTTACATGTATGACTAAATTCAGCTGCAGGCAGCAGAGCAAAGAGACCTTATTTCTCACCTTCATTCTTTTTCTTCCACACAAAGAACGCAGCTGCAGCGCAGATCGCAAGGAGAGCGACCACCACACAGCCGATGATGATGGGCAGCATGTTGCTCCCGGGAGCTGAAGTCAGGAGAAATGAGCAGAGATGAGCAGCGTGTAAAGAGCATCAAAAATGAACAGTTAACACTCTTAATGACATCATCTCTATGTGAAACTTACACACAAATACACACACACACTCCACAGTCGGCTCTGTGTAAAACCATTTCACAGTCAATGACTGATGAACATCAAAAGGGGAAAAAAAAAAAAAAAAAAAAAAACCTTACATAAGCCCAAAAATTTCTATTAAATAACAGAAATTAAAACACAGCTTTTACAACAAACATACAAGATACTTCAGAACGTTCATCCATCCTTCTATGTGGTTAAGTAAAATTTTCTTTTAGCTCTTGTGGTCATGACAGTAGATCACTTGCTGTCACACAGTCACTCACTTGTGTGTATACACACACACACACACACACACACACACACACACAAACAAAATCAGACACTGATACAGTTCTATGTAGATTGTACCTTTAACATTCACATGTATTTGTATAACAGTCACTTTTCTCCACAGCGACGTACATCTCAGAGAAAATACAATGTGTTCACTACATTATCAGGAAGAGACATACTGTAAATGCAGACGTCTGACTCTAATGTACACTTAGTTCTTTCCATCACATGAACCAATGTTCATCACACAAGTAACTGCATAAAACTCTCCAAATATTAAAATATATATTATACATATAAATGTTTCTGTTACATTTAGTTACAGTACCTTTCCTCTCTCAGTATGCAAACTGCAGTAACTATCATATTATTCTTCTCACTCACCCCATTTCTTGACCATCTTCTCATCCAGGCTGACATGGTCCACAACACAGGAGAACTGGTGGTTCTTCAAGTCCTCAGGAGAGACTCTCAGGATGCTCCTGATCTGGAAACTTCCGTCCCCATTGGGCAGCAACTCTGTCGTTTCCACATCGTCATGTATTTCCTTTCCATCTTTCTGCCAGTTGATCACGATGCTCTTTGGGAAGAATCCAGTGGCATAGCAGCTCACAGAGGAGGGGGAGTCCTTCTGTAGCAGGGACACCTCAGGACGGACTGGAGAGAAACACAGAGTCAGAGACACATTAATATATTAGCTGCTATTTACCATTTCTTTTCCTCCCATTAAAATATAATATGGAGGATAAAAAGTTACAAACTAAAGGTACATTTTAAAACAATGTATTTATTACCAGTTAAATCTCAACATCTATTCTTTGTGAGCTGTAATCTAATTATGTATGTAGACAATTGACAGATAACTGTAATTCTGCTTTTTAATTATTAAAAAACGCTAAAGATTACAACACGTTCGATTACAACATTCAAACTGTAAATTTCATTAATATTGTTTTCTCCTCTGATATTAAATACTTTTCTTGTTCCCTGAATTTGCCCTCTAAGCAGGAGAGCCCCAGTACCGCGGTAGCTGTACTGTACCTTTCCTCTGCAGTGTTTCCTTCCCATAGCCCACATACTTCTTCAGCCACTCAATGCACTCCTGATTGAAGTAGTTCTTGTTAATCTCAGTTAAACCTTTGTCATTGTTCCACTTTTCTTTAGTAGGAAATGCCTGTATCACTGGAGTAACCCAGTTCATGGTCTTCATATCCAGTGTAATGAAGTCCTCCCCGTCGTAGCCGAACTGACGATGAGCCCCAGTGGTCCCAGTGTCATCGTCCCACTCACAGCCGTACATCTGCTGGACTGTGTGGATTCCTGGAGGGAAAGAAAGATGACATTTATGAGGGGAATCACCGCTGGGATTTAAAACATATATTTCCGTCCCGTGAACAATTTCATAGCATTTAACTAAGACTGGATTATGTACACAGATTATTTCATGCATTTTTAACCGAGACCAAGTTGGATTTGTTGCTCACACACTTCTTTCAAATCATAGACTTGTTTTTCCACGTTTGAAAGAATGAAGGAAACAATAGAAAAAAAAAAAACACTGAGTTTCTTAACCACCTTCACTCACTGTACTGCTCATTTATTTGAACACATTAAAAAAACTATTTCTGAAAACTGACAGAATATATTTTGTTCAAAAATGATTAATTCCGATGCAAACTGTTTCACGACAAGAACTTTGAGATTCCAGAAACTTCTAGAAATAAACGGCACAACAATAACTTTTAAGCACAAACACCTCCTGTTAAACGGTGGGGGTTTGTTCATATGACCGGACAGCAGTACGAACATCTGACGCTGGTTTATAGGACGTGTGTGAGAGAGACCATGTAGAGACAACTGTCCATAATGTGGCGTTTTCTTGTTTTGAGAGAAATGTGTTACGATCTAAATCCCCGAGAAGAAACTCATTCCCACCGTGTGTTTCTTAAACGTCTCTCTATAAACGTGTGACTCGGGAAACTCTGGAGACTCGTCGTTAAGACACGACTGCGGTGGCGGAGGAGGATAAAACGTTAAGTCACACACCTCCTCCATGGACAGTAGGTGTGTCTGCAGTCAGTGACACACAGCCCACTCCACACACACACTCCACAAGAACGAACCGCAAACCGACACGAACGTCTCCGCCGCAGCCCAGACCCCGTCCCCTCACTCGGGGAGCCGAGAGCAGGAGAAACACGGGGACGAGAACCGACCTACAAGGGACCCCGAGAGCGTCAACGCGCAGCGAGCGGCGCGCGGTTCCCTCCCTACGCGGTCCGGGTTACCGGTTCTTTCCGAACGACACATTCGACGCGAAGAACAGAAAAGTCCATCTGAGCACAAGGACCGTACGCATCGCGCTCTGGTTTCACCCCATTCCCTGCACATAACGTGTGATTTTGGGGGGTTTTAACACCACCTCTGGTCCACAGTGTAACGGGAGTGTGTACAAGGTCCTCTCAGGGCCTCGATCTCACCCTCTGCATCAACACTTTTCTCTTTGAACCAGTAAAGAGGGATGGAGGAGAACGCCCCCCCCCCCCACCCCCTGAGAGAAGAGGAACCTTAACCGGACCTGCCGAGTGAACCAGGCTGGACCGGGTCACTACCTATCAGTCCCCATCACTCACACACCGACCCAGGTAAAAACACGGTGCTGAGATAAGAGGCACACAGTTATTTACTGCTGAGCCTCACTCATGTATGAAGGACTGAGAAATTCCAGCGTTTGGGACGGAAACTTCCAGCGACGACGACAACGACGCTGACCGCAGGTTTACCGCGCTACTTTTACCCCAACTGTGGGCACGAGGGCAGATGGAGGCTTTAGTGCGGAGACGATGTTGGGGAGAGGGGGTGAGAGCTGTTTTTACCACGTTTTCCCCCATTGAGACACAGCTTGTTCCTGTCACAGACACTCGGACGGCGGAGCTCAGGGCTGCGGGGGTCTGGGTCGCCGGAATCGAACCTGGGATCCAGCAGCGCAGCCAGTCGTTTACCACACTAGGGGTTCAGTGTGGTGAAGGGTTGCTTGGCAGTAATTCAGTACCACACTTGGGGGTAAAAGGACACTGGGGCTTTGGGGCCTTCGGCTGCTTCGATGGTTCATCGCCATGGTGGGCGCTGTTGGTGCCGCCGTTTCGCGCTGATGATGCCACCTCGATTGGTAACGAAACGGCGGCACCAACACCTGCAGAGCTCTGCGACCCCCAAGCGAGCACCACATTTACCACAGTAAGTTACAGGTGAGGCCTGCAGGTCATGCCGCGTCGCAGCGTCACCATCCCGGCAGAGCCGAAGTCCTGTTTACTTCACACACACACACACACCTCCATCCCCGTCCACGCACACCGCAACTAGTCACCCGCACACACACACACACACATCGCTTGGTAAACTTAGGGAGGGGGTGCTGGGAAACCAGAGCAGCGTTCGAGGAGATCTCCCTCATCGTTCGTCACATCGGTCGGTGGAGGGGGTTGGGGGACACCTGAGCGGTGCTCCTACACCTCAACACACACAGCTGCTGTTGTCTGGGGGGTGTGTGTTGTGTGTGTGTGTGGGAGAGAGAGGGACAGAGAGAGGGAGAGAAAATGTTCAGGACTCACCGCCTCCTGTCTGGTTGAAGCGCTTCTTCGCCACTTCGATGTTGTTTTTGAAGACCTGCTCTGCACCGATGAAGTTCTGAGTGTTTCTGTTCCAGTAATCGGGGTCCGCAGCCTTATTCACCCACTCCACTCGGGGGATCGTCCTGCGGATGTTGCTGTCGTAGTAAACAAACTGCTCTTCGTCCACCAGACCCACAATCGTAAACTCGGGGAAATCCAGGATTCCCGAAGTTCCAGAGTAGACATATCGCAGGGAGTGTGTCGCTGCAAACACACACACGGAACGTGACCTTTTCCCACAGAAACACCACCGCTCCAAACACACACTCGAAACCTTCAGAGCTCCTCGTCTAGCAGTTCCTCCGTCACGTGTCTCTCTCTCTCACACGCACACACACACGTCACACTTTTCCGCCCAAACACACTGTTATCGCCCCCTGCTGGACACATTAGAAAAGCACCAAACACGCACACACAAAAAAAAACAATATTATGACCGAACACAGTAAATTCAGAAAGGACTCCTTCCCATCAACATCCTTCCTCACCCGCATCTTATATTTTAACCTATTTCAAAGCTTAAAATAAACTTCCTTCAGCACTTCCCAGCAGCTGGGTCAACAATATTATTTTGTCCACAAACTTGATTTAAAAAAAAAAAAAAAAAAAAAAATTGTTTCTAAGTTATCTGCCTGAATTTGACTATGTTGGCAGTATCAGTGAAATACCAGGTTTACGAGAGCAAAAAAAAAAAAGCTAAAATGTGTTAAATAAAAATGTTATAAAAGGCCCAAAGTTGTAACTGCATCAGTATTGTTAATGAACAAGTAAATCTTTAACACGTTGTTTTCTACTTTATTGTTTTCTACAATAGATGGTTTTGTACCATAGTTTACTTGTTCTTTACACTGGTAAAAAGCAGAGTGAAAGAGGAGGAGTCACCGCTGACCAACAGCGGGGACGAAACACGGAGCGTCACGCGTCTCCAGGATGTGTCCCACAGGCCAGGTTGTCATTCAAAGTGAAAGTGACCAGTGACCCTGACAGTAAATCAGCTCCAAGCAGAGACACATCATGGTAAATCCATGTAAACTCTACCACGATATAGCTGTTGATTTTATTCTATCAGAGCCGTCTGTTCAGGTGATGCTTTTACACTTAAGCCCAGATACTAAAATTATTTATCTAAGGAATGAAAAACACTGATTTTGTTTTGTTCAGATGCAGAACTGAATGACACACCGACTCCTCTCCCACTGACTTTGTTTTATTTTACAGTTCTCCTAAATCTCAACTATGAAATATTAAAGACAGATGCTTGAACTCATCATTCATTGCAAGACACTATTTGAAATATCATTCCAAACTTGTCTCAGTCAGCAATATTGTGCAGGTATGTTGATAAACACTGCGAGAAAAAGAAACTGAGAAGTGAGAAACAGCATCATTATAGATATAAAATAAATAGTATGTATGACCTGAATAGATTAGAGGAATGTATTAGGCTGAAGTATAAATATAACGTTATGATAAACAATATGTGAAACCCTGTATTGCTATGACAATTTCACTTCTACACCAACTCACCCACACTCACACACACACACACACACACACACACACACACACACACACACACACACACACAAATACAAACTCCAGGCTGAAATACTGTTCCTGCTACTCAGGTCAACAGCGCCCTCTGGTGTCATTCAAACGCTACAGACCTGCTGTTTACCATAAGACAATAAAATGATTAATTATTCCCCAATTTTAAATTTCCAAAAGACATAAACTCTGTCCTAACTATGTGGACCACATAATAAATGTTTGGATTAGAGGGAACAGACCAGTTAATGTGTTTTACTTCTGTTCCTCTGAGATTTTTAGATAAATTGACCAGTCGAATAATTGGACAAAGGACTGGTTGTGGGATTTCACTGTAACACTGATTTTACTGTTTATTCTGTGTACAGAGACCATTTAAAATGCACTACTTGTGTATGATAAAAATAAGATCTCACACATATTGGTTTCCATATACTCTGCTGTTCAAACCAGAACACCAAAATAACAAAAAAATGTTAATTTTAAATAAAGTGCATCAATTAGGCACTGTGATTGCAAACAAAGTGAAATATCAAACTATGACTGTAGACAGAATTTCTTACTAAAAGAAAACATTTCCTCGCATATTATGCTTCAGATCTGCCTTTCGATTTCAAAAAGGTAAAACCGTGCGCTCAGCTCAACGGCCCCCCCCATCATCATCACCAAACACAAAAATGTTAGAATCACAAAAATATATCAGTAAGTAATTTTAAAACAAAGAAAGAAGCCGTTTGCGTACATTTTACTTCAAACTTTGTGATAAATTGTAATTTTTGTATCTGTGGACTAATTAGCACAAAACATTTTGTAATCAAACACATTTTTCCATTTAAATAACTTTAAGATATGTTTAATGTGCTTATTTTAACATAAAAGAGAACAATCACTGACAGATCACACATTAAAACTTAAATAGCCAAAAATATAAAACTACCATATAATAGGAGTTTTTGTGGATTCCCTGAGTTTCAGAGCAATTAAAAATAAAATGTGCTCACCTCCAAAAGCAGAGTCGAGGCCAAAGAGAATTAATGCAAAAAGAAGGGCTTTCCTCATGTTGGCTGTGAGGTTGCTGTCCATTGTGAAAAACTGCGTAACACTACAGATCTGTGCTCCTCTGTCTCTCTGCGTCACTCTGAGCTCCTCTGAGCTGCTGCTTTCCTTATCTGGCTCTGAAACACACACTCAGGACCAATAAGAGGACGCAGCAGATCCCTCATCACCAAACTCCAGGACACAGCAGGCAAAAGAGGTTCCAAAGCAAAACTGAAAGTAAAGCTCAGGGTTCGACGTGTGGGACCTTGAGTTCTTCGCTGCAGCGAATTCAGGGCAAAGCTGTTCAGCTAAACAGAACTGATGTTGAAGACATTCTGTTGATGACAGAAACTGTTTTTACCACCTTTAATATGTAATGCATATTAAATTGACTTGTTTAAGTTACAAATTACTAACAAATTACTGACTGTTTTTTCTCCTTGTTGAGCATCGTCTCCCTATATAACACCCGAGGAGGCCGGCCGGTGGTCACAGACGAATCCCACGCTGACTAATGATGATGACCAATTGCCATGATGGATGAGACATACCATGTTGAGCTGGGGATTCAAGCTACAATATAGCAACAATATCATAATGATTTGTTAACTGGCTTAGAATTGGTATTTAATCTAGAATGACCGGGAGGGGGGGCAACCACTGGCCCTTGGACCCCCAGAGGTTTTTTTCTCCCTCGATTTTCAGTTGGGAGTTTTTGTTCCTTTTCTCCGTGGCCAGTAGGGAAACTTATAGCTCTATAGAAGTACTATACTATGATACTCGATACTCAACAGTCTTCTTTGTTTCTTGTCTGATGTATTTGTTTGTCTGCTTCACTGCATGAGAAGAGCGCTTTATAAGTATAAAAATAAATAAAATAAAATAAACTGATGATCATATTAATGATGATGATCATATTGATAATGGTGATGATGATGATCATGCCGATGATGATGATTACTAGTGTGACACGGAACCAGGAGGCCTCATACAGAAATAGCTGTTACATTTTACTCTGATCATTCATACAGGAGCACATTGAGGCTATGATGCTGTGTACAGTGTAAAGGTGTGTGAAACGCGTTTAGACACCACACTGTTCTGGAAACTTCTCTTGGTTAAATGATGAAACTGAGAAGCTGGAGTCACACAGTCAGTGAGGAGTAACGCATTGGGCTCCAGAGTCTACATTACCGCACGTAATGTAAATATCAGCGTAAATATTAATGTAAATCCAGGTTCTGCCCTGTTGCGATTGTACAGTTTACACCAGACCCTGTAAGTTATCCTTGGTGGTGAAAATGATCCAGTGACATTTTTAATTTTCATACAAATACTGGGCAGAACACCGAACTGGTTTCGAGAGTTTCACCGTTTCGATTCAAATTCTCAGATGTATTTTTTTCCTCCTTCTTTGTGTTGATGTTTAAAAAAACATCAAACAACAGAAACGTTCTGGCAAAGAAAGCAGGAAAAAACAACGACGCCAAAAACCGTGCAGTAAAAATACATTGTCAGGGCACAAGAGGAAAGTACCAAACAGATAATAGACAGAAACACACCCACACACACACACACACACACACACACACACACACACACACACACACACACACACATTTGTACTCGGCGCCATTTTCTCTGAGCTTTTCGGGTACGAGATGGCGACACTGTAACACAAGCTGTATGGGAATATTTTCCCATCACATCGAGAGAAATGTGAGGAATCACACACACACACACACACACATTTTCAGAACCGCTTGTCACTGCAGTCCAAACTGATACATCGTTATAAATGTGGTTTTTTTAGTTGTTAAAATAATTATATAGAAAAAAACGTTTAAACCAGTGATTTTCTAAGCATAGTTTCTGTACTGTGAACAAACCACCAGAGAGCTGAAGGTCACAGTGGAAACACCTCTTTCTTTACCTATTTATTCATGTAACTGGGGTTTTCCTCCAGCGTTCAGCTACTTACCATGATTTACCTGTTCCTACATGTACGCGTTTAGCAAATACTTTTCTACAAAGTGACACACGGTGAACACTACGTAGTATTTAACTGACATTTACCCCGCTGAATTACAGTAAAAACACTGCACTGAACTCCCTACAGTCATCCTGTAGAGCACAGCAGTATCACACACACACACACACACACACGGACACACACACACGGACACACCAGACAGTTTGGGGTCAACAATCCTCCCAACAGACCCGTCTTTGGGCTGTGGGAGTTAGCCACGCAAACACGGGGAGAAGAGAACACACAAACTCGAACCTCATGCCCAGTCGCTCTGTGCTGTTAAACAACAGCACTACCTGCTGCACCACTGTGCTGCCAAGAGTTTACACACCTCACTCACTTTTACTGTCTGTTCATGGTAAGTCCCTTGATCAAGGGCACTAGAGCAGGAGGGGGATCAAACCCGGGTCCTTCAAGTGGAAGGTGACAGCTCTGAGCACTAGACCACCTTTACTAGTATGGAGATACCAGTTTACCACAGTAAACCCCACTCGGGGGGGGGGGGGGGGCTCTCTGACACTACAGGGAGCTGAAATAAACCCGAAAACAGGCGTGACTGTACTGGCCACACTGCGCTGGTGTGACACACCCTAGAAAGAGCTGGAAAGTCCCAGAGAGAAACTGTAACGAACAATGGAAAGTGAGTGCAGTACAGATTGTGGTACAACAGCGCCCCCCACAGGCCGCAGCTGCCCTGCACCTCCACTTCACGGAAATCACATGAGTTCCGGAGAGTGTGACCACAGAGCCAGGAGCTGCTCTCGCAGGACTGTGACGCATCGCTTTGGCCAAACCTTGTGACTGATCCCTGCAGTCTGATTCCCACGGGAGGGTTTTGGAAACACTTCAGATTTAGGGCACGTCGGGAAAGCCGAGAATCACTTTATAGTGACAAAATAGGAGAAATACTCTGTGGTGGTTTTAGTGTTTAGTGTGTTGGTAAAAAAGTGATTCAGACCAGAGTATCGGACATTTATGGATATATTGTACTGATCAAACAAAGCAGATTTAAATGGGCTCTTCTGACAGTTTAGACATTTACATGTATTTGTTTAGCAGATGGGGGTGTGGTGGTACGGTGGGTTGCACCGGGTCCTGCTCTCCAGTGGGTCTGGGGTTCGAGTCCCGCTTGAGGTGCCTTGCAATGGACTGGCGTCCTGTCCTGGGTGTGTCCCCTCCCCCTCCAGCCTTACGCCCTGTGTTGCCGGGTTAGGCTCCGACTCCCCGCAAGCCCGTATGAGACAAACGATTCAGACAATGTGTGTGCATTTAGCAGATGCTTTTCTCCAAAGCGACGCATCACTTTAGCAGAAAGAGAGAGATGGATGCAGATGCATGATAACTAAAGTGTAAGAGTTTAGGAAAGAGTATTTTCTCAGTAACATTCACTGAAACGTTACCCTTTACCCTATCATTCAGAGTCAAATGTCCATGAAAATTCTAAATTATTCTGAAAGGTGATTAGTCAGTGGGGGGTCTATAAAAACGTCAACATTTATTTTAAATGTAAAATGTGTTACCGCTGAAGTAAGTGCGGCTGCGATGCATTCAGGGTATGACTCGATTGTGACCGATCAGCTTCCGCTTTGAATCTTGAAAGCTGACGGAGCACGTTGGCAGTTTAGTGGGTGGTGCTGCTGCTTCTGGACCCAAAGGTCGCAGGTTTGAATTCCACCTAGAGCTGTAGGGCCCGTGAGGAAGGTATTTCCCCTCAACCGCTTGTTTAGATGATCCTCTTGTATAAATGGGTAAATAATTTTAAGTTGCTTTGGAGAAAAGCATCAGCTAAACAAATAAATACAAAGTAACTATAATGATGAAACTGTCTAACCTGTCAATTACGTTTTTAGCGTCTCCCGACATGTAAAAATACTGATATCTTCAGTTCTGTAAATAAGGGATATCAGTTTTATACAAATAATAAGGTGCTTGTGTAGTAACTTCCACCAGCTGCTGTTAGACACTTAACTCATAAAAATATTCATTGCATTTCTCAACAGACAGTATCATGGTGCAACAGACGAGGCTGAACGGTTAAGGTGCTCGTCTACTGGCGACGTTTATTTAAGGAAGTGCTGGGGAGGAGACAAGGGGGGGGAGGGGGCACCAGGAACGGGTAGACCGTGGGGGTGCTTCGAGCTCGGCCACGCCGTCCATGGGCTCGAGGACGAGGGCGGGGTCGTGATCGTGGCTGTCTCAGGTCGCTCTCTCTCGACTGCTCCTCGTCTTTCTCTCCCCATCGCTGGTGGGTGTGGGGGAAGAAAAAGAGACTGTAATCAGTCCTAGTTGTGGCTGGCTCGCCCCTGACTCCGCCCCCTTTTCTGGCCGCCTCGGCATGTTACACATGGTAACAGCGCACCAGTTTTTCTGCAATATACTCTATATGAGTCCCGATCCTACAAGCTCCAGTAAGACATCCCTTAGTGAGCTGCTTCTGAAATTCATATTAATACAAAACTGTTAATACAAACTCTAACTATTTAAAAACTTATTCATTGACTGCTGAGAACTGCTTTCCCTAGAGCAGGTTCATGGTGGTCCAGACTCTATCCCAAAAGCACAGGGTGCTGGGCTAGTCAGGGTACACCTGAGATGGGGAGTGGTCCATCACAGGACAGCCCCACACACATACACACACACACACACACACACACACACACACACACACACACACACACACACACACACTACAAACAATTTAGAGTCACCAGCCCAACAGAAACACAGATCTTTGGACTGTGGGAAGAACATACAAACTCAACAGACCAAACATGCATCAAACCCTATCCCAACTGTAGAGCCCAGGTGCTATGAGGTGTCCACGCTCCCCAGTGTGCCTCCAAACCACCCCCCCAGTTCACACCTTTTCCCTTCAAATACACAGTATATGCCAGTTCCCTTACCCACCCATACACTGTACACAAGGTGAGGAAAAACCTGTATGTTTAATGTGCACAGTTCTATCAACAGGCCACACTAAATGTCGGTCAGTGCGTAACCGTGTGTAACAGTGTAATGATTAAAGGCATCAGTGTGAGTCCAGGGGCTCCGTTTTCTTACTGATTCCCAGCTGTGAGAAGCCGCTGGGGCCACCGAGCAGTACAGTGGTTAAGGCTCTCACCTGCCAGCCTGAAAGTTATGGGCTTGAATTCACTCTGGCTGTAGTACCCTGGTTCAAGGTACTCACCCTGAGCTGATACAGTAAGAATACAGTGCTGTAAAGCCAGTACAAGTATCCTACTCTGTTAGAGCCTTGAAAGCTGCTGGCAAAGTGAAAGTAAAGAAAGTTCACAACATATCACTGCCATAATTTAAAACTAGAATGCTGGTGGGGTTGTGTCGAGCACGATCCTCTGATACATTCCCCCAAAATTCCCCGTGATGTCCTCACGTGACCCGGTGAGCTATTTCTGAGAAATCAGAAGGGCACGAGCGCTCCGGCTCCCCCGGCCCTGGCAATGCGCTGTACACGCGCGCCCCCTCGCGACCGCACTGCGAACTGCACCCACGGGCGTACAGTACTTTTAAATTTACACAGTAATATACCGTATATTAAAAGTGATTCATATCGAGTACATGGCATAACGTGG
The DNA here is from genome assembly GCF_900964775.1 of Scleropages formosus. Taxonomy (NCBI): domain Eukaryota; kingdom Metazoa; phylum Chordata; class Actinopteri; order Osteoglossiformes; family Osteoglossidae; genus Scleropages; species Scleropages formosus. The sequence goes on along the minus strand of NC_041828.1, from coordinate 5,646,689 downwards.
AGCCCTGCTGCCCAAAACCAGCACGTTAAACGAGTTGGCCTTTATACGGAGGGAGATAATTATATATTATATAAACGCGGACATCGAAGCCCGAGTCTGATGGTGGACAATTTTATATACGAAGGGCTCTTATAATAACAGTAAAGTACAGAACAAGGAGAAAAAAGAGAACAAAGCACATTATAAAGGAGATAAAAGGCAATGCTGTGTTGTACAGTAGAGACATTTAGTGCGCATGTGAACCGGACACCACCCCTCTCCTCCCCCCCGCGAAGCACAAAGCGAAAGTAAACATCTCCTGATGTTCTGGTGGAAAATCTACGGAGGAACAACAATCATCCGGGGGGTTTTCACACCTGCACTCGGTACATTGCTGGGCTGCGCGCGGTAAAAGTACCACAGTGACTGAGTAAGAGCCGATCGGGGGCCGAAAGGAGGCGACCACCCACCGTGACCATGGCCGGAATTTCCACCATATACAAACTGAGTGTGATCTGTGCCTGTGTGCTGCTCGGTGAGTGCTGCTACACACACACACACACACACACACACACACACACTCACAGCTCTCACGCCACGTTAACAGAACGAGCCGCGAACTGAGAAAACGCAGTTCATTCGGATTTGTCCTCGTGCGTGACTGTAGTTTTGTTCCCGGGGATCCGATCATCATGTACTGCTGTTTGTTCGGGTCATACGGGGACGATGAGTGTGAAATAATTTCAGCTCCGTGAGATATCATGTCGTTTTCTGTTCATGTGACGCTATAACGGAAAGGAAAGTGGCGTTAATGGTGTTGCTGCTGCGGTATTTGGGGCTCTTGCGCATCCACGTGCTGCGTGCAGCAGTTCAGGAAATGCGTGTGTCACCTGGAGGATGTTGGTTTGAGCCCCACTCTTACAGCAAAGGGCTTACCCCGAATTCCTCTGATGAAATACCACGTTGTTAAAATTACTGCACATATCGGGGATACTTTGGGTAAATTAATTCTGAATGCTGTATATCTTGTGCATCAAAGGGAAGGGCAGATTGATACACCGTTGTCATGGTAACGCGATCACTGACCGCTCCTCTCCCCCTGTCCCAGTGTGCGGGACGCGCTGTCCAGTCCTGGAGTGCTGGTTCGTCCAGGAGAAACCGGGCGGCGGATTCCCGGCCGCTACGATCCAGGAGAAAGCGCTCATGTACATCAGCTCCGAGCCCGCGGGAGACGGGTCGGGGGCGGGTCGAAGCCCCCCCGTGGACATCGACCCCGCTCGGATCTACCACGTCTCGGGTCAGTGGCTACACATCTGGGGTGCTGCTGTGTTCCTAGGGAACAGTGATTTCTGTCAATGACAGCTCTGAGTGTGATAGTGAGGTTGGGGCTGAATGCACAGTAAGCATCACGTAGAACTCAGTGATCACACACACACATTTTCTGAACCGCTTGTCCCATTCGGGGTCACGGGGAGCCGGAGCCTAACCTAAGGCCGGAGGGGGAGGGGACACACCCAGGACAGGACACCAGTCTGCCGCAAGGCACCCCCAGCAGGACTCGAACCCCAGACCCACCAGAGAGCAGGACCTGGTCCAACCCACTGCGCCACCGCACCCCCTGATCACACACGTTAAAAGTAGAAAATTCAAAAACAGACCAAAAACACCCCAAATAAATGATGAAACATGCATAAATAATGTAGCAGTATGCAGCTGGTGACAGTTTACCTGGAAGGAAACTTGAGAGGGGTAGAGGGGGTGGAAAAGGACAGCTGGACTTCTGGACAGTTATGGACATGGGAAGATGTCACTATCACTGTCACTATCTATCTGATGGGTCACTTTGGGGGGGGGAGGCGGAGCGGAACATTTGGCCCGAAAGACACCAGAAGGTGATGGCTGGACCTTCACTTTCCGTGGGATTTTTGGAGATTCGGATCTTTTCCAAAGCGCTTTATAACACCCAGCTTCTGTTCCAGCGCGACGGCCTTTCTTTCACCAGCTCCACACGGACCCCCAGAACACCCACTGGTGGACCAACCATGTTTTACTGTAATACACTCGAGTAAACAGAGTTATGCAGATTGCAGTCCAACATTAAATAATCACACTATATCCAAATTGTCGAATGAAAACGCACGTAATAACGGAAGTGACTGTACCCAGGTGTCCGGCACCCCTCTGTTCAACACTTTACCGCGGTTCTGTGGCCTTCAGAGGGTTACTGGTTGATACCACTGTGTGAGCCTGTGTACAAACTATAATGGAAATAATTAAATAACGAATATTGTGTTGCATACAGGGGTGCGGTGGCGCAGTGGGTTGGACCACAGTCCTGCTCTCCGGGGGGTCTGGGGTTCAAATCCCGCTTGGGGTGCCTTGTGGCGGACTGGCGTCCCGTCCTGGGCGTGTCCCCTTCCCCCTCCGGCCTTACGCCCTGTGTTGCCGGGTAGGCTCCGGTTCCCCGTGACCCCGTATGGGACAAGCGGTTCTGAAAATGTGTGTGTGTGTGTGTGTGTGTGTTGCATACATGCGTTCATTTGAAACACCTGTCAGGCCTAAGATCCCGTACTGGTAAGTACTACAGGGTTTTTATTATATGACACATCATATAACATCATGCGCTGTTCCACAGTGATGACTGAAAAGTGGCAGAAGTAAACAGACTCAACAGATGTAAACACATCTCCGGCAGAAGATGTCTTATTATCTTATTACTCTCCTCAGATCAAAGTGCCACATTGTGCAGTTCGCCTCTTCAACCAGCAGAGGGCTCAGTGAAGAAGCCCCAGTGTGAAATTAACCCCTTCCTGCCTCAGCCTGCGCTGGTCCAGTGGGCGGCTCCTCTCACAAGCTCCGCCCGCAGCCCCCTCTACCTGCAAGCTGATTGGTTCTCAGCTGCGCTGCTGGGATTGGACGGACAGCTGGTGATGTCCAGTGTGATGAGGGCTCCCACGGCAACCAACAAGCCCAATGGTAAACACTGCTTGGCCACACTGCTTAGCAGTAATTGCAAAGTAACTGCCCCACCTTTTAGAAAGTAAAATCAGTGTTACAGCCTTGGTAACGATCAACAATATAATGAACCTAAAATACTTTCATCAAGGGGTGCAGTGGCGCAGTGGGTTGGACCGCAGTCCTGCTCTCCGGTGGGTCTGGGGTTCGAGTCCCGCTTGGGGTGCCTTGCGACGGACTGGCGTCCCGTCCTGGGTGTGTCTCCTGCCCCTCCGGCCTTACGCCCTGTGTTACCGGGTAGGCTCCGGTTCCCCGTGACCCTGTCAGGGACAAGCGGTTCTGAAAATGTGTGTGTGTGTGTGTGTACTTTCATCAACTGAGGTACATGAAGAGATGAAAACACACACACACATTTTCTGAACCGCTTGCCCCATAGGGGGTCGCGGGGAACCGGAGCCTACCCGGTAACACAGGGCGTAAGGCCGGAGGGGCAGGAGACACACCCAGGACGGGACGCCAGTCCGCCACAAGGCACCCCAAGCGGGACTCGAACCCCAGACCCACCGGCGAGCAGGACTGCGGTCCAACCCACTGCGCCACCGCACCCCCAATTTACCCATTTACACAGGACAATACTTTTACTGTATCAATTCTGGGTAAATACCTTCCTGATCAAGGTATTTACCTTGCATTACCTGGTAATGCAGCAGGAGCAGGGTTTGGACCCATGTCCTTCAATTCCAAGGCAAGGGCTGTAACCACTGCGCCACCTGCTGTTTTACTTCTGGTATTTGTCTCACTCATTGTTCTTTCAGTTAATCTCAGTTTCTTCTCCACCTCCCCCCCCCAACTCCATCTCATGATCCCCAGTGATCCTCAGCGTGTCCAGCAGAACCCCCACTGTCCGCTCCAGACTGGGCGTGCCGGTGCTGCTGGACTGCGGGTTCTGGGTGGACCCCTCCTCGCCGCTCTCGGGTTCTGGCTTCTCAGTCGAGTGGCGGTACCAGTTCCGGGGGGAGGGGCGGCTCCTCCTGGCCTACGACAGTAAGAGTGACCGCTACGCTGAGACCTCAGAGGAAGGGGCGGAGCTGAACTTCACCGCCCTGCACCAGACAGGAAACGCATCACTGATCCTGGAGGAGACTAAAGTGAGACACTCGGGGACCTACATCTGCACCGTGTACCTGCCATACCTCCTGGCCCAGGTGGCTCTCGACTTGGAGGTAGAAGGTGAGACAAAGCAATGTTACGTATCCGATAACTTTCATCTTTGATCAGTGCTGTAGCTTCCGGAAAGTACTGCTGATGAAAGATACTAAAATAATAAGTTTATTTATACAGTATGTGTTTAAAGAACTCCCAGTAGCGTATTGTGAACGTGTGTCTGGTGTGTTTACTCCCATGTCATTCTTTCCCATTTTCAGAGCCTCCCTCCCTCTCCTTGTCTCCCACCCCCCTGCCGGTGGTTTACCCTGGTCAGTCCCGCACTGTGCAGTGTGACGCCTCTGGCTTCACACCCCTGACCCTGCAGCTGCACTGGGAGTTTGTGGGGGCAGATGGGAAGGTGCAGGTCCTGGGTGAGGGCAGGATGTCGGGGCACCGGCAGGCTTCCGATGGCACCTTCAGTCAGAGCTCCTGGCTGGACCTGGATACGAGCCGGATGGACCTGGGAAGGGGTGGGGAGTTGAGTTGCGTGGTGGTCCACTCCAGGTGGACACGGCGGGTCAGCACCACACTCAACATCGTAGGTGAGCAGTGCCATCCAGTGGGGGTCAAGATCAGAGAGGGGTGTACAGATCTAGTAAAGATTGGGAAGCTGCCTCATGCAGCGTGTGTGTGTAGGACTGTATGCTGTTTATTTGTTACTTTCGGTAGTGTTTAGACTCGGAAGGACCTGGGTTTAAATCCTTGCTATAGCACCCTTAAAGCAAGGTACTTTCTGTATGTTGTTCCAGTAAAAATTACCCAGTTGTTTGAATGGTAAATAACTGTATGTAGCCGAACGCTGTTAATTTTGATGTAAAGTGTCAGCTAAATGAATACATGTAAATACAGTGATGGTCTGAAACCTGGGACATTGAACAACAGCAAAGTGAGACAATCTTCACACTCAAGCTTCACACTTCTCATTGCTTGCCGTTGGGAGATAAATTGTAAATACTGTACATATGGAACGAAAACCTGTTAATAGTGATATCAAGGATGGATTGAACAGTGAGTGTATCGCTTGACAGGAATACATTTAACCAATGCCTTTAAGGACCATGTGTAAAGCCTCTGGTGCTCTCTGTAGGAGTTACCTGAAGTATTCAATGAAATCTCAAAGGACTGTGTGTAAAGGCCCTGCTGGCCTCTCCTGGGGGTCTCTCTGTGTCTGTCAGGAGTCGGCGGTCCCTCCATCGAGGACTCCATGGCCATGGTAGCTGTAGCCCTGGGGCTCTATGGGATCATCAAGGTCGTCTCCTGGGCCTTTGGCTCCTCTGGTAACTACTGATATTCACAGTAAAGCTTAGCTCCAGTTACCATTTTATTAATTTTAATTCTGAGGACTGAAATGAACCAGTGTTGTGCAAAGTGATATAAAATATAATTTATATAATGTAGCTGTCTGTGATTTTAACTCTTGCTCTCTATGCCTCTGTTCCTAGGATCTAGTGACCCTGATTCAAAAGACAAGGTAAGTTATACATATATTTAAACTCATTTACATTTCGCAAAATTAATCAATAACAGATATTAACGCATTAAAGGATACTTACATACACAGTACTGGATTGAAATGATTTACGTAAACAGTTGACTATGTCTGAAATGTTTTTCAGTATTTCTGTCAGTGCGCCAAATAGTACCTCTATTTCAACCTTATTCATGTTTTTTTTTCTCACACTGTTCAGAAATGAGGGAATATCTTCATGGTTTTTCTGCCTTTATTCTGTAGATCACGTGTCTTTTCATTTTTAGGTTACTGTCATCTCTTGTCTCACTCTCTGTTTTAATCTTTAATGTCTCTTGCCTTCCTTTTACTCGGCTCTGATCTTTCTGTCTCTCCTTTGCAGAAAGAAAAATAAACCTGGAATAAAGGAAGGATGTGAAGGTATCAACACTGAGGAGGACAGGAGAAAATGTACTGCCGAAGCCATTCTCTGCTCTTTAGTCTCTGCGTAATTTATTCTGTCACACAGGAACACAGTTTATGAAAAGCAATTAGAGTAATGCATCAGGAAGTGTCATAATGGTCCGGTGTTTATATTTTGATGAGATAAGTTGATGCAGTATAATGAAATGATAAATTGAAATTTGAACATTTTAAATGTAGTGGCTTTTCAGTTGTGTGAGTTGTGTGTTAAAGCAGCGGCAAAACTGAATTCAACAGATTGTTGTGTATAGCGTGTACTGACAGATACAGCAACAACTAGAAAATTATGGAATTTGCATTAATATTTCTTACAGTGTAACATACTGCACTTACAGTATTTTGTTACATTACAGTGTATTTCATTAGTGCAAATTTACTATTGCTAAAGGAGCAATTACGTTTCACAAACACACTGCAAGCTAACGTGAAACATTTTTCAGTGGGAAAAGGTTTAATATAATTGATCTGGAACAGTAGGAAAACACGCAGTGATGATACATAACCATAATTGTTCAATGTCAACAAAATTTTAAAATTAAGTTCAGGTCCAGTCAATCATTGCATTAGACTTTAAATTTGATAACATTCCTAACTTGACTGCGTTACTAAATTGTTTTAAGACAACATGTCAGTGAAAAAATATAAGGTGGTTCATGTGTCATTCATTGCTTATTAGTGTGCGTAGTTTTCACAGGAGTACACAGTTCTTTCAAGACTCTATCATGTCTTTTGTTTAATATTCTTGGTGTATCTTTGGTGTGCTCATGTTTTTCCACGTTAACTTATCAGTTAAATTGTTAGTATATATAACCATCTCAAAAAAAAAAAAAATATTACCATCTCTTCAAGTAATATATGCATACATATCAGCTAATACAGCCGATAACAAATTTGTTGAAATTTCTTAATAAAAAAATAGTTTGTATGTTGAAATACTTTTAACATTTTCCTTTCTAAATGGAGAAGGTTCTTCTTTATTTATAGAAGATTATGTGATGAAAGTGCTGGAATCTTGTTGTTTTATGTACTTGTTTTATCTCTCCTCAAGAGGCTGGAGGAGAGTCATGTTACTGAATCATCTTTCACGTCAGCCTTGCATAAATAATGGTGACTATACTTTGGTCTCAGATTTCCTTCAACTTCTGCTGTGAGAAAGTCCTGCTTTCTGTGCTGGACACATCTGTGAAAATAAAGAATTTGAAAGAATGTCTACGGAAACCTTAAAGATGGATGCTTATTTCCACAAACTGAACTGAATACTGAATAAATTCTTAACATTCTTAATATATTGCAAGAAGTGCATTATTAATAATGAAGCAACTAAAACAGAGATTTTTAAATTCCCTAAATGATCTCAGTAATGGTGAGTGTTTACATAAATGTATATTTCATGTGTAAGGTTTATACTTCATAAATATTTTCTTTTCACATTTTCTACCAGTTTGGTGGCACCTTGATTTCAGTGTATCAACTTCACTTTTTAACCATGTATCAAATTTATTTATGTGTACATGAATCCAACTGAGACACGGCAAGAGCTGAAAAACACACACACACACACACACACACACACACACACACACATTTTCTGAACCACTTGTCCTATACGGGGTCGTGGGGAAACGGAGCCTACCCGGTAACACAGGGCGTAAGGCCGGAGGGGGAGGGGACACACCCAGGACGGGATGCCAGTCTGTCGCAAGGCACCCCAAGTGGGACTCGAACCCCAGACCCCCCAGAGAGCAGGACTGTGGTCCAACCCACTGCGCCACCGCACCCCCAGAGCTGAAAAACATTGATGCTCAAAAACTGTTTTGTAGTTGTGCATAGAGGAGTTGAACAAAATTCACTTGTCAACATCTACAGGAAGAGTTTAGTTGCAGTCATTACAGCTAAAGTTGGTACAATCAGATCGACTGAAATTGCACATTTCATTATCTGTGATACCAAGAAAATGACATAAAACTAAATCTGGTGTAATTTTTGCTCTTTTAGGCTTCCTTCAAATACAACTACAAAGAACAAAAAGATCTGATCAAAACTGATGCCAAAAAGCTACAAAATAAGAGAGAATTGAAAAGATGCAGATGGCAAATACTTTTTCATAGCACTGACTGTACAACCTGTGATTTTACTGTAGTTTTCAAACCTTGACACTTATAATGCACCCTGACACAGTCTGGGATTTCCTCTAAGTATTTTAATTAGGCTATTTTCAATTTATATGGTCTGGAATAATATTTTATTAATTTATTAATATTTTATTAAACCTTAGACTAGATTAATGTAACAAAGAAATCCTTGTGACAAGTCACACTTCAGGATTTCTTCGTTAAATTAATCTAGGGCCTTTTTAGTCATTTTATCAATAATTCGAAATCTTAATCATGAACAAAGTTTTATATTTAAGTTTATGTAGTTGATACCACACGGAATTCGCTTATTTAGTTTCTTACTCGCGTTATCAACCTCCTCGAAGCGAAAGAAAAGGCTCTTTTACCTACACAGTTACTAGGAAATACCCCTATCACAAATTCATAGCATTTATGTAAACACATTTAGTTTCAGTCAACATTATTTAGCGGGGAAATTCACCGCCAACTCATAATTAAAGACGAAACTAACGACGCTCGGAATTCGAAAGCTCCGAATTGAAGTTTAGCCAATAAGAAGAACGGATGTTAGAAGGTCAATAGCTTCCGCGCTAACAGCCAATGGTGTTATCTATTGAATGTGCGTGAATGTTGTCCACTGCCGAACGGGAAGTTAAGATTTCAACCAATGAAGAACCGGATTACTGAAAGACAGCCAATGGAAATCTGGAATGTTAGAGGATCTAAAAGTTCACTGGCCCATGTCTGGACTGGAGCAGGTAAGTTGTTGTGTAGTGGTTTTGTGGATTCTTTAAAAAAAAAATTAATTCAGCCAATGTATCAGTCTTAAAAATAATGAGTCATTGCATTAGAAGGTCCATAATTTCACCTCGTGCTGTGTTATGGGTGCTTACCGTGAGTCAACACTGAGAAAGTGAGCCTGCTCTGGTCACTCACTCACTGTTACTGTACTAACCTCAGTCAGTTAGGCGTATGGTCAGATTCAATAAGTAAATGAATTTCTGTTAATAAGTAAATGAATTTCTGTCGAACGAACTTTCTGAATGCGTGGTGATGCGCGAACACGCCAGTTTTAATTACTATTCTTTGTCAGCCGGTATGTGTAATACATAACTTAGCAGGGTAATTTGCTGTATCAATTCAGGATAAGTACCTGGCTTGTTCAGAGGTACTACAGCAGGAAAGGGATTCAACTCCAACACCTTCAGAGTGCAAGTCAGTGGTTCCCACTAACCACCACACCACCTGCTGCCGGCTTGATATAACAGTATAATCAAGTTGATATAATAATAGTAATAATAATAAGAATAATAATAGTAATAATTATTATTATTATTATTATTATTACTATTAGAGTTTGATACTGGTCTCTCAGTAGCAATTTGTTTCAAGATCCCATAGACAAATATTTGTGTACAGCTGAGCATTTACTACTTACTACATATACAGAAAAAAAAACAAAAACTGCTATAAATATGGAAATAAATTATGTGCATTGGGAAAATATGTTTTACTGTAGTTGCAAATGTAGTAGTATATGTTTTAATGTTATCTTGATGTTTGGATTATAAAGTGCAGCAATATTTCTGTTAGTAGAAATTTCTTCCGGATTAGACCCAGACTTGTTCGTTATAATATTCCTTTATTTTCAGTATTTACTGTATTAAACTATATATGTAGACAAATAACATTTAATGTCTATATTTCAGATTTAATAGATGGACTGTAGCTTCTTTTCATGTGTTTTGAAATGATTCAACTGTCATCTACTCTGCTCAAAGAGGAGTCTGTTTCCTTTCAGGTGATGGACAGTATTGTGATCCTGGACAATGATGAGGCAGAGAAGGAACAAGTTCAACCTTGCTCCTCCTCCTCCTCCTCCTCTTGCCTTCTGTCTGTCAACTCGGGGATCCCAGAGGCCTCACTGCCTGCTCCCACCCACATTACTCAGTCTCCCTTCGCTTCTGCTCAGAAGGAGTGTCACGTCCTCCTGCTGGAGAACCAGAAGCTCTTCAAGGAGGTTAGTTAATGAGTGAAGCCAGAGGGGGGGAATATGTGACTGATCTATTATTTGCTGTTTTACTGGTTCTACCCATCTGTTTCTTGTAGTTCTGTATGTGTCCTTCACTGTCCTCCCTTTCTACCACTCATCCTGTTCCCCAGTTTGTGGACCACTGCAGCGCTCACACAAAGGAACACCCAGAGGTCATAACCTATCTGCAAAGCAAGCATGCCAAGGCCTCTCCGACATTCCTGTCATCGGTAGAGCTGCGCAACACGTTGGGCCGCTGCCTGACGCAGGCCCAGGCCTACAGCTCCAAGACCTTCGTCTACATCAATGAGCTGTGCACTGTGCTCAAGCAGCACGCTGTTAAAAAGAGAATATCTGCTACTACTGTGGCATCGAGTGCAGGGGAAGGCCTAGGAATGGAGTCTAATGCAGAGAATCCTTCAACCTCTATTCAAGAGGAACATAAAAAGCCTACAAAGGCTTCCAGGAGACAGGTCAGCACGTTGCTACTGTGTGATAGTCTGTGGTCTCCCTCTCTCGGGATGTGTTGTTTCTCGTTGAAAGGCCTGCCTGAAACTTCCCTGTGAGTAAATACGAAAAAATGGTTTTTAGTTTGTTTACAACTCAAGAGTGTTTCTGCTTTTCAATGTTTTCTTGTTTTTCTCCATAGCCTGTAGAAATTTCCTTTCAGTCCCTCTGCTGGGAATCAGCTGTGTAAGTTCACATCTCTCCTCACCCCCCTTTCTCTTTCAGATTGCCTACCTGGAGAACTTGCTAAAGGTGTACTATGAGGAAATCCGCCGGCTGCAGGAGAAGGAGATAAGCCTGGATGACATGATGGAGGAGGACTCTAGCTACATCCAGGAGCACAGGTTGAAGCGTAAGGTGAGGAATCCACTGATTGATATGAACCTGAACTTCCGGGGAACCACATATCTGCCATTATGTGCATCTGTCAGGTCTTGTAGGACACACTAATGCAGTATCCAGGACCCACTTTGCCCACATAATGTTCAGCAGGTGACCAAGCTGAAAGTGAAACTGTAATCTGGACTGTAACGTCAAGTGTACCTGTGAGCGAATGGTTTTCTTACTGGCTGACCCTCTGAAAGTGGCAAACAAGATGTGTTCATGTAGCAAGTGAGAATAGACCAGAAATGTGATATCTAGCTGGATTCTAAATGAAAGTGTTAAATGGATTATTGTCGTGCTCAGTAGGATAAAATTGTGTAATAAAATTACGCAGATAAATTGTGTGAAGTAGATCGGTGAGGAAGTCCTGGAGTAAAACATAGATGAATGAGCACTGTGGTCATCTTTTAAATAAAATAAGTCAAGCATGTGACATGCAGTGCATTTTTGGTATGCAGTTTGTCACTGTTATCCACTGCTTCTCTCTGGACTAGATGATGAAGATCTACAACAAGCTGTGTGAGCTGAAGGACTGCAGCACTCTGACGGGAAGAGTGATTGAGCAGAAGGTGCATTACAGTGGGACCCGCTACCCCGAGATCAACAGGAAGGTCCGTGGCATTTTTGTCAACATCGAGACCACACTGATTAGATTGTTTTCAAAATACGACTCGTCATGTTTTAATAAGTTAAACAATGGGAACATTTACAACACACTGAACGTTTTAGAAAGCTACAACCCACCAGTGCCCAAAATGTTATTTTGTGTTCTACCCACAACCCTCCGACAGATCGAACGCTTTATAAACAGCCCCGAGTCCCAGCAGAACCCACCTGACTACACAGACATCCTCCAGGTGGTGCAGCGGGCCAATGAGCGGTACAGCCTCTGTCTCAGCCGCAAGCAGGTGGCTGAAATCGCCCAGGACGTCTTCCGCGAGACAGGAAACCGGTTGCAGGAGAGAAGACACCTCGACATGATCTACAACTTCGGCTCGTACCTCACTGATGCCTACAAGCCTGGTAAGTGAACGGGGTGAAGCCATTGCCAGATTTCTAGTCCCAGGCATCACAGAGCAGAATTTAGGGCTTTGTGTTGTGTGAGTTGTCACAGATTTGGCGAGTACAGTGAACCATGATTATTTCCAGAATTTGAGAATGCGAACCATGTATGAATGAGAGCAAATGAATGCAGTGTCCCCAAGAGACAAACACAAGTTTAAAATGCAGTGTTTTTTTTAATGTCTTCATACTCTTGTTGTCGATCTGTCAGCTGCTGACCCTGCACTCTCAGACTCGGCCTTATCTCGCAAGCTGCGGTCCAACAGGGATATAGCCATTGCCAATCTTAATAGTGTCATCACCAAATATGCCTTGAAACAAGAGGATGGCGAAGAAAACGAAAGGAGAAAGCGAGTAGCAAAGGGGAAGGTGAAAGAGGAGGTACGTCCTGGCAGCAGTGGTAGGTGCGTAGATCGGGTTCTGTTGTCTTTGAGGTGTCATTAACTGTGAAATTCCCCAGAATGCAAAGGAGAGGGAAGAGGATGCTACAGCACCGGAGAATCAGCCAAGGACTGAGGAAACGGAAGGGTGTGAGAGTGAACGGGATGAGCCAGAGAGCGAAGGCGATGGACAAGATGGGAGCGAAGATGATGACGAGGAAGACGAGGACGTGTCCTCAGATCCTGACATCGAGGAAGAGCTGGAGGCCAGCAGGTCGCAGGAGGGAGCAGGTGAGCGGTAGGAGAATGAGGCTGTAGCTGTTTAAACCATCAAAAAAGAGGTCACAGAGGGGTCATATGGAGGCCACCTTGTGTTTATAACCACTGTTTTTGTGGACATCTGGAGCTCTTTGGGGGGGGAACCAGATTTAGAGCAGTCTGTTGTTTCAGATGATGAGATAGAAGAGGAGGAGGAGGAAGAAGAGGAGGAGGACGTGGCAAACGAGAGTGACAAAGAGCACCACTGGGGGACTGGCCAGTCCTCAAGCCCAGATGTGGAGGTGATAGGTGTGAATGGTGAAGAGGATAGTCAGTCAGCAAGTAGCTGTCAAGGAGACGTCACTGAGGGATGCTACTCTAGCATCATAAGGGACTTAAATGCTGATCCCACTCATCCGGGGAGGCCCAGCCAGTCAGAAATCAGAAGACTGGAGCGGCGACCTCTCAAAGGTGTTAGTAGAGTCACTGCCTCTCAGTCTTGTCTGCCTTCCTCCTGTCAGGGGGCCGAAAGCCCGGTTCGTTTCCCTTCAGCGACGAATGCGGTTTCTGTGCCAGCGTCGCCTGTGTTGGATTCTTCCAGTCAAGGTCTGCAGTCCCCGCTACATGACTCAATGTCGGCCAATGGCAGTCCTCTACCACCCAGCCCTGTGGATATTCAGACTACACCCAACTGCAGAAAGAAGAAGCGACCGAGCGAATCCAGCACAGAGGTGGCGTTCAACGGCAGCCACAAACATGAGTACTGCATGAGGTAAGGGCTGCTGCAGCTGCATTCCAACATTCTCTGCTCGTGCAGTCTGCGCTTAGAGGTGTTCACTAGGAGAATCGGGGGAATCACTTCACCTTCGCTGACGGCAGCTCATCCTGATCTTCCAGGCAGTTATAATCTCGCAGAGACACTTAATGTGACATTTAAGAGGATTTGAAGCTCTCTGTCAGTAGTGTGTCCTTTCTTGCATTGTCGGTAGTAATAGCACGGTAAACTTTTTATTTCACGTTAACACTGGAAGAGCAATAAGCAATCAAGACTGGAAGAGAAATTATCCTGTAGGTGTTCATCACTTTTGGAAGCAAATCATTCTTAATGTAGGTGCTTGGACTTGAAAAGAGCCCACTGGTAGTGTTGTGGGTAAAGCCGTCACCTATCGGTCAAAGGACCCAGGTTCAAATGGCCACTCCTGTAGTAGTACCCGTGACGAAGGTACTTACTTTGAATTGATGCAGTAAAAATTACCCAACTGTATAAATGTGTAAATAATTCTGTGTCGTGTACAGACACAGTGTTTTAAGTCATCTTAGAGAAAAGTGTTAGATAAATAAAGTTTAAATTATTGTTTTCAGGTTTTCATTAATGGACAAGTGTGCATTGGATCAGCAAGGCTAGGTGTGGGGAAACACACAGAGCACATATTCTCATGGCGGTGTTTTTGTAGATCAGTGTAAGGATCTGGTGTACCGCGGTACTGAGCCTCTGTCTGCCCTTGTACCACAGTGACGATGACATCCCTCTGGACATGGGCGTATACAGCGGCAGCAGCCCCTTGCAGGCAGACTCCACCCACCTGGACAGCCCTACTCAGGAGCTGGTCAGCAGCTCACGGTGCACTCCACCGCCCAAGAAGAACAAGGTGCTCCCCGCACTCTCTATACTCTAGTGTGTGTACCATGGTAATCAGTCTGCTGTCCACCGTGTGTATGTGTGTGTGGACAATGTGGTCTCACTGGCTTTTAGTTTACTTAACTCATTTACTTGAACAAACACTTTCACTCAAAGATCTCCGGTGGGATTTAAACCTAGATCTTTGAGTGGAAGGTGCCAGGTACCCTTGATCCAAGGTACCTACCTTGAACTGATGAGTAAAAATGATCCATCTGTATAAATGGGTAAATCCTTGTAAGTGACTCAATGCTGTAAATGTTTTTGGAGAAAAGTGTCATATTGGATAAATAAATGTAAGCGTAAACGAATAAATGTTCCTTGCAATTTCAGGTCGACGTGGCGACACAGTGCGACCCTGATGAGGTGATCATCCTTTCTGATTCTGATTGACCTTTGACCCCCCCGAAGCAAACATGCTTTTACGAACTCGGGACAAACGGGGACAAAACCCTCCAAAGTATCCAGCATTACAGAAGGAGCCCAGTGTGGCTGGCTGTGTCTGGGTGTCTTTCATTGTGTAGCACACTCGCACTCAGACACACACACATTTTTACACATCTGCCAACGGGATGTCAGAACAGAGGCAGGTGCTGAGGAGGATCACAGAGGCCATTCTTACCGCTGGTTCCTCCAACATGGTCTCCTGTTGTCGCAGGATGGGCTCTAGAGGTTGTTGGAGGCCCATCACTCTTAACCCCTTTGAGGACATACAGGGTTTTTTACTGCTCAGACCAAACAGGCTTCTGCTCTGACTATTCAATTGAATCGGCATCCCGAAACAACCATGCTCTCTGTGTGTGCCAAGGTGCGTATCCCCAGTTCCTGTAGCATTTGGTCTAAGCTGTACAAGAGTAGTGTCTTTTTTTCCCCCCTTCACCTCTCATTTTTAATTTCACCGTCGCATCAAATGAGAAATAATCTGGACTTTTTAGCGAGCGCATGTCAGAACGCAGCAGGGTTCAACATCGGAGCAGCGCATCAGCCTCCCTTCTCAATGGACAGGAAGGCGAGGGGGGAGAAGCACAAGCAGGTCAAGGAGCAGGAGGATGTGTCTCCAGAAGTGTTTCTAGCAGCTTTCAGTGTCTGATGACTGGATCTCAGGATATCTTGGGTGTGTTCAGGTGCAAAGAGGATGAGGAAAACTTTGTAACAGTGTACTGTACCCTCTCCACTCGATGAGGGGTTTCTTTAATATGTTACTGGGAAAAGTAATAAATGTGTTTTGTTATTTTGCTTGTTTATTGACTGGAATATGTGCGCTTCTCATTGAAGCGACTTTGCTGGAACACTATTCGTGCCCCCAACCTTGCTCCAAATTGGGCTTCACTTTTTGTAGCTTTGATTACAGATGTGTTGTGAACTCCTGGATGTGCAGATGCGTTTTACCTCAACTGCAGAATAATGTTAAAATGAAATGTACTCCGTAATGATGGTAAGAGCACCATGAAATATGCTGTTATTTTGCAGTCACTGTTCAATATTGCTGTTAATTTTGTGTTTTTAATTTTTCTTGTTTATAACCTGTTTTTGTTACTGTTGAATAGTATTAGATGGCAGTTAGTGTGAGATCTGTGTTGATGATCCTGAAGTAAGAAATTTAAGAATTGGCCATTGCTGGGGAAAAAGTAATACAAATCTAGAGAAAATTTCAACAAATGCAGAGAATATGTGTGAGGTACAAAGAGAGATTTACAGAAATGGAGGAGAAGGCTTCAGTCACTGTGGTCAAAGGTCCAAGAGCAGGTGCCACAGAGGGACCGTATTAACTGTAAAAGTGGAAAAAGAAGTTAAAACTCAACAGTGAGAAGCAATCAGACTGTTTTTTTGACAGGAGGAAACAATATAGGACACAAGAGCCATCAGTTGGCTACAAGACAAAGCGACAGGATGAGCTGAGATCATGACAGCAACACAGGATCAAGGCTACAAAGTTAAGGACGTTATCGTTTGTGGCCTCAGAGGGAACCTGCTCTGTTACCTTTGAGCAAGACACCTGGATTCTTCTTGCATCCATAAAAGAACTTGTATGAAAAAAAGTGTTAAATATTAATAGGAAACAATGGGATGGTGAAGGAGCAATGAATAGGATGTCGATCCGAAATTACAGGCAGAACAGAGAGCTAGGTTTGATTTTAGTTTCGTTTCCTTCAGTGAGGTAAGTGATGTCAGCCTTTAAGGCCCTACCCTCCCCCACTGGAACACAAGAGAACTGCAGTAGCTGTGATGCGGTTTGTTTTTTTTCAGGTAGATTCCAATGTAAAGTACTGTATTCTAGTATAAACAGAGCTGCTCATCAGTCACCCTGGGCACCGACAGCATCGTCTCTGCTGACAGTCAGCAGGGACTCGACCATCTGCCGCACCAGGTGGGGACACCTGGACATGCGCCATGTGCTCCTGGAAGCTCTTGTCAGATGCAGTCAGTGAGCTAACCAAGGCTTTAGGAGGCAAATGGAAAAAAGGGGTAGATTGAAGACTGAATTTTCCCCGAAACAGTGGTTCCTTGGGAATACAAAAATCCTGTTTATTTTTAATTTGTAATTTATACACTACCAAGGATATTTCAGTCCTATCACATCAAAGTTTCTGGGCCTGAAAATCATAGCAATTCTGCCCTTTTTAGCCATAATTTCCACAGCTGGTTTTTCTGCCGCTCCTCCATCAACCTGCAGAGGGCGACATTGGCTCAGTTTTGAGCCTTTGACCAACAGCTCAGCCTCCTGAATGGACCCACATTTTAATTCATTATTACGTATGTTGTCTGTTAAATTAAAATATTACTCAAAGATCCATTTGTGCTGCCGTGTACTTTCCAGCACTTCACGTTATAACTGAAATTAATTTTTATTTATAAGAGGGGAAGAACTGATTCCAAGAGGCTTTTGTCGCAGGGCGGCGATGAACCGCTCAGTGTGTTGAGTGAACCCACTGGCCTCCCTTCATGAGGCCTGATTAGTGTAAGAGCTGGAAAGTCGACTGGACTCGGCGCTCCAGGACAGTACCAGACGTTAAATACACTTTAAAATGAAGACTGAGAAAATGTAATGTCGGGATGGGTGTATATTTCACTTTGTACCTGGTTTTTGAGCTCTTTGATGTTAGGGCACCTTTCAGTGAGGGAATCTAAAACATGGTGTTTGTACCGCACGTACACAGTTCATCGCACACTGCTTAGCTGCTGCCTGAAAACAGCCCTGTTGGTACCTCACGTATTTATACTGAGCAATATGTGTCAGGGAATGTGTGGCTCATAAACAGCAGTACATGGTTTCATAACAAAGGCTTTGGCTGTTATTGCTCCTGACCTGGTTTCTACCGCAGTACCGCACTCTCTACTCGCAATTGAGAAACTCTTTCATCTCTTTGACCTGCAAGCCATCGACACCCAACAGAGACCCAAAAGGAGCGGCGGATTCTTCGCCTTTCATTTAACCAGACACCAACATACAGTGTTTCCTGTGCCCTCATGGTAAACATACCACACATGTGGGCTATCAACTGCTATGCTCTGTAGTGTGTATTTAGAAGGTACACACACTGAGGACCCCCTCCCGCGTGTGTGAATGCACGGCCTTATCAAGGGGGATGATGAACCTGACCTGCGTCAGAGCCTCCTCTTTCTACCGGAGGTGAAAATGCAGTGCTTCTACCTCATTATTCCTCTTGATCACACCTATTCTGACTGTCAACATTAACCTGGCACTGTATAGCATTTTAATTGCCACGGCAACAGGCTCAGTAACCACGCAGACATCTGCAACACCTTTCCTGTAATGGGGAACTGCAGGAGCTTTTACAGCTGCCACTTCAACTGTGCTGGCAGCCCAAGTGAGTGGCACTGTCTCCATAGTGACTGAGAATTACCATAGCAACTAGTGCCGTAACCATGGCGACGCTGATGTGTAGGTGTCTGGGATAACACATCTGTAAGGAACGAATATGACTGATGTTGCCGAGGTGCCGAAGCGGCAGCCAGGAAACGATAATTACGCCGTTTTCGAAAAGCGTTGTCGGGAGGTCCCCCGTGCAGCGAGTCCCTGCTCCAGACAAGCTCTTAATTACCCTGGTTAATTAGCTCCTAATTGATTAATTTCTATAGCGGCTGCTTTACAGAGCGCAATCTGACACCGATAGATCACCCACAAGGTTACGCGCCGACTTCCCACAAACAGGTGGAGCAGAAATTCAAATTGGTGATTCTTTTGACCGAGCGAGTTGAAATTTCGGAAGGTGTGCCGAACCTCTCGGAACAAAAGGTGACAGGTGTGTGAGAGAGCAGGGAGATCTTAGGATGCTTCCAGTGCAGATTATCAGACCAGAACCCCACCTTATCACACGTGTTCATGTATGTGACAGGTTCCTCCACAAAGATGAATAATTTCAGGGTTACATTTACATGGCTGCTGGGTTTAAGTACACTAAGTTACTGTACTCATAATGGTTTTACCCATCTATACAGGTGAGTAATTTTTACTGTATCAAAGTACCTTGCTCAAGGGTATTACAGCAGGAATGGAGATTTGAACCCAGATCTTTCCATCACAAAGCAACTGCTCTAACTACACTACCTGCTACCCCCTCCCCCAATGTGCTACAGGATCTTTGAATAACATTTTCATAAACATTATTTTGCACTATAGTAGTTTTCCATATTTAAACAGATAAATAGCAAAAACTCACGAGATCCCCGAGTGACAGGACACAAGTGGCACAGGAGGAATTTCAACAGATTATTTATTTCTCATTTTCTATGGAAGTTAGTGAAGACAACACTGATGTCTCTATTTCCAGTTACAATCTGAGAACAAGTTAAATTGCCACTAATACCATGGTACAGGATGACCGTGTACAGTGATGAGCGTGTGTGACTTTTTCCATGTGACCAAATGCAAGTTTGGCCACACAGCTTCATACAGCAGTTACACACAACATGTGACCGAATAAAGACAAGCTTGTATCCGTACGACAAGAGGACTGAGGTAACCATACTTGTTCAACAGTTTCACCTAAGATACTACTTTTATCTTCTTTTTAAAAATTATTTTGCCCAGATATATTACAAATGTGAATCTCAGCTGTGCACTGACATCCAAGTATCAGTTCAATCAAAGACCAAAATGAAAGGAGCCAAGAGGTGATGCTCCGAACCACACTGACACTGGAGTAGTGTTAGTCCTGTATTTCCACACTGTAGAGAAACTGCTTTACACACCTGTTCTTGCTCCAGATGTGCAGTTTAAGATCCTTGCTACCTTTGTTGAAGGCTGTTGTGTTGGCCAAGTTAGTTGAACATGGCTGCTGGGTTTACTTTGTCATAATGACCACGTTAACCAGTCACTCAGTTTGTCCGAACGTAATAAGGCAGTTGAATTAGTGTATACTTTAGTATCTGTTAAATACATCTCTATCTCTCATTTTAATCTGAATCACTGTCAAACATAAATATATATTTATAGATCAGTCTAACTATTTACATAGTATAACACAGCAATTAGCCCAAAACAAGACAAACCAGGCTGCACAGCTTCTTCTCAAATATGCAGAAATCGTATAACTTTGATGATGTTCCTAACTGGTCCTTTTTCATAACAAAGACACACACACACACAATCCCACTGCAACCACTTATTAAGCAAACTTGTGTTCAAATGCAAACCATCTGAAAACAAGCAGCTTGCAAAGTATCCTCCTGTTGAGTAGGATGTACTCAGTTTTATTCACAGAAAATAAAAGCTGGTTTATAGTTTTTTTTTACATAACAAGCTTGGACATGGTCTTGGCCAAAAGAAACCATGAGCTTTCGACCACACTTCTCCGTCGTCTGTCATTACTACAGTAGCTTTATGCAATTTATGTGAATTATTTCAGTTTTTTAATGTTCATGATTACCATTTGCATTTTCTATCCATTTAACGGCCATCAGCATAAACCTTCTCAGAAGGTACATCTTTAAAAACAATCTAGAGCACAGGTTAAGACCCCTCAAAGTAAATTCAGAAGAATGCAAATGCAGGATGGTTTTGTGACTAGAAAACTGTTTAGCAACTCTAAATAGCACCTTACTGTAAAATAATGATTTACATTTTGCTCTGAAAAGAAATATCAGCTATCTGATAAAAGGCTGCATTCAGTCATTATTTCGGTAAGAGTTTAACTGGAAACACATACAGACTGTTACAGGACAACAGCATATAAAAAAAAAAAAAAACTCATTCATATACTACTTGTGTGGTACAGTACCCTGAAACTGGACACAGATCTTTGGGAAACTTGTAGCAACATATCACATCCTGAACGGCACCACAATCGATAAAAACCTTGAGTCGTGGGATGTTTCCTGATCCACTGAAAGCAAGTCTGTCTGTGAAGCCTGGCAGCACTGAGAGGGGTACACACACTCACGGCCCCTAGTCAAAGCATCATTTGGTTGACGTACATAAGACAGCTAGTCCTTTAGTCCAAGGTGGGTGTATTGGGTTTTGGTTCATTTGCCTGCTACTGGACAAGATGCAATGAGAATCCAAGACAACAGTACTGTTATGACACAAAACTGTACAGCCAGACTTCTTTGTGTGTGATACAGGCAGGAATGTACTTAAAACCAGAACTAAAATTAAAAAAGATAGATAAGTTGTGCAACACACAACCTAACCCTTACCCTTTCATTGTCATTCCTAGTTAAAATTAAGTGACACTGCTCTCGCTCACACTCACCTCACACACCTCATCCTCACAGCCACTTCGACTACCTCCCAGCCCGAAAACAGCAGAACCCAGACCGTGTGCTGTGCTCTGGGAGGACACCCCCAACAGAGACCCTGGTCCAGCCATAGTCAGACAGGACACACTGCTGCTACTTCCACTGGAATGGTGTGGGGACAAGACAGATATCCCACCTCTACCACCAATTCCTCCAGAGGGAATCCTCTGGCCAATCTCGCTGTTGGCATGATGGAGAGGTGGGGATATGACAGCAGCTCCTTCCACCCCACCCGCACCATCGCTGGCCCCACCCCGCCTCTCACAATGGGACCGGTGTCTCATGAAGCTGTCACGCCACATGAACTTTTTACCGCAGCTGTGGCAATCGTAAGGCTTGAGGCCCGTGTGTGTCTTCATGTGCTCCGTGAGGTGATGCTTCATTTTGAACTTCTTGGCACAGACTGGACAATGAAAGGGTCGGAGGTCAAGGTGCATGTTTATGTGCCGGTCCCGCATGCTCTTGTGTGTGAAGGTCTTCCCACAGTGGCACATGAACACCTTGCCGGAGTTTGCGCCTCCGGGCCCCTCCATACCATCCAGGCCACCGTGCCCTGACAGATGCACAGCTCCATGCTCCAGACCTGTGCCTTTCAGTGATGCTCCACTTCCAGCTGTAATTGGATTAGAAGGGTCCAGAGGGCCTTGGCTGTATAGCAGGATTTGATTTCCTTGCATGTCTATAGGGAAAAGCTGTGCTCTTGTGGCACCAGACTGAACTGACCCCAGTAAAGCAGACACGGCCCTGCTGCTACTGGAGCTACCAGAACTATTGTGAGAGTGCTGTGAGGTTGTCTGGTCCATGAGATCACTGTCAAACTTGAGGTAGTCTTCAGAGGACTGGCAGTAATCTACCTGGGAGACAGACAGAAGAGTTTGAGAGTGTAAAATTACATACATCAGAGCAGTACTACTTTGATATTTCTATCCAACTCATGCTCTTCTTATTACTTGCTTGCTTGGAGATTTGACAGGAAAGAAACCTCTGACTGAGGTTTAGCTTACCAGTTTTAGACACGGACCACGGGTACAGAGATTTACACAAACACAGAAAATGCAAATATCCATGTACTAACCTGTGCCTCCATTTCAGCATCAGCTCTGGCACTGATGTCCCCAGAGAGGGTCCTTACATCAGATATATTGAATGTCCTTTCCCTCTCGCTCTCTCTCTCCAGCTCCATCTCCCTCTCTTCCTCCTCCTCACCCCCCTCCTCCCCAGATACCACGATCAGTTCGTCATCCTGGGGCCTCTCTGTTTTCACCACTACCCATTGCTTGCGGGGCATGATGCTGGGCTGGCTATAGGTGGGCCGCTTCTGTGGAGGAGGGGGATCACCATCTTGGAAGGAAGACACACCAAAACTGTCACTAACCCCTGCCTCCTGATCAGAGACAGAGGTGTTCTTCTTCCTTCTTCCGCTTCCTCTCTCCTGCTTCCTGGTGTACATGAGCTCCTCATCCTCCTCGTCTTCTTCAATCAGGAACCCCTCATCACCCCCAGATGGAGTGCAGTAACTGGAGGTGGAGTTTGTGGCCCCATCTCCTGACATGCCAGTGGTGGCCATTCCCCCACCCAAGCCTGCCTCTCTGGGGCTGAAGTAGTTGGTGCTGCTGGGGGACTGGCTCTCATTCAGAGCGGGGCGGCTGGGGGGCAGGACTTCAGAGTGGACTTCACCGGACTGGGCTCCTGTCCCCGGCTCTCGCCCACTGCTGCTGCTGCACCTGGGATTGCCCTGAGCACCTCCACCCTGTGTTCCAGTAGTCCCTCCCCGTCCTTCCTTAAGGAGCTCGGTGCACTTGTCCACGATGTGCCACATCTGCAGCACACTCCCCACGGTGAGGTAGTTGACGATGTCCTCTCGTAGCATGCGCAGCTGACCAGTGTAGGCACAGCTTAGAACACTCTCAAAGGCCAGGGGGTCCATGACGGCTGGGATGGACACAGTGGACATGTTCTTCAGCAGCACCTGGAAAAAGTTTTTTTTTTTTTTTTAAATGTAAATAAGAGTATGCAGCACTAAACGTCTATTAAAGTGAAATTTTGGCCATTTAATACAGAAAGACAACACTGATAAAATATAAAAAGCAGAGTGCAATCTGTGTAAGGTGTTAACATAAGAGAAGTTAAAAACCCTGAAACAATCTTTGACAGACCTGGTCATGAAAGTAGGGTGACGAAGCAGCCAGCACACATCTGTGTGCCCGGAAAACCTGGCCCTGCACCTGGATGGACAGGTCACACAGCTGTCCCTCCTCACGCTGCCGGTTCAGACTTTCCAGCACAGCCGTGCGTACGCTGGGAAAAGACACCTGCACCACCGAGCCAGCGGGGGCGCTAGAGACACTGCTGCTACTGCAGCCTTGCTCCACCGACACAGACATTAGGGCTAGAAAAGGCACGGAGACAGGATGGCTTAGGATTTGGGAAGGGATCATCACTATTACGTAAAGAGAAACTGACATAACCTTTTACTCTGGATACTATTATTATTCTTCGCAGTACTCGTAGTAGTAGTACCATCATCAATAATCTTGTCTACTTAATTAGGTGAAGATCAGTCTAAGGGAAAATAGATGTTACCGCTTCAATTTACAGGAAGGGGCTGTGTGGGAAATCCCAAACTGTTTTACACTTTAACCTGTGAACCTACTACCTACCGCCCTTTTAAACTTTGTGAAACTCTAGTGGGTATCCAGAGGCAGAAATAAATTTGTATTTAATGACAGTGATTTTTCTACATCAAATTACTTGCTGTATTCTCATTAATTTTATTTTGACTCTTCTAGTAAGTAAAACTCATTTTTAATTAAAAAAAAAGTAATTTCTTGTATGGCTAGATACAGAAATGCATATATATAATAATAAATAGTCTACTGAATCCTTGTCAGAATGCTTATACTGACCTCTATTCATAAGGCACTATTGTCTTGAGAAGTTAAACTGGGATAATAGTTATACGGTGGGTCAAATCTACTATTTTTTTGAGAATTAAAATAAAAAAGTTGTAGTGAGGCTAGGAGCAGTATGAATCATTTATTGTACAATTTGTGCCATCACATTTTTATTTCAACTATTAAAATAGTTCACGATATAATAATTTGTCAAATAAAGCAGAACAATTTGCAAACGATTAAATTAATACACAATATATATATAATTATATTAATTTCTATATTTATTCACTTATGCATTAAGCTTAAACTTACAGCACCTGGTAGTCACTAGTTAGTTGGAAAAAAACTGAGAAGCGGGGGAGACTCTCCCCGGTACGCGGCGGTGGAGCGCCCCCTGCCCGCGGTCATTTCTCACTTGAGTCCGGGGTTTTTTGTAAGATCCAGGGGCCTAAATCATTTTTTTTTTTAAGCTCCCCCGCTCCTTAGCGGTTATTTCTCAGCATTTGCATTCATACACAAAACTGAAAAACTGCATCGAAGACACAAGACAATGAATGTAAAAGTTACAGTAAAGCACCACGACTTAAGTCTTAACCAGCTGTTAACGAGCTAGTTAAACACAGCTGTCCTCAGCTACCCGCTCCGTCGTTAACAGTGATATGAAGGTAAAACTGCTCGTCTGAACATTTGCAAATGCGAATGTGTCATTTACCGAGCAGCTTATTGGAAAAATGTTCGTTTTAAAAACGCAAATTAACAACGGTGTTATTTATTATGGCAGTGAGTTTAAATACCCATCCATGATGAACCACTAGTTTGGGCTGTTAGCAGCAGGGGCCTCTGGGAACCTGCATGTGTGCGTGTTAATCACTCAGGTTTTACATTAATCACTTAGTAATTAACAGAAATGTAATTAAAAACAGGCTCTGACAAATATGCAGACACGCACCTGGACTCCTGTCCTCCACGGCTCGTAAAACTACATCGACCACACACACATTCACCACATGCACAAATAAATTAACTTACTTGCAGTATGGACGTGACTGTCTGGGGTCCGAATCCCCCGGTGTCCAAGCCCCCCCGAAACTTAGTGTTTTCTGCTTTATTGTTGTATTTTTTCTTTACTTCTCGTCAGTTTAAAGTGGTTTCAAGTCTGTCTCCCATTATGTGTCCAGACAGCCGCCGCCGCCTTCCCTTTAAGAGCCGCCAGACAGCAGACTTTGGCCGACTAAAAGGGGAGTGCGAAGCACGAGCCCGCTCTGCTCCCGCGGGCCTCCATTTTGAAAGCGCTTTCCCCCGGGCCACAAGGCCGCTGTGGCTTTTCGGCGGAAAGAACCTGGGGGCTCAATTACGTCGAGCGGGTGGAGTCGTGTAACTAGTCTCTAGCTCCTCTATGGCATAACCTAACCTGATGAATTATAAATATTATTATTTATTTATTTTTTTTTTTAAATCTTTTGTGTGTATTACCGAATCGTGAACCTTGTGGACATTGTGTATATTTAAGTGCACCTTTTACCACACCTCGTAGCTACAGCACCTGTTTCAGTCAGTGCGGATAACTTTATCTACCACATAATTGAGATTTCAGAACAGGTTAAGATTTCCATTTTATTTAAAAATGAGTCTGCGCTACATAAAAAGGCACAAGGAGCTACATGAAAAATTTATTCAAGCATTCAATAATCAAAAAGGACAATGGATAATATGTGCCCGTTAGCACAATGCTGGCTTTAGATATTAATGAATAAGTAGGCAGATATTTCAAGAAGTGTTGCATTTCGGTATACTTTTCTCCTCTGAAAATGCCGGTGCTCATTTTCTGTTGGCAGATGCTGTACCGATGACGCATTCATTCACCTGCAAGAAAGTTCAGATAAACCCCATTTTATCTTAACTAGCCTTTCAATATATATTTACACTTATTCAAAATAAGTTCCACATAGATATGCATGTAAAAGTTCTTTTAATTTAAAAATGGTTATCCTCCAGTTCCAAGTCGCACCGATTAACATTACACACCAGTGTTGAAAATACAGTGAATGAAACAAACTGCAGTTTTCAACACGGTAAAATACTGACCTTGCTGGCAAATCGAAGGGAGTTTAAAGACTCTCCAAAGCTTTCTTCCTCAGGGGAAATGTTGACGAACATGAGCCTAAAAGAAAAAGAATGTACTCTATAAATACTATTGAACCCACATGTAAACAATGATCACTGAAATAATACAGTTCAACAACTGAATGAAAAATGAACATCAAAAGTTACTAGTGGTGTTACTAGTAATGTTCAAAATGCATTTTTGTGCATTCATTTGCAAGAGTTAATTCAAGTAGGAGTACTGACATGGAGTCAGAGGTTCCATGAAGTCATCTTTCCTGCCCAAACTACCCTTGAAACAGATGGGCTACAAGGTTTACTCAATTAGTTTAGACATCAGCATTTACTGGTGTGACAGACTTTGCCCTTTTCAAACACTACTTTCAAAACTTTAGTTCAGACAACTTACGTCTTGCTGTTTCCTCCCAAGCAATTCTGCAATAAGTATGTAAGCTTTGAGTTTCTATAAGGTATGAAGCTGTCCTACAATCAAAACAAAATAGTAAGGATGTTAATGGAATTCTACCATCAGATACAGCAAGTAATAATGGTCACAAACAGCCTGTTCTCAATGAACACAGCCAATACAGTAAAACTGAACAGACACCCACTTTGTTAGCAAGTGCAGTAATCACAATCCCAAGATTGGTGAGGGAGTTATTAATGGCAGTCATCTCCTTAAACCTCTCTCCTTGGGAATGACTTTTTTGGACTCTCTCGCTGCCTGCCAGGTCAATCAGGCACAGGGAGGCTGAAGGCAACAGTCAGATCAATCAGTGAACATGAATATTAGAATAATTTTAACCTGCATTTCTGCATCAAGCTATTAATTGACAGTGAAACACTCAGGCAGTCTATAACGTGTGAAACCAGAGCATCCCAAAGTTATTACATCCCAGTGTTTACACCTCCTTAATGTTGGGGGATGTATAAAAAGGTGAGGAATGCAGCATGTTCATGGGATGAACTGGCAAACAATTAGAACAGAATACTTTGGGCAGAAATAATTTTAAATGTAGCTTGAAAATAAAATACTCTGCAATGGACTGGCATCAAAATAAACTTTTTGTGTTTGTAAGTGGAACAGCCAGCATATTTGAAGAACTGAAAACTTTACACATAAAACCTTTCCACAGACAGATATGTAATCAATGGTAGATATTTGGTATTACAAAGTCCAGAAGAACAAGCCTCACATTTGCTCTTTAGACCTCTGTCAGCATTTTCGCCCTCAATGTCCAACTGAAACACAGAGTGAGAGCGGGAGGAGTAATCGTTCACGTTGGTGCGAGCTGTGGAACGGTTCCTGTTGGCCAACTCCATCAGTGTGCACACCTAGGAGAGACAACACATGGAACAAAGTGTACATATGTTAATGTAGAAATGCACTGATATGCAAAGTAAAAAGTGTTTCAACAAATTCTTAGGAAAGTGTACAAGGCAAACCTCATCCTCAGTTGTCACTTTCTGGTAGGTCAGATTGGTGACGGTGATTTCAGTTGCAGAAATCTTCTTGATCTCGTACTCTGGCCTCTTGTTAGGCTTGCCCCTGTACAGAAGATCCCTGAGCGTCTCATTGTAGATCTCCACAAAGCTTGCAACAAATGTGTACTGATAGGAGAGAGAGAGAGAGAGAGAGAAAAGAAAAAAAGCAGTCAATCAATCTGGAATCGAAAAGAATTGCACTTTAAAGCACTCTGCATCCCTAAATATTATTAATCTTCAGTTGTATTGTTATAAAATTTGTATGAAAATGCCTGTGCAGATTTTAAATGAATATTTTCAGAGCTCGCAGTGAATATAGTACCTGCCAGCCCTGCTCCTTGAGAACACTGGCTGTTCTGAAAATCTGCTGGACTGCTCTAGGGATAACTCCCTGTGTCTCCTCAAACTCTCCACCCTCCATTGTGTATGTCTTCCCACTTCCCGTCTGGCCATAGGCAAAGCAGCAGACATTGTAGCCATCCAGAGCAGACTGGATGAGCAAGGAGATCTCCTCGAAGACTTCCTTCTGAGTGGCATGTGGACCAAACACCTTGTCAAAACTGAAGTTATAGCTCTTCTGGGTGTCACCATTCCGACCTGTGTGAGACTGTGCATTGACAGAATTAAACAGAATGTAGAATATTTACAAAAACTTAAGCGATTTCTGATTTTTAAAACAAAAACATGCAGAATGTAAAATTACCTCCTCAGTTTTAGCCAGTTTAAGGCTCTTATCATCATGGGCAGGGAGCTCAATGCGTGCCATTGCTGACTGATCAGGAGTCAGCAGGGGACGTACTCTACAGAAAACTCTAATGTTACCCTGCAGAGAAAAGAGGAATTAATTTCTTTTTCAAATCACAATCAATACCCATTTAGCTCACTTGTAGACACTGGCAAGGCTATACTCACCTTGAGCTCCTGAATTGTATTATGCAGCTTCCTGCGCTCCATCTCACCCCTGTACAGCTCTTCTGACTGGTGGGACACCTTTTCCTCCAGATTCCTCACCATGTCCTGGGCCTCATTTAGACTGGCCTGACAGCGAGACAGTATGGAGCCCTGGACAGCGAGCTGAGTCTGACACAAAGAAGAAATCAGAACAAGTGAATTATGATGGAGCACTGCAGATCTTTGCTTCATGCAGCCAAATAACTCAAAATGTACCTAAAGACACAGGAATGATTTTGTTCTGAAAACAAGCTACTCTTCCAGTTTTTTCCCCTCGCCAAATTCTTAACAGCATCCAAGAGTGACCATTACCTGTACGTTTTGGAGTTCAGATTCCAAGCCCTGCTTCAGGCTCAGCAACATGTCATGCTCCACATACAAGGTGTTCAATTTCTTTGTGAGGGAGTTTTTCTCACTGGTGACCTCTTCTAGTTCTTCTCTTGCTCTAGACAGATCAGCCACCTGTGCCACATATTGGCTGCAACGTAAAGCAAGCATGCTCTGAAACTGTAAATATGGACTTTAAAATGTGTAACTGTTTAATGAGAGCCTTTCCAATCGAACAGAAAATTATTATATGGGAACAGCAGCCAAGAAACACATAACCATCTTCACACCTCAGTTGTTGTTTCAATGTGTGGACCTCTTCATCTAACTTCCGCTCCCGCTCCTGAGCTGTAGCCACCAAGTCTTTCAGGTCCTCGTTCTCCTGAGTGGCTGTTTTCACGCGGTTCTGATAGGCTTGGACCTTGTTCTCCATGTCGCTCACTCTGCCCTTTAGATCCCAGGCTGGCCGTCGTGAGCCCGTTTTACCTGCTGCGGGTGCTGAAGACAGCATTTGCAATCAACTGCCAGACACATTTAAACTGCTCCAGAAGAATCTGAACTATGTAAACAACCTTTTTTAACACCCAGTTCCTTTGTTTTTACAGTTTATACATTTTTTTTTTTTTTTAATTATTACACAAGACTGACACTTGGTTGAAGCAGGTTAATTATGTCCAGGTAATGTTACACTAACATACACTGAAAGTCAGCAAACTAATGGTTAACAGCAGCCACAGGATGCCTTGTACATTTAGAACCAGAAGTTACCTGGGACAGAGGCAATTGGACGCTTTGCAGCCACTACAATTCAAAAAGAAAACAATAAATCAAACAGAAAACCAAGTTACTCAAAATTCCATACATCCATTCTCAATAGCCACAGCTACAATGCAGGACCACAGCGGTTCAGAGTCAATCCTAGAACCACAGGGTGTAAAGTAGAGTAGACTTTGGATAGGACACTTCATCAGTAGGCAATTTTAAAGTCTGATTCACAAATGTGTCCAAAGCAACTCACTCTTCGAAGGGCCAGCGGCTACAGTTGCTGCTCCAGTCGGCCGAAGGGGTTTAACTAACAGATAGAAAAGAAGACTTGTAGTACTTGAATAATTGATCTTAAGAAAAAGGGAAAATGCAGTCATAAAATTCCAGACTGATCCACACAACAGCTGTCAAATATCATTCAATAGGAAACAATTAAAGAAAATAATTGGACTCACTTGCACCCCGTTGAGATGCAGCTACTGGACGCTGGCGTGTCCCAACCATACTGACTGCCTGCTTCGCTTTACCGGGGTCCACGTCAACTTTCCGCAGTTTCTTTCACACAACAGTGACACAGTACGTGAACATGGATGGATCTACTGTGACAAATGTCGCTGCTTCTGGTGTGTCATTCCAACAAGACATAGAAACGATCGAAAGTCACCTGTGCAGGCTGTTCAGCACCGCTCTCGGTGTTGCTGGCGAGAGCCCTCTTCACAGAGAACACAGGCAGGCGCGATGCATTCTGAGAATATAAAAACAGCATTTACACAGTTTTAATCAAAAATGGCACAGTGAGTAGTGCTGCTGTCTTGCAATGTCTAGGTGGTGTGAGAGGACGTGGGTTCGATCCCCACTCTGGGTAGAGATTACATGTTCTCCCCGTGTCTGTGTGAGTTTCCTCTGGGTGCTCTGGTTTCTTCCCAAAGACATGCTGTTCAGATTCCCCCATGTGTGAGTGACAGAGAGAGTGTGTTCTACTGATGTATGGATGAGTGACCCAGTGTAAGTAGTGTATCTAGCAGTGTAAGTCACTCTGGTGAATAAGGTGTGTGGGATGATAACATAGTTCATTAGAAGTTGCTTTGGAGAAAAGCATCTGCCAAATACATGTAAATCAGTTTATCATCATCAGAACCACAAAAACAAAACTACTCAGTCAGTCAATACCACTGTCACTCTGCACCAATCAACTAGATAAATTTAAATGGACAAATTCCCTTTATTATAAGTCAGAAGAAGGCAGAAAATACCAACCTCTTTGTTCATTTTGTCGCTGTGTTGTTGAAGAGACTAGAAGTAGACAAGAGATGCAGAGCTTAGGACGGGTGTGTTTATTACCTTAATAAATGTGAAATCTTTAGATACTTAGACAGACAAGCTTCATCATAAAATAAATGAGCAATAACTCTTAAAAAAAAAAACTGTAAAATATACATGATTGATTATTTTGAAAAAGTATGTCACTGTGTACACACGTGACGTGTTCAAAAACAATTACTGCAGAAAGGATCAACTTGATAAAATTAAAAAAGGAGACAGTTTAAAAAAAAGACTTTTATAATAATTTTATAAAATTATATTATAATATTAATAAGCTTAGCATGATGATTTACCTGACGTCTCGCGCAGCGCGACAGAACGAAACGGCTACAGCAACAGACCTGAAAAAAGTAAAACACTAAGGCATTAACGAACCTAATTTCTTAACAGGACACTAAATATCGTTTTGTTAATTCCTCTATAAAGTTTGGATATAAGACATACCTATAATGACCGCCACTGATCCATTCAGAGAGACGCGACCGTTGTTTGAATTTCAAATTGAAAACTTTCCTGCGGCTTCCTTCCTTCCATTCTAATTGGCCCGTTGTTGCCGTCAATCAAAAATCACGTGGCTAAACATAACCGCGCAAGAACACTCCCACCCTTAGCTTCTGTATTTAGCCAATCATATTCAAATACAAAAGTAACCAATCGGAAGAAAGACATGAGTGGCTAAACAATGGAAGTGGATGCCGCTATTGGTCGTAGTGTCCGTGGGACACAGCGACTGGATTGTAAGTGATTGTGCACATAGTTGTCGCTTTAGGACGCGTATATTTAGGCAAGTGATGTTTATACTGTAATTCATATACACGCTAAACATTTTGCCCAGAAAATGGAGTTGTTTATATAAAGGCCAAACAGTCATAAAAAGTGGGAAAAACACAAGTTTTATGTCACTGAAGTGAACATTTTATTCATTTACGGACTGGACATCCATGGCATGTGTCCGTCCGATTTAAATAACGGTTTGCTCTGAACGGGGTGGGCTGGAGCCTATCCCGGAGTCGTTGGCGCAATCCTGCGTGGGGAGGGGGATCCATTAATGTATTTATGCAACATTTCAGTTTTTAACTATGATACATTTTGTTATGTTTTCTAGAATTTCGTATAGTGTCGTCACGAATACAAATATTTTTATTACGTGAGGTGAGCAGAAATCGGTTGAACACCAACTTACTACTTACTGTGTTAAAAACCTGTCTGGGAAAGGTTTACAGTATTGTGTGTGTTCTCCGAGTAAAATTTACTCTTGGAGAGAAGCGGCTGTCAAATGTTTAGGATTTATGGAACACTATCACTGAATAAAATGAAAATACTTTGTTATAGGTTGGCGATGAAATTTTCAATTTCTAGAATGTAAACAGTAAAACCTGCTATAAAAGTGCCAATTATTGTACATGTTACACATCATAGGCAAAAATGTACGAAGTGCACTACGAATAATATAATATAAAAGCAGGGGAAACAACAGCTGAGCATGCGTCTGGATTAATTATTCATGTCATTTTTTGTACATTTACTACCAGGACACCTTGTTATAGTTATACAATATATTTCTAACACCTGCTGATGTATGTTTTTTGTTCAGTGTAACATGACACATAGGTGCAATATTCTGGATGTAAGTATATTAAATTCATATGCAATTATACAATATATTTGCGTCAGTAAAGGGTTTATGAATTAAAATGAAATTTTAATCGAGTGAGTATGTTTTTTTTTTTTCTCCCCCACTGAACATATGTCGCTGTCCGACTGCGGTGTTTCGAGGCGTTCTGGACACAGCAGCGCGACCCGCTCGCTCCTCCGCCGCTCCGCCTCGGCATGGTGGGCGATCCGAGCCTCAGCCTCAGCCGCGGTGCTCGGCGCTGGGGGCCTCAGGACGCTTCGTACCTCGCTTGATAAAACGGGGCTCTGTCTGTGTTGAATCGCTCGTGTAAAACGTCAGAAAAACGGTTTCTCGGCGGATCGCAGCGGCTCTGTGGCCCTTTACCAGGTACGTGTGGCGCCGATGCCAGACTAGACTAGTTCTCTCAATAGCTGGTCGAGTTAACCGACCGATCTCGTCCTTGTTCAGCCTCGGAGGACGAGCTGTTGGTCAAAATGATTGAAAAAAAAGTGGACAGTGATGTGATAACCAGACCGGCCCGTTAGCATTTTATCATCTCCGATCTCGTCTTCTTCACTGTCTGACTGAAGAGTTGTACGTTGAAGTGATTGAAAAAGAAATCCGTAACGTTAAAAGTGTAACTACCTGTTGACCAGAACATCTTCAACAAATTTCCTTGTTTTTTTAAGTCGCTGTGTGTAATTCAGTGCATCCGTGAGGCCCAGTTCGCGGGTTAAGCCTCGGCCCTCGAGTGACCCGTTACCCCGGGACAGGTGATCTGTAGGGCGGACCGCTATGTGGTCGAGACCCTTCTGCAGTCATGTGTATTAAATACAGTAAAAAGTAACTTATGACAGTATACTTTGCAGAAACAAGCTTAAGTATCACGCTCAGTGTCAATATTTATCAAGGAATTGGAATTCAGTTCCTCACGCATTTCTACGTTTTCTTCTTTAACCTTCACTTTTCAGACGACATATGCTTTTATTTTCTCATGTATGTATTGAATATTGATGTTAAAGAGCCAGTTTGACACATTCTGTCCAATACTGGTCGGTATTTCTGCCTCTTCTTTCACACAGAAAACAGAATTTAAACTCAATTCCAGAATATCATGACAGCTCTGGACACACGTTCACAATATTTTCTTATACACAATACAATTTTGTGCTCTTTTTTCACCCCATTTCATGATTCACTTGCTCTGAGCAAGTGTTTATTAAATAAGATTGTACTCATTTATTGTTGTAGTTAAATGTTGACATTTATAATGAAAGTGCTTCTAAAGCGCCTATATGAACCACATTATTACTCTTATTGCAGCACTACCTAAAGAGACAATTGATACATTGTTATTTCTGTCATCAGTCATAACGCTGCTGAGCTCTTCATAAAATATCATTTGAGGTAAATTAATACTAAATCAAATCACACAGTCAGTTGTAGCAACACTGCGTTCAAGATAATTCTGTGTTTCACAACTTCATTTTAAACTGTGGGAGGAAACCAGAGCACTCGGAAGACTTACACTGCTAGATACTTACAATGGGTCACTCACCCATACATCGGCGGAACACACTCTCTCTCATGCATTATTATATTATTATGATTGGTGATGATTTTACGCTATGATCAGTAACAAGTTTCCTGGGAGTTGCTTCTAAGGTGTCTTACAGCTACGAAACATTGAAATTTACGTGCATTTGTTCAGCGGATGTTTTCCTCCAGAGCAACCTGCAGGAGAAGCCACGCCGCGTGTGGTTGGGAGTCATCTCACCTTGTGTTTTGACGTTGTCGGGACCTGTATTTTGAATTGAGAGTTCTGTTCTCGTTACTCTTGAGTGTGACTTGATAGCTCGTTACGCATTTCAAGATACAAATTGTGTCCGCTTGATGTGTGTGGAGAAGACTACTCGAGGAGACCAAATCTGACAGTTTAGGGAATCGAATAGGAGACGAGCTGTGGTTTTGAATTGTAATGGTTGTCAGGTTACTCCAGTCTCTCATGCAGTCCAAATGAATTAAGTGTACTGTGAGTAAGATGTTTTTTCTATCCCTTCAGGCCCATGGATCACAGCTGCAGCAGCAGTGGATCCGGGATCGCCGGCTCGGTGGTGCAAGTCTCCTTCCCCAGCGTACGCACCGCTGTGCTGGACAGTCTGAATCGGCAGCGCGAGGAGGGCCGGCTATGCGATCTGTCCATCCAGGTGCAGGGCCAGGTCTTCCGGGCCCATCGCTGTGTGATGGCTGCCTCTTCTCCTTACTTCCACGACCAGGTCCGTCTTAAATTGTTCTGCTGACTGTCTTGTTTCCTCACAGAGCTTTTCATTGGATTATTGGGCTGGGGAGCAGTTTTTTTTTTTTTTCACCTTTTCGTTTTCTCCTTTAGGTGCTGCTGAAAAATGTGACGACTGTCTCTCTCCCGTCGGTCATGGACCCCCTGGTCTTCGAGAGCGTGTTGAGCTCGGCCTATACGGGCCATCTGAGCATCGTGTGCGATGACATTGTCAACTACGTGACGGTGGCCAGCTTTCTTCAGATGTGGCACATTGTGGACAAATGCACGGAGATCCTAAAGAAGCCGAGGGTGGTGGGGGGTGCAACAAACCACAGCAGCAACCCGAACAGCGCCCCCTCCAGGCAACAGTCCCCAAGCAGCACCGATTGCCTCTACACGGAGCGGGAGCGGGATAGGGAGCGGCAGCGTGGGGTGGAGCCCAAGGAGAGGGGGCAAGCTGGACCTCCTACCCCAGAGAAAAGAACTCATGGGCCAGACCAAGGCTCCTTGCCTCCTCTGGCCACCTGGAGACGCCCACAGTTCCCGCGGTGGAGCCGCCCTCGACCAGCAACACAAGCGCTGCCTCCCCCATCCCTGCCCCCTCAGTCTTCGGCTGACTCTCAGCTCGACCCCAACCAGGGGACAGAGAGTGACTACTCCAGCTGTGAGGAGGTGTGGATGACCAGCAGTAGCAAAGCAAGCCCTCGCAGTCACGATGGTGCTAATCCTTACAGAACTGCCTTTGAACAAGGAAGCAGGGGCGGTACCCACAATCCCACTGGATATGCGAACGAGGCCGGAAGGCTGAGGCCAAGAGTCCGGCCGAAAGGGCTGCAGCCGAATTGTACAATGGAGGACTTCCAGAAGCTTGGGGGACGAGCAAGAGAGAGAGGAAGTGTGGATGGTGGTCAGCAGGGATTTGAGGAAACAGATGGAGAACTTCAGGGAAAGAAGATGGGGGAAAGAGGGACAGAAGCAGATGAAGGAATGGGGGAACAGGTGGAGGAAGAAGAGATGGAGGGAACAGAGAGGGCAGGACAGTCTAGTAAGTAGAAGATGAATCCGTTATTTCCATGATCACACTGTGTGTTCCCTGCTTAGAGGACCATCTTTGCCTGGGATGTTGTCCCACCGTCCATTTAGTGTAGTAATAAGATGTGGTTTACTATGAGTTAGTCTGCCTTTTGAGTCAGTGGTAAGTAAGTAAAACTGAGTCAATAAACAAATAAGGCAAACATCCTCTTGTAGCCAAAAATGTCCTTAACTGTATTAGCATTCCTGTGTGCTCTGGTTACGTTCATTCACCTTGATCTGTTGCCATGTGTTGAACCGATCAGTAGCAACAGCAGGAGTAATTAATCCCACAAATAAATGACCTTAATTTGTTTTAGTGTGTCTACTATATATTCAAGGCAGCACAGTGGCTCAGCAGGTAGCAGTGGGTTGTGGATTCACATGTTTCTTCAGATCCAGCCCAGTCTGCATGGAGTTTACATGTTATTCCTTTGTTCATGTGCTTTTCCTCCAGGTGCTCTGGTTTTCTCCTACAGTTCAAAGATGTGTGTTTCAGGTGAATTGCCCTTAGTGTGCGACTTTGTGAGTGCATGGGTGTGCTATTGCCTTGTCATGGGACTAGTGCCCCATCCAGGATGTAACCTACATCACAACCCTGCACTGGACAAGTGGTTACTGATAATGGATGAATGGACAATATGTCTTCTGCTTTACTAAACTATGCTTATATTTAGCATGGTTATTGAAGAGCTGCCATATTACATTAGTGTTTTGAAGTCCGTGTGTATGGAATTAGTTCTGATTGTGGATTTAGTTGTCATACATGTAATACATGACATGTACATGTAAACTTGTAAGTCCACTATTAGTGTCTTAACACTAGTGTTTTCCTTCTGTCTCTCTCTCTGGTGCTGTAGGAGAGTACCCAACCAGTGTATATCAGGGAGAAGAAGCAGAGCAGGTGGATGAAGGAGAAGATCCTGAAGCTGTGCCAAAGGGGGAACGAGAGGTTGAGAAGGAGACCAGTGTTGGGTCTCTTCGGGGTGTAACCGAGGGAGACGTTGAGGCACTGGGACCTGGTTCTTCCTGCCCGGGCCCGGCACTTCCTGCTCGGGTGCAGTGGCAGGCGAATCCCTGGATGCAGCAAGGAAGCAGGCCACTGGAAGGAGAGGAAGAAGAGGACGAGGAGGAGGAGGAAGAAGTGGATTTTGGACGTTTTTCAGAAGGAGGTGGAGTGGCTTTCGGTGGGGATACCTATGACGAGATTGAAGATGGCACTGGGCAGGTGTCCCAGAGACCATTAGTCCCTGCATCCCCATCTGATGACAATGAGTACCATATGGGGCCTCCTGAGTTAACGTGGCCTCCTTTGAGCATTGCCACCCAGAGCCCTGGAGGTGCAGCAGCACCTGGGAGCAGCCGTCACATCCCTCCGGCCTCTGCTCCTTTCCCACCTTCCTCCTCCCCTCCCATCCCTTCCTCTTCATCACTCTCCCTCGCTGGTGCTCCCTACTCAGGGAAGGTCCACTTCTGTCACTGCGGCAAGGCCTACACGTTGAAAAGCATGCGGGATCGACACGTCAAAATGCAGCACCTTAACCTGCGTCCCTTCGCTTGCCCTGTCTGTGCCAAGACCTTCAAGATGAAGCACCATCTCACCAAGCATCTGAAGACCCATGGTGGCCTGAGGCCTTACGAGTGCAGCCTCTGTGGGAAGAAGGTGATCTGGAGGGATAGTTTCCTGCGGCATCAGGCTCGCTGTGAGAGGCTAGCTGCGGCTGGCATGCCCCCTACCTACGACAGCAGCACCAGCAACAATATGAACAGCACCGACATGGACGATACGTATGGGTACGCCTTCGACGAAGGGGAGGGGTTCCTATCCGAGTCGGGCCAGGTGAAGGTAGAGGAGTCCGACTTTCAGGGGGAGGCAGAATCTGCAATCGGGGGTTTGCTAAGTGGTGTGCCTGGGGATGGGTTGGAGATGGGGACCCAGTCAAGGACATTACTGAGCGGCCAGGAATTAAAAGAGGAAGAGAGTGAGAGGTACAGCTGATGGAGAGCTGAAGAAGCAAACTCTCAGGGCTTTATTCCTGCCATGTTGTGTTATAGTCCTCAAAACTTTGCTTTCTCTTTATTTCTTGCTTTCCTTCAAAAACGTGGAGTAGTATGTCATTTACTTGCATGCGAATCATGATATCTTGCTCAAGGGTACAACATCTGGGCTCCAATTGAACCTGCAGCCTTTTGTCCCAAGCTCACTTCCTCGTGCAGTCAGCTGCTTGTGCGGGTAAAAAGGCAGTTTCACTCTTCACTTCATTTGCTAGTCTTTGAATGTAGAAGCAGGCTATAGGAAGAAAAAACAGATCATATTTTCCATTTCTTTTATACTTTGGCTTCTCTTTTTTTTTTTTTTTTTTTGTGGCAAACAGATCATAAGGAAGTGCCACATAAAGCCTGGAAAGCGTTCATAGAATTGACTCCTTAATACATTTGTTATTGATATGATTTATTCATTGTCAAAATTTAAATTTTCAAAGCAGATCCCCAGTGGTAAAAATGTAAATGTTGAGTAATTTATTCAGCCGGTAGTGTAGTCAAAGTCAAAGTGGCTTTATTGTCATTTCAACCATATACAGCTTGTACGGTATACAATGAAACAAAACGATGTTCCTCCCGGATTATGGTGCTACACGAAACAACACAAAGCACAAGACAGTACAGTAATTAATAAACAAAACGATAAACACAGTAAAGTGGCTGTAGTGGCTAGAGCCACTGCCATTGGACTTAGAGGACACAGGTTCACAATTAATACCCTTGACCAAGGTACTTGCCCTAATATTGCTGTAGAAAAAAATTACTAGGATGTTTAAATGAGTAAGTGACTAAGCAGCTTGGTGTTGCATTCCTTTGGAGAAAAACATCAGCGAAATGTAATTTGTGCTTTTACCTGTTTGAAGATGTGTTTAATGAGCAAGAAAGCCAGAAGTGAAGTAAGGAGGAACGGTGCAGGACCCAGTGATCAGCAGCCTTGAGCCGTCGGCCGTTTGGCTGTTTACATTTAATAGCCGTTTTTGTGCGTTTTCAGTAATGCGAGGGGGGCTTCGCTCTGCGTGGGTTTAAAATGTGCCAAGTGATTATCCAGAATTCATTTTAAATGCTGAGCTTTTTTGCAAGTGGAGTCTTGCGGGTTAAGTAATTGCTGAGATACTGGAAAAACCAAAGATGTGAACAACCAAAAAAATAGTTTTCTATGGTTAATGCGGTCTGATTTTTTTTTTTTTTTTTCCTTTTAACATCCAGTCTCTGTGCTTGAATAAAAGACTCAACAGCACAGTTATTCAGTTATCACTTAATCATCGATTTGCATTGGCTCATTAGTGAGCTTTTATAAAATGAATGAATTTATTCCAAATACTTTTAATTTGTTGGCAGCACCTTTAGTTGTCTTTCAGTACAAACTGCTTTTTACTATAAAGACCTCACAATCTGTAAAGCATATGGAATATATGAAAAGTTTAGGTTGACTGACTTTTCATCGCAGATGTATATAATTCATTTAATTGTTATTATTTGAGGGTGCAAACTGATGTTGAATAAAATAATTAAAAAAATGGATCAAGAAGTGTAATTAATGCATGCACATGTCTAAGCTTTGATGCAATGTAATTTTTTTTTCTTCCTTTTCATGCCAGACTCCGTCAAGTTACTTTATCCAGCTCGACTTTCGCTCCTGTGGGCTCCGCTGTTGGCCGAGATCATTCCAGGCCTCGTAGAATTGATTGCACTTAATGAAGCAGATAATAATTTTAGAGTCCAAAATAAAACTGCTGCCGCTTGGGATCATTTTCAAATTAGTGGTGCGTTTGTTTACGGAAGCGCATCTTCAGCTTGATTTTCCAAGAACTGAGTAGCCTTGTTTTATAATGCTGTTTATATGTAATTGAGAGCAACTTTCATGGTGTGATGAGGCTCTACTGCAACTTCAAGTTACATTTCTAGTTCTAAAACATTTTATAGTAACTTTTTTGATAATCGTGTTTGAATATTTATAGTACTGAATGGTTGCTATATAAGTTGTGCACCTTTCCTTGTAACAATAGACAGGCACTGTGGGGACTTATAATGTGCTTTGTGTTTATATTGTTTTAAATGGAGATTTTCATACAATGGGAATATAAAGTTGTCTCAGACTTTTGCACCCTGTGATTTTTTTTTTTTTTTTTTGAATTATGAATTTTTTACTGTGCTTTCCAGTGTAAATATTTTCAGGTGCTGTTGTTTAGCAAATATATGAAATGCTGCAACTTTTGATCACAGTTGGCAGGATTTCTTACAGTGGGTCCCACACTTTTGAGTTACAAGCTTTGCAGGTTTAAGAGGTATTTATTTTTTAATATGTAGAACTTGCATACCAGTTCCCTGACTTACAGTGCAGCCCACCCTTTGGCTTGCACCTGGAATCTTTATTGTGCTTTCTTATATTTATAGTGGGCCATCACTACCTACCCAGGGGACTCGAAAAGCACAGGCGCGAGTGAGACTTGTCTCCTGGATCAGAGTTTAGAGTAAAAAAAAGTACATTGCCCGACACAAAGATTATAGATGTAGACACACGATGCTCACAGCAGTCAGTTTGTCCAAATC
Source organism: Scleropages formosus (assembly GCF_900964775.1). Lineage (NCBI taxonomy): Eukaryota > Metazoa > Chordata > Actinopteri > Osteoglossiformes > Osteoglossidae > Scleropages > Scleropages formosus. Next base: position 5,606,034 of record NC_041828.1, on the reverse strand, counting down.
CAGCATTTTTTTCCCCAGCATGCATTTCACCAGCTGCTGGATACGGATTTGAGGAGGAGCCCCTCGCCAGCACTGTCACATTCCACTAATAAACTTTGTGTAAGAAACCAACTGCGTCCCAAACAAGCTTATAAGTAGGACACCCACTGTATTATATGTGAAAAGTATTTTTCATATTACCAGTAGATACTCCAATATTTTAACTGATCGTGTTCATCGGTAACTAAAAATGTTTATTTCTACAAGCTTCCATCAGCTGTGCAAACGCCTGCTTTGGAACTGCTTCTATGCCCTGTTCTCTTTCTCTCTCTCTCAAACAAACACACACACCTGCAAGGCTTCACACTTGTCTGCTGATAATACCTGGATTTAATATATCCAGTTTACACTTTCAGAGTTTTTAACAGGCTTAGCGTCAAGCTCATTGCTGTCAGAATGAGTCAGACACGTAACGCTTGATGTTTAGAGAACCAATAACTTTGTTTTCACTTTAGGGTTAAATTTATCGTGTGACTCACAGCCTGTACAAGCAGGTTTTTGTAGAGGCGAAATACTCACTGGTTTGCTGCACTGCACATCGCTTTTCGGTAGCAGTTCACATTTGTAAGATATGTATTGAAAAGTTTGTATATGTAATATATACTGTGCATGTGTGTATATACTGAGCTCCTTTGTGGTCTTTTTCAAATTCAATAAAAATTGTTTCACACATATTTTGTGTCTTTCTGCCCATAGTGTGTGTGTGTGTGTAGCCATGCAGATCAGTGGGAACATAAGATGAGGAAAAGCTATAGTAAATAAATTGAACGAACAGTGAGTTAATTAAAAACAGCAAATAATGATAAAATATGGAAATTATTGACCAATGATGTGTTCAGTGGCCCGTGTTTCTAATAATTAAGAAATAAAAGCACTAAAAAGCATCTGCTAAATTAATAAATGTAAAAACAGTACTATGATACAGTCAAGGGGGGGGGCGGAGTGGGTTGGACCGGGTCCTGCTCTCTAGTGGGTCTGGGGTTCGAGTGCCGCTTGAGGTGCCTTGTGATGGACTGGCGTCCCGTCCTGGGTGTGTCCCCTCCCCCTCCAGCCTTACGCCCTGAGTTGCCGGGTTGGGCTCCGGTTCCCCGAGACCCCGTATGGGACAAGCGGTTCAGAAGGTGTGTGTGTGTGTGATACAGTCAAAGTACCAAACTAACAATGTTCCAGGTTACTGGAGAAGCATTCTTGATAAATGTCCCTGGAACAGGGATGGAGACCAGACAGCTGAGAACTTCCTGGTTCTGAGGGTCAACATGATGTGGAAGAGCTCAGTAATGAGGATGATCATTGTGCAGAAGAGAACAGCAAGAGCTCTTAAGTAGCAGCTGACGGGTTGATATTATTCATCTGCAGACCTTGGCTCTGAAACCGAAACGGCTTTGGAAAAAAAAAAAACACGGGGGAAGATACTGATATTATTTGTAAATGTGCTTTTTCCAACATTTCCGTGTTTTAAATGTGGTTTAAAAGGTGTAAACGTGAGTCGCGACGAGATGAGGGCAAGGATCATGCGATCAGAACACTGTATAACTTCACCACTGCATAACGTGCTGAAATGAGTCTCAACCGATGCAAATGCACCAATGTGGCTGAAATTATTTTGACACGATGCTCAAAAAAGCGCAGAATTCCGGTGTGTTTGGGCAGCGAGGCTTCGGCATAATTAACAGATACACACAGACCTGAACGCAGACTGTTAAGGTGAGCAGCCTCAAGAACTGGGACACGAGGGTCTCAGAAAACAGAACTGAAAAAGCTCACACTGAACAGGGATAAAAGCCAAGTGGAGTTTACTGAGATCCCAGTAAAAATTATTTTAGCACCTGGATGTAAGACCTGGGAAAAATGACAGAGCACCTTGTCACTTATCCATAAAAGGGAAGACAGGAGAGACGCCTACAAAGGCTGAATTTTATTGGCTGTGCTTTATGCGCTTTGTTGCTTAGCTGATGCTCTTATCAAGACTGATTTTATACATCTGGATATTTTACCGGAGCAGTTTTTTTTTGGTTAAGTACCTTTTTTTAAAGACGCAAGAACATCAGGCCCTCTCCTTTGAAATAAGCTCAATCCTCATAACGCAGAAAGCGCACGGATAAATATTATACTAGGTGCAGCGAGCCGGAGGACAACAAAGTTTAAAATGTAGAGCAGAATCTCCAAGGGCTACCTGGAAGTGAAAAATGGTTAGAAACTGAGACACTTCACGAAGACAACCCAGAAACAGACAACCCAGTTTACCAACATGTGACAAACTGTCAGCAAACTACATAACCTCCCCTGTTTCTTATCTAGAAGGGACACGCAGGGTTATAGATTCAATTTAAACAGCACGGCACGAGAGGACTTTTAAAATAATATCAGCTGCTGATCTTTGTCTCATCATGAGATAAATCAGTGTCTTTGAAAACTGGACCAGAGCTCAGGTACATTTGACCCCTGTGCTCAGACTCTTTTTATAGCTCAAGTGACATGAGTGACACCTAGTGGCCAAAGGAAGGATGACACCTTGTTCCCTTACATATTTACATATTTACATATTAAAATATACATATTTACATCCCTTACACCAATTTACAGTATGTCAGACATTAAGTGATGTGAACAGCAGCGGCCAGTGTCCAGTCATGTGCAGTGTCCAATCATGAAGTTTCTGTTGACATTTCACAGAGCAATGTATGTCGAAAAACAGCAGTCAATTATGAATTATGGGATTGTGACACCATTAATGATCAGATTTAGTAGACTAATAGCTATGTTTTTATCTATTATTCCTTTATGTCTATTTTACTGCAGTACTGTTAGTTTAAAATATACTGAATAAAGATTGCATTAACTGAAAACAAGAAAAGCTTTTCTGCTTTAATACTTAAGAAGAAATTATTTAAATGGAAATTCTAAATATAGAGTTTTGTCAAGGCACTTTTTTAATGTTATTTTCACTGTGAGTTAACAGAGGAAATGACTGCTTAGTTTTGAAAAACAGGCTGTGATATATATTTGTCAACATCTTCAAGTGGACAAAGTAACAACGATTTTTCTCCCAGAATGAGAATAATGGGACTGATTCAGAAATATTCCACAGGCCTGCTTTCCCAGACCCATATAATCATTTTTAATGACTGTTACTACACAGGGCTTTCAAAGATCTGCGATATTTATAAAAAACACTTTTATAGGTGCCTTTATATAATGCTGGTGATATATGATTTTCAGAGGTCAAATCACTGCAAATCACAAAAAATGTTCTCATCCAACTCATTTACCTCCCTCATCGGTTAAGAAAGTGCTGCACTCAGGTGTGTTGTTATTTTTTCTAGTGTGGGGGCGGAGCTGGGCAGTCCAGTGCTTTGTCTGAAACGCCTGTTTAAAGAGCTGCCCAGACACCTGTCCCATTCACCTGCGCTCTCCTTTTACTTCAAGATCACGCCGCACAGCACCGGAGCACCAATAACAGTGAGCAGCAGCGGAATGAGCCCACCTTTATAAACACACACACACACACACACACACACACACACACATTTTCAGAACCGCTTGTCCCATACAGGGTCACGGGGAACCAGAGCCTACCCGGTAACACAGGGCGTAAGGCCAGAGGGGGAGGGGACACACCCAGGACGGGACGCCAGTCCGTCGCAGGGCACCGCAAGCAGGACTTGAACCCCAGACCCACCGGAGAGCAGGACTGTGGTCCAACCCACTGCGCCACCGCGCCACCCCTTTATAAACAAAACCACTTTTTTTTTTTTAGGAATTGACCCTCTGAAGCGCTGCTCTTACTCATAATTAGACCAAACAAGGGACACTCTTCCGGGGGAGGTGAGCGGCTCTCCTCCTCACGCATTACGGAGAAGTGGGGATGAGGGCTTGTCTCCTTCCTGGTCACAGAAAGGATGATATGAAGCTCCTCTCGGATCCCCATCGATCAACACCTGCCGAAATCCGGACCAGTGATGAGCGCGCAGTCAGGTGCCTTTTAAAAACTTGGGCTCTGTGCTGTTATGTGGACCTGACAAAAAAAAAAACTGTTAATTTTCCACCAAACCGAGGTTGATGCAGTGACCCTGGTGAATCTCTGTCCAGCATCCTTGAGGGGGGGACGACGCATAAGTCCGAAAGGTCCATTTCGTTCATACAACGCGGTGACATTGCTTCATACAAGTTATTCCTTCACACAGCCAGTAAAATCTGGCCTCCTGATCTTCCCAGAGACACACAGGTGGAGCATTGTGAGAAAGCAACTGTGTGTGTGTGTGTGTGTGTGTGTGTGTGTGTGTGTGTGTGTGTTGGGATAAAAAAAAAGGGCTGTGTGGGACAAGGGGCCTTGGGGGTGTCCCTCACTGTTCAGGAAACACTGAAAGACTGGGATGCAGCAGGGCTGAGAGGGAACAACTGAGTGGAAATGAAGAGGCGAATGAATTAATTGAATCCCGAACCTCATGAGGACGCAGGTTTGCGGCACTTGGTAACGAGCCGCAGAATGAAGCGGAAATTAACTTTTATTGCAAGAGCCCGTGAGTTATTACACTCTGCGTTTAATGAAACGTTAAAAAAAAAACATGGCATTAAAAATGCACCCAAGACTGGCTCGAGCTGTTTTACTGTTAGTTTTTAGAACAACTGGCTTGCAGTTTTTTTTTTTTTTTTAAATAATTAGGTTAGTCAATAAACTATGGATAAACTTTGAACAGCTAATAATAACAATTCGGATGTAATTAATAGCCAAGTGTCGCAGCGCCTCGGGGCTCAGACTCAAACTGTTTGTTTCCAGGCTCGAGCCGTTTATTCCCACCGAGAGTCAACCCTTCATTCTCCCACGCTCGTGTACTCGAGTTTTAGTGCCCGTTCCGTGGGGGGAAAAAAATAAAAATAAGTTCCACTTTCGGGGAGTGAACAGGGCAGCAAACGCGCATCCCGCCACAGACAGATCCGTTAAAGGGAATAAGACTTCATTCATTCATTCATTCATTCACTATGTTGCGTGGCAGCCTACGTTTTGATCTCGATAAGAAGGACGTCTTGCCCCAGGCCCTTGCCACTTGCCCCTGTCCACCACGCTGTCCATGATTCTGTCCACCTACCGCCCCCACCCCTTTCTGTCTGCTATCTCCGTTCCTTCCTCCCCCCCCCGATCCCCGATCCCCGACCCCGTCCCCGTTCCCCTGTCCCCTCGTGCCACAGCTCCTGTCCCCTACTATCTCTTGTCTCTGTGTCTCCCCGTCCTCCCGTCCCTCTGACCCTTTCACCTCCCCCCCTTGTCCTTCTGTCTCCCATCGCCCTGCTCCCCCCCCCCCGCGTCCCTACCTCCCCATCGCCCACAACCCATCATCATGTCCCTCCGCCCGCTCGTCCTCCCCGTCGCGTGCCCCGTTCACGCCCCCCGCCCCCCATCCCGCCCCCCCGTCCCGCCTGTCCCGCCTCTCCATCTCCGTCTCCGTGTGTTTTATGTCTGCGTCACACCGAGTGGCTCGGAGCAGCGCCGGGAGGCGGGGATCATGGCGTCTCCGGCGGCTTGACTCTCGGCGTCTGCGGGCGATCGGGCTCGTCGCCGTGCGGGGGAGCGAGACACAGCCGCGAGCGGAGGGGAACCGAGGGGAACGGAGGGGAACGGAGGGGAACCGAGGGGACATGCGGAGGGGACGCGCATGGAGACAGACAGACGGAGCCACAGAGCGACAGACACGTCCACAGTGACGGATTGATTGACACACACACACACACACACACACACACACACGCGCGCGCAGAGTCGCACAGCCCCCGACACACAGAGAAACACACAATTACATGCAAAACCTGCAAACGGTAGTTTCCTCCATCTGAAGAGCGCAGAGGAGTTCGCCTTCCAGGTACCCGCTTTCAAAACATATTTACACCTTCTCTTCTGTTACATATATATCTACATTCAGACACTATATACATTATACATTTAGTTACCGGTATCACCTAATTTTGTTCACGAGTTACGCGCACGGGCCGTTTATTTCAATGGATCATTAGAACTCTGATGCCATTTATTCATGTTAATATCAGTTTTTCCTTTTTTTCACCTGCAATTTATTTTGCATCTCTGTCCAGTGTAGTTTCTCATCAATATTAATGTTGCAAATAAACTGTTGGGAGTGGAACATGTGAATATGCAGCGTTTGAGGGGCTGCTGTCAGGGGATTGCTGCACCTTCAGTCTTTCTCTGTCAGTCTCTGTATCCATCTGTAGTCTCTTCGGGGGGCTGCGCACCGTTTGCCCCCCATCCCACCTAATCATCACCCTCATCAATCCACCCCCCGTGTCTGCGGTCGCAAAGTAGCCCATCAGCCTCTTGGCGTGGGATCTTTTTCCCTCTCAAGTAGTTCTTGGTGTCCATGTGAACCCTTGATGGAGGTACAATCTGCCTCTGTACCTGGATTTGACTGCTGTCTCTTGCTCTCCCTCCTCTCGCATTGCTCTCTCTCTCTCTCTCTCTCTCTCATACACACACACACACCCAGAGACACTCATACAATTTCTTTTTCAGGATGAGGGGATTAAGCGAGGGAGATGACGTGTTGGCTCGCTGGAGCGATGGACTGCTCTACCTGGGAAATGTGAAAAGAGTGAGGCTGTTGATAGGTGTTTGCATGTGCGTTTGTGGAAATATTTGCCTGTGTGTGTTACATGTGACCGGATCCGTCCTCATCTCCCGGAGTCACTTTCGTCACCCTGTCTTCCCCAGGTGGATGAGCTGAAACATTGCTGCTTGGTTCGATTTGAAGACAACTCGGAGTTCTGGGTCCTCAGAAAGGATATCCACTCTTGTAAGGCACCGATCCACCCTACATATCTAACTTGTGCAGCACTTTTCACACAGATGCTTAGTATAAACAGCGTATTTATGGTGCAGTAGTTCTAAAGTACTTTCTGAGAGAGAACACAGATTTGTGTGAGAATTTCATTAATCTGTCACTCATCTCAACACTATCTCAGCATTAAATACTTCTTATTGTTGAGTAATTCTTAATTGTCCTAAAAATAAACACTAAAAAAAAATTAAAATTATGCTTAGCTTTTTATGCAGGCTTCAAGCAATCAATAAAATTTAATTCGTATCTCTCCCAGTGCAAAAATGTTAAGAATAAATAACCATATCTTATGTGGTGACAATTCCAGAGTAAAAATCCAGTGTAGAAGAGCACTTAGTTAGCGGCAGGCAGCTACTGGAATTACCGTTTAATAAAAATTATGTAATGCTATGTACTCAAAGGTCAAAGGTAGCGGAGTCTGAAAAGATGCTTAGAAGGTGAACCAATGAAATGAAAGTGAAGACTGCAGTGATCCTGCTCTCCCTCCCCCACCGTCTCTCTCTGTCTCTCATTCTCTCCCTCACTCTTTCGCTCTCTCTCTCTCTCGCTCTCTCTCTCTTTGTTGCTCAGTTTCTGCTGGAATTGAGGGAGTTTGCTGTGTCTGTGATGCTCCACCTCTCAAAGAGCCGCTCGTAAACTGTCACAAGTGTCGCCATGGTAACAAAATACCTCACATCCTATAACATGTTATGCATAACCTAATTTAGTTGGTAGTGCAGATAGCATTTAAATGGCTGCGAGGTGTATTCATGCAGCCTGGAAGCATAGAGGTGTGACTGACGGGTGCTGTGTGACTTTGCAGGCCCAACAATTTACAGCAACAGTATTCTTACCTCGCTATCATTTTTTACTGCTTCTAATTACTAATAATGTGCATGTTGCCAATTCAATTTAAACAATCCTTCATGCACTTTCAAGATACTATAATTTAATATTTAATGTATTCCGTGTATTAAATATGTTCTGTGATTTAATATTTTCTGTGTGGTGCTGACAGATTTACAAACTCAGTAAAAATTTGCTCAGGTTGCTTATCGCCCTGTCCTGCTCTCCAGGTTATCACCCTCAGTGCCACACTCCATCCATTGAACTTGAAGCCTACTGCAACACCTGGATATGCAGACAGTGTGTTTTTGCAGTCACGACCAAGGTAAACAATAGGAAAGTTTTTATTTTTTGATCTTTGAATAAAAAAAAAAATATATTGTGTAGTAAAATTGCTGTTTATTCCAGATTGTATTACAATGTAACGAAACAGTTTGAGGAACAATTGAACAAAGTGCAATGCAGACACTTAATGAAATACAAGTACACCAAACATAGCAAGTTAATTTAAAGATGTAAAATTGGCACAAAAGTATTGAAATGTTAGTGAACTGTATTGTTTCCCTTGTCCAGTTTTTAAAATCACCCGTTCCGGATGTGTCATTTTGGAACTGCATTGATTTTCCCAAGAAGCCTGTCGTGCTGTCGCTTGTATTGACTCGTGGATTACCCGTGTTCCCAACTTCAACACAAATCACGGCAGTTAGAAGAATAAATTCTGAGTCTTACGATCACAATAGTTTTTTTTTTTTTTTTTTCTGACAGAGGGGAGGAGCCATAAAGAGAGGTCGTTTTGCCCGCCTCATGCAAATCATGAAGCTGAGATTGACCTATCAGCTGTCAGATTTGGACTGGGATCCTCAGCATCTAACCAATCAGCAGCAGTGCTACTGCTACTGCGCAGGTCCTGGAGAGTGAGTGCAACTGAAATAACTGCATTTAATCCCCAAAGTAACACCTATACATTGGAATTTTATTCCTGCATTACAATATACCTAATCTGCATATTAAATGAAGAAATAAACTTCAGAAAATAGATTTAAAAAATATCTGTTAAGGTGTTCTGTCATATTTTACAGTCCTTATTCAGCAGAGATATGGGCCTATAATTCGTATTATTCTATAATTATAGAAAAACTGTATTATACAAAGTTGCTATTAAAGTGCACTGTGATCCTCTGAAGATCTGAAGTATTTTTGAATATCTACAGCCAAATTGTATTTCTTACAAGGGCTATTAAATACTTTAGCCTCGGGATGGTGTTCACTGTTCAGCATCCAAAATTGTTCATTCCCCGTGGAAAGGATGTCTGTAAAGGTGTGTGTCTGAGTTCTGTTTGCTGTTGCAGGTGGAACCTGAAGATGCTGCAGTGCGGTGGTTGTGGTCAGTGGTTTCACGAGGCCTGTATGCAGTGTTTGGCCAAACCGCTATTGTACGGGGACAGGTGAGCGGCACAAAGTTAATAATTTAGCAGCTGAGCGTCAGGATTTGAACAATGTAATAATTTAAATCCATGACATAATTTAGCCCAATTTAAGTGTAATGCTTTCTGCTTGAAATATTCACCGTACTGCTGCTGGAAAATTCTAAAAAATGTTGTTTTTCTGAAAAAAAAAAGGCTTTTCTTTATTATTTTCTGATTGTTGTAGGTTCTACCAGTTTGAGTGTTCAGTATGTACAAAAGGACCGGAAACCATTCAAAGACTGCCTATGAGTTGGTAAGACTATTTATTTTATTCTATTTACGATCTTTATTCATCAAAACATGACAATTAAACACAATAAAAGTATACTCTGTATATGTCCTGTTAATAGATTATAAAAATATGTGACAATGTGATGACATTGTTTATATTATGATTAATTTATGTACAGTAGTACCTATTTAGACTTTCTCTATGTAAATGTAATATAGTCCTTTAATTATCAGCATCATTGCAATTACAGTACTTTTGCTGCCTGTTTACCAGGATAATGCTGTTATTACATCAATGTTGACTTTTCAGGGTAGATTTGGCTCACTTGGTGCTGTATCACCTCTCCCTCTGCTGCAAGAGGAAATATTTTGATTTCGACGATGAAATCCTGTCCTTCACCAATGAAAACTGGGACTCTCTACTATTAGGCAAGGTCTGACTCTTTTATTTTTAATTGATCAGCCAGAATCTTGTCACATTAACAAAATTATTATTGCTGCCTGTCAATAGGCATATATAAGTGTAAATATTTATTTTATCTGTTACATTTTACCTAAAATGTGCAGACCTTTTCACAGCACACACAATGTGCCTTTTGTGTGCCATTTCCCAATTTACTTTCTTTTCAATCTGTTGTCCCTGAAATCATAATTTGCTGTCATTCAGTGTGCTGTGCATCGTGTATTTTTAAAATACTTACGATGACCCCCCGACACTGTCATAATAGGCAGTCAGGAGTGGTGCTGTACTCATTTACTGTGTTTTCCTGTCCTCTCTCTATCACGAAGCTATCAGACACACCCAGGCAAGACCGCTGCCAAAATCTTCTTAACGCATTGAACTCCCACAAAGACAGGTGAGGACCAGGTCACGATGCACAAGCTATGGAAATATACACACACCCCCACATCATCTGAAACCGCTTGTCCCGTACGGGGTCGCGGGGAGCCGGAGCCTAACCCGGCAACACAGGGCAAAAGGCCGGAGGGGGAGGGGACACACCCAGGATGGATGCCAGTCAGTCGCAAGGCACCCCAAGTGGGACTCGAACCCCAGACCCAGACGGAGAGCAGGACCCGGTCCGACCACCGCGCCCCCGCTATGGAAATATATGACAGCAATATATCATTCGCAACACTGCATGTGTCTATTCCAAAAAGCTATAAAACATACCAAACACTGCGTTACTGTGCATTGTGTTGAAAGAATGATGGCATTAGGTGTCCAAAACATTTTTCTTTGTTCTGCATCGGAACAAAAGAGCGGTAAATTATATTGTGGTGGTGTTCGGATGCTGCTTTATTAAATGTGACAAACGGGAATCATCAGAGTTTTCAGTTGTTGGGTTCAGGCCCTGTTTCATGTGCATCTGTCCTCTGTGCTGTGAAGGTTTGTCTCTGGGAAAGAGATCAAGAAGAAGAAGTGCCTATTTGGTCTCCAGGTCCGTGCCCCTCCTCCACTGACCTCTGACCTGTCACCCATCCTCACCAACCCGCCGATCAGTATCTCGCAGAGCAGAAGGTGAGTGGAACGCGTCGTTCGTGAGATGTTCTCAGCCAGAGGAATGAAAGACATCGTCATCCTTGACAAGATACCGAACCCAGAGCTGCAAGTGGAAATCTGAATCTCAACTTCCATATTTAGCTGGAATGTGAAGAGAGGTGTTGTCTTTTTCCCCCAGATAAGAAATTATCGTAATTATCGTGAAATCTATGGTTTTAAGGTTGTAAAGTCCACTCTGAAAGGTTTTCTGCGGTGGACTGAGCTTGTAAGTTTCTATGTGAGCTGAAGAGCTCATGAATTAGTCATAGTAAACTCAATCTTGGGATATGTACCAGCATCTTTTAGCCTCAAGTAATTTATTTTTAAAGGGATTATGGGAGGTGAGGTCATTTTGAAGAGTTCTGTTTGTCTCAGCCCTCTCTCAGTGCTGTGTCACAAAGGAACGGTGGATTCGGAGCCACGGAAAACCAAGCGACGCATCAAGGAGCCAGAGGTCAGTCGAGTGCCTTCCCGTCCCAGTAACCCTCAGCATGGGACTCACCATGGGTCTCAGCCCTGGGCTGAAAAGTTAGGATAGCCAAACGCGGTACTTAGATAAAAGTACCGATTTTTCAAGGAAAAATACTCACCCAAAAATTTACTTGACTCCTGAAGTTACTTCGGTTCAAGGGAAATGTTATGAACCACTAGCAATGCTAACATCCAAAATAAGCAGTTTTAACTCATCTTTTCAACAGATTAAATCTCCTGTGAAATAAAATGAGATATTGTCAATTAGACCAATCAAACAAACACAAAACATGGTATTATTATTATTGACAGGGACTGAGCAGACCCCTTTGTCCAAGGTGGGGTCGGATTTTAGGGTTATAACACTAATCTACCTACAGCGATTTATCCATTTATAGTAATAAAAGATCTGTTTTTGATCATACGATAAATAATCCATTTATACAGTGCAGCAACTTTAATGGAGCAATTCAGGATAAACACCTCGATCAAGGATACCGCAAATGTGAAAAAATGAAAAAACTTCCGAAGGAACAAAAAGAGCACGAGAGAAGTGTAACAGAGTAAAGGTAAAAAGTACGAATGTCAAAAAACTACCCTGAAAAGCACAAGTTCTCCTACAATGTAGAGGTACAGGTAAATGTAACACGTTACTATCCATCTTCGGAGCTCAGGCACGCCCAAATAAAGAGCTCGACACAGATCTAAACGAAGATCTCGGCACAGATTGAAACACAGATCTCAACCTGAGCGCAACACAAGACCGATCCATCATGGAAGAGATAATCGGGGGTCACCAGCCCACGCCTCCGTTCGAAAGCTGTGTTTTGAAAGCCTTCAAAATGGCCTTGATTTGAAAACGCTATTGTTTCATTATTTACCTGATTTGAGGACGCCCTTACGCAGAGAGACTTACATAACCGCAGCTGCTTGCCACTACGGTGCACTAGTTCTCTGGCTCATCCTGTACAAAAAGCTGCTCCGGTGCTCTGCCTTCCCAAAAAAAGAAAAAAAAAAAAAAAAAAAAAAACTCTGCCGTTTTCTCTGAATGCGATGCGACAGCATGGAAATACCTCTACGCACGAGGTGCCGTTTTATTGCGCCGAGATCCGAGATGAACGGCTCTGAAAAGACATTTCGGGAAATTATACGTATAAACCCTCCTGACCGCGAAATAATACGCAGAGATGGGGGACAGATGAGATGTCTTCCCGTCATGCCTTGGGTGGGTCTTTATGACAGCATTGCGGGAGGACGGTATGCTAATGTGTGGGCCCGGGCCCGGGTCCAAGCACACTTTGCAGTCTATTATAGTTTGGCCAGGTGGTGCTGGCGTTTTGACAGCGCAGCATTATTAGAGAGAGATGATTTAAAGGGCCGGTCCACTGCATAATGGCACCTGGAATTGTTCCGCCTCCCCCGAACAAGCGGACAGCGGCGTTACAGATGGTGTCAAGCACAGTTCCAATAAATGCAGCCCAGGGTTAATTACGAGTGATGGACCGTTACGGTTTCGCCCTTACGGTTTGGTCGCGAACGTCCTGCGTGAGATCTCCGGATGCGCCATCCATTCGTCGCCGGGATGCAGAGCGACCGCAGCTCAGGAGAAAGAGGGAATGGTCTCAACGCAGTGCTGTCATAACTACATAACACTCAATTAAAGCAAACAAACTCGGGTTGTACCGTACAATTTGTCGTTTGCGGAAACGGCGTGGAGAGCGGCCGCGGAGGGATGAGCGTCAAGGGCGGGAGCCGGGCACGTTTTTTCTGCGCTCAAGGCCGCGGTACAGATGGTTGTTTTCCATTTGTACGCATCACTAAGACGAGTCCTTGGCCTCATCACTGAAAGAATGTGATGAAATGAGGGATGTAGCCTCCCTATTCGAGCTGCTGCCAGAATAGTGAGAAGAAATTCTTATCTTCACCTCTAAAAGTAAATCCATCTTCAACAATTTGCTCTTCGCTCACATGAGCGATCAGCGACGAAAGTGGGCCTCCGCTGGCGATCCTCATTAGCATATTGTTCACAAAGTACATATATTATTTGTGTGACAATATTTCATCTTCATTTACATTTCTGGCAGGAGTGGAGTGCGAAAAAAGAGCCCGCTGTCATTTGGGTCATGGGAGAAGCCGCCAAGTTGAGATAGCGGTCCTAATTACAAGTGACACTGAAAAAAACGAACAAGTTATTAGCATATCTTTTAGAGGATTACAAATCCATCCAATAAATGACTGCGTTAAATCCGAAAAGACCTGAATGACACGTCGCAATGGCGATGGCTCTGGAAAAAGCGGTACTTGCATTTCCAGGTTCGTGCTCATTTTATTCCATTAACAAACTCCTCCCATTTTCCTTACAGCCCCGCCCCAAAGTTGATCAGACCAATCAGATCGAGCTGACGTCATGGTGTCCGATGAACGGAGCTAACCATTACAGCTCAAGGAAAGCAGAGGATGGGTTAGAACAAAGTGGGTTAGTATGAAGTTTTTATTAGTAGAGAAACAGAAAACGATATTTATGTATGCATGAGAGAGGCACGGTGACACAGCAGGTAGATCTGGTGCCTCCTGGGCTCTGATTTTGCATGTTCACCCCGGGGTTGTGTGGGTTGCCTCTAGCTGCTCCCACAGTCCAAAGACTTGTGTTTCAGGTGAACTGGTGACTTCGGATTGCCCTTAGTGTGTGTACGTATGTGTGTGTGTGTGTGTGTGTGTGTGTGTGTGTGTATGCTACACTGCTGTATAAATAGGTGAATGATTCAATGTAGCCCAATATACTTGGCATTGTAAGTTGACTTAACAAAGGCATTGGCTAAATATTAGTTCATAGTAATTATGTTATTTTGGAGAGAAGTGTCTGCTAAATTAATAAATGTAATTTTAAAAATAATCTATGTCGACTGCAAAAATTCTCTTCTAATTCTCGCCTCCACCTTTTGCGTTGGGTGATGAATGGATTGCGCTGATTTATATCTTCCGCTGCCTCAGCTGTACAGGACATCGTTATTGTATGAGGACAATGCCAGCAGTTAAGGGCAGTTAAGCCCATTTAATCCTTGTCTCCGTGTGTCAGATCTCCCCCCAAGAGGATGTTTGCGCTCTATCACCCGTCCTGCAACGGCGCCCTGGCCCTCTCCAGGACTGTGAGCCACAACAGGTGCGTTTTCCGCCTCCAGGAGGCGTTTCTCTAATTCGCCCAAAAGGTCGCTGTCGTTTTAGCCGGGGCTGGGAAAATATCGGAGAGGGTACGCTGGAGGTTTTACAGTATTGCAAGCTGACAAAGTCTTTCTTGACGTATTGCGCGGAAAATTAACATGCAAATTTTCATGAATAATGCAAAATGCGCTGTGAACTTATTCCATTTTGGCAGAGGGGTAACTGTTCTGCGCATTATTTCCCCGTCACGTTGCATGTGCTTCCGAAAACGCTCCAGTTTAGCAGATTAAACAAATTCAGTGCAATATGCTTACATTCTCACATTCAGTCATTTTTTTAGGCTATATTTATTAAGTCCAATTGTTCCATAGTGGCCCCGTGCCCTGGGTGACATGTCGGTCCTCACTATGAGCTCTTGTGTCACGTGACTCCACGTACATTGCTATAAAGTGTGTCCCCCAAGTGTGGATCACTCATTCTTCTCCACCTTCATCCATTCAGCTCAGATGAACCTTGCAGTCTCCCGGCATCCTGCCAGCCCTTCCCTCGAACGCCCGGCCACCAAGTGGCTCCGAAGACGGACCCGTGCTCCCCGTTCTTCCTGCGCGACGTGGTTTCCTGTCCCGACGGAGTCAGGGAAGAGGGGTCTACCCTGGACAGGGGCCTGGGGGGCGGGGAAGCCGTGAGGATTTTGGCCAAACGCGTCACACCGGAAGGGAAACTGCAGTATCTGGTGGAGTGGGGGAACGTGAGAGCGTACTGAGACGGAGAGAGAGGGGGAGAGAGAGCAGAGCAGATGACCAGTCAGTTTGTTCTAACAGACTGTGAGAAGCTGACTCAAAGATGTGGTGGGAGGAAAATAAGGGAAGATGGATCAAAATAGGGTCACATGAAGGGTCACAGTGATGGACAGTCTTGGCTCCGGCCATGAGGACACAAGAGGAAGTACCAAACTCCACGAGGATCTCGAGGCTCTTGGCCAAATACAGGCTCCACCCATCTAGATTTGTCCTTATTTGCTCGACTTCCTCTCGTCTTCCTTCAGAATGTCATATCCATCACGCTCCTCGCTGGTCTTATCTTATATAATTCTCCCTTCAGTCACTGCAGTACGATCAAAATATTTTCATGATTCTTACTCACCTTCTTTTGTTATGGTTCTTTAGGTTTTTAGCACTTAGTCATTTGATTACTGTGTTTCTATTAAATAAATGAAATGATTATGTTATTGTTGGACAACATTTTTACTAAAGAAAGTTTTATTTCAAGTCAAGACGCTTTGCGCTGTCTTTTGTCTTGCGCGCACTCTTTCATGGTATGTAATTAAAAAAAAAAAACAAACAAAAAAAAACCTCTATTTACATCCAGCCCACAGAGACTGGAAGGTGTCAGAGCTCAGAACAGCACATGAAGCCTGGGAACGTCAAAGCATCTCTGTGTGCTGAATATGTCTGCCGAATGCAGTTGTCTGGGTAACGAGGCAGAGCACAATGAAATATAAAAATCTAAACTGAATGAAGATGAAAGAGGCTAAAAATAAAAAAGCTGAAACGTGTGGCGTCGGCTGGCGTGGCAGGCTGGACGGAGAGGTGCGGGGATGAACAGGCGCCGCGAGGAGCTCCTCCGTCCTTGTTCTCTGGGCATGGAGACCTTGAGAAAGGGCTGCAGTGCACCAGACATCCCCACCCGGCTGTCAGGACGTCTCATCTCAGATCAAACGCGCAGATGGGCAGCTTCGCTCGCTTTAGCTCACGCTGGGTGGCGGCGGGGGGATCAAACCACCTGACAACATGCGGCTTTCGGAGCAGCGAACGAGGCCTTTTCTCCTGCCGCGACCCTATCTCCTATCTCCTATCACACTCAGGACTGACAGCCGTGACACGTTTACAGATGTACGAATTATAGTGCAGGCCATTGACTTCTTTTCTTCAGCCCTTTTCGGGTGATAAATAGATGGGATTTACAATTTACTGCATTATAAAGGATGGGTGGTTCATGTGTACCTATTAATTACCTATGAATTTGGATCTATTAATTTAAATGACCCACAGTAACATAACCTAACAGTGTAAGTTACAATAAAACACCCCAGCATTGAGAAAGCTATAAAAGGGGCGTTTAGTGTAATTTCCGGCAGGCTGACATCACTGAAGGCACCAGACGAGTAGATGGAATATAAAATCCCCAAAATAAATTAATGCGACTTCCAGCCGTTCTGAGTACAATACTGAAATATCTTAGCATCTCTCTGCACTTTACCATGATGAAAAACCATACTTTCATCTTACAGGCTTAAATGTGACACCTAGAGAAAATGCGCTGCAGTGTCACACGCAGCAGTGGTTTCGCAGCAGTGATAATCACTGCGAGAGGAGCTCAGCGATGGAAAGTTCCAGTAAATATTGCGAGATGAAATACATAATATTGTGTTTGGGCTTCTAAAAATTACTGTTATACTCATACAAGAGGTTACCTCATTAAACCTGTAAAGAGATTAATTAAGATGCCAGGGATCTCATCTCAACAAACATGCCCATCTGCATTTCCTTTGGTTCCATCTGCATTTTCGAACACAAATCACTGGGAAATTACGAGCAACGGCCACAAGGGGGCAGCATTTAGAGGGGAGCATCGTCGGAACACTGCCTTTCTTTTCCCAGTGAAAGCGTTGCAGAACTGCTGTGGAAGACAGAATTTAAAATGCAAACACTGGTGAAGGTGGAAATCAGTGACAGCTTTGGGACTAGGTCTGACTGGTGGAAAAACAAGGGTTTGTGTCAACACACCAGGGGAGCTGAGGACAGCGCTGAAGAATAGACAACGTTCCAGAATGGCCAACTCACCGACTCTTTTAAGATGAGATGGACAACCTGAGATAATTGGTTTCTTGGATTAATTAAATAATTATTTTTATTTATATTCGCAAAATTATATGCCGTATCAGATGGATAAAAAATGAGCACATTCCGTACTGAATTTCATCCCTGCGCCTTGGCTGTTTTTACTGCGTTCGACCGCCAGATGTCAGTAAAGTCTTAAAATTGTCTCTCCTCCGTGCCAGGAAACTGAAGGCGCTGCGGGTCGCCATTTTGGCTCAATGCCGTATCATTACACAGTTTCCTAACCCGCTGTCAAGCCCATCATCGCATCAGTTTCCGTATCGTAGCCGAAGCAGTTCAGCACTGGTGTAGTAACAGCGCCTTAGCCTCCGCATTTCGCCAACCTCACGGTGCACTCGTTGAAACACCATAAATCTTTGTTGCTGCTTCGACCGTAATTTTACTACTAAATATTTTATGATACATACATACAAACGTATGACAGGATATTAGCTTTGTCACTCCGCATTTATTATATAGGTGTTAATTGTGATGTTACAATAGAACTCTGTCAGCAAATAGCTATAGTTATCAGTACTGATTAGCTCACTATTAGAGATATGTTTATTTTTTGGGTCAAGAGTGCAAAAGACTGTCTTACTGGGTAGAAATATTGCTCTTTGGAGAAAGCTGAATGTTTTCACATATTGAGCACTACTTTCAGGTGTGTGATTTATATGAACAGTAAGTTTTTCAGGTGTGTCTTTGAGTCGCGTGAGTTTGAAATCATAAGAGGAGGTCTTACCACAGTAATTATCTCATATACACATATGCGTATATAGATACATATATATTCTCTCTCTCTCTTACACACACACAGACACACACACACTATATATAGCCTTAAACATCCAGCTGAGACAGTGAGTGATGCAAATAGTCTTTCACACGGTCCTTCATGTTTCAAACTGTGAGAGACCAGTTATTGGCATCTTAACCCCCCATCACCCACCCCCATATATACAGCGTGGTTTCCGTGTGTGTGTGTGTGTGTGTGTGTGTGTGTGTGGGAACGGGAGCCTGCGAGTGAGTGCGCGTGCGAGTGCGTGCGCGCGCGCGTGGTGGTGTGTGTATGTGAGAGTGTGTGTGTGTGTGTGTGTGTGTGTGTGTGTGTGTGTGCGCCTGTCTATGTGTGTGTGGCAGCACTAAAGAGAGCCCATTTCTGGTACCGAACGGCTAAATTGAACAGCCATAGACTTTTAATGTTTTAAATAGAGAGGGAGCGAAATACTTAATATATTTATATATAGGGAGATAACACACAGGCGCACTCATACTCTCTCTCTCTCTCTCTGCCTCTCTCTCTCTCTCTCTTTCTCTCTCCCCCTCTCTCTCCCTCTCTCTCTCTCTCTCTCCCTCTCTCGTGTTTTTTCCACACACCTCTGCTCGTGTGATATATTTGTATATAGAATTTATATGCACAGGTGCAGCTATATATTTCGCCCGGTCCGATGGCTCTAAGCGGTTGTGGATTATAAAATGCGGTTTTTCCTCTCTGCCACTGGAATATCGTTCAACGCCGCCTACATCGGTACATGATATATTATTTATTTTATTGTTTCATTATTTTGTCATTTTTCCGCCCGAAGAGGTGATCTTTCTTACGCACCGAGGCGTTGTGGAGACCCGAAGAGCCCGTTCGATGCCTTTGGAACATGTCCTATGTTCCCTTTCAAGGTAAGAACTGATACATTGGAGCGCCGCATCCCTCTCCCTCCCTCCTCCCTCTCTCTCTCTCTCTCCCTCTCTCTCTCTCTCTCTCTCTCTCCGTCTCTCGCGCTCTCGCTCCTCTCTCTCCCTCACTCTCTCCTGCTCCGTCACACGCTGAAATATGGGTGCAGAAAGCAGCGGTGCGGCGGGGAACGTGCGGGGCGCGCGGATGAATGATGCGGGAGCGCTGCGGCGCGTGCCAGCATACCTGTGGTGGAGCGGCGGCGGCGGCGGCGCGCGTGCCAGTGCCTGTCGGTGGGCTCGGCGCTCGTGCTTCTGCACGGGAGTCCGGACTGAACGTCCCTTGAAACACCCGTTCTGTCGGTCTGCTGTGTTCCGGCGTTGCGCGTGGACAAGTCTTCCGTTCTGTTGCGGTGAATGAGACAGGTGCGCGCGGGCGCGTGTCGCGTGTGTTCCCGCGTGGACACGTGAGCGAGTGTTTTCCGAAGTCCTTTTAAAATGCATCAAGTGTCGGTAATGAACATGCGGAACAAACGAATTGGTCGAAGAACCGCCCTGTTTGCGACACCCCGTTAATAACCCGTAATATTGCGGCAACAACGGCCGGGAATAAGTGCGGTGGTGGCCGGTCGCATCCCAGTAAAACAATGTAAGAGTTCGGTAAAAGCGCTACTTTTCCACTCATAAGCAGCGAAGTTTGTTTTTCCAAGTCCTCTAGGGCACTGCAGTGGTGTGGCCATGTCTGCTGGCCCAAGCCTTGGTCTGGGGCGGACTTTCGGGGCCTTTTCCGGCACTGATCTCTCTGTCTAAGACTACAGACCGAGGTCGGTTCTCGCATGTTGGGGTCTCACATGTCGCCCACGAGCTCCACGTGGCCCCGCGTGGCGTGTCATCGCAGCTCTCAAAACTCCCTCTAACTGTGTCAACAGTCTGTAAACGGCTTCTTTTCTAGTTTGTTCTCTGGAACAAATTGTGCATTTTAAGTTGTATGATGTCAGGGGGTGGGGTGGGGGGGGTGGGTAAGATATGATGTCCATAAATAATTAACTGAATACATTATTCAAAAAGTTAGTGGGATCGCATCTGGACTGGACACTCCCCCCCCCAATTTGACCTGAGATAACCCCTTACGCGCAGCTCAGGCAGCGCGTGGGTGCTCGCGTGCCGCGCGAGGCACAGCTATCGCCGGCGCGTGAGTGCGCCGTAACTGCGGAATTCCACCCCGGGCGCCACGTGCACGATCTGTCGAGTGCCACGCGGAGACGCGTCCGGCACGGGTGGCGAAAGGAAGCCAGGAGGACGCGTCCATCTGGGTCACAATTAGAGCGATCGCTTGTAATCACGGCGCCCTCGTGCCGCCCCGTGTTTATGCACAAATCAAATGCACTTAAAGAGATTAGAAGAGAAGGCGCCGCGCTCAGCCTCGCGAGTTTGGTGCTGCGATCATGAGTGAGGTGCGCGTGGCCGGCGCGAGGAAGCGCCCGTTTCCAGCCGTCAGCGAAGCTCCAACGTAGCGGACCTGCGAGATTTAAAGGGGCCGATGGAGCATCTGGGCCGAGCTGTGGCATCACCCCGTGGCACGTGCAGAGGGGGAAGGTCGGCCACGGCGCAATGCATGCTGGGTGCACCAAGTCAGAGTGGCCTGCGGTTGTGGGGAACTGGTGACTCGAGAGTGTCTATGCTGTGTGTATGTGTGAGTGAATGAAAAAGAGACAAGAGAGTGTGTGTGTGTGTGTGTGTGTGTGTGTGTGTGTGTGTGTGTGTTTGTGTGTGTGTGCGTGATTGCCCTGCAGTGGAGCAGTGTATCCTTCCTAGTTCGTACCCTGCCTCATACCCTGTGCTTACCGGGATCGCCTCCGGTTCACAGCCAAGCAGTTAGTGACAGTGGATGGATGGCTTTGGGACTAATGTCACCAAACCGTCTCCAAATGCATCATGGGACGCACAGAACTGGCATTCATTTGGCCCGCTACGTGCTGGGATTTGCTTCTATTCCCAGTTATTCTAATTTAAAATGCAGCCTGAGGCCGTGCACTTTTGACTGATATCAGACTTACTCCATCAAAATAATATTATCTGAAGTTAGTTACTACGCTGTTTTGAAATGAAGAAATTTATGTACCAAGACTAATGTGAGACATAATGAACTGCTAAACTGCCATTTTACTTGGCTAAAAGCAAGACAGGAAATTTGAAATTAAAGAATAAAAAAAAACACTTTCTGAACTTCATCGGAAAGAGCCGTGTTCTGCAATAACAGCAATCAAAGCGTTTAACTCTGTACCCGGAGCGTTGTTGGAATTCATATCTGGGAAAAGCATTTCGCTGGACTCAGTTATTGGCTGCTAAATATAAACTCTGTTTGTGTTCAGTGAATAAAAAGAAGCATATGAAACATTCATATGAGTTTTACTGAGAAATTATGTGAATGAAATTTAGACTTGTCATCATCTGGAGCAATTTGTGCCCGAAACTTAAATGAGGCGCAGTGCTGGATTAAAGCCACGGAAATCACATAATGTCAAAATTCCGAATTTACAAATATTTGCAAACTTCGCAGCATACGCGTCGCCGAGAGAATGCGGTTCGGACTTCCTGGAGCGCCTTTATGAAATTCAAACAGCTCCCCCACGCTTGCTGTGTACGTTCGGAGTGTGTCGAGTGCTCTTGCAAGGCGCCCTCTCAAATACACAGGGACGCCGGTTCATTTACCCATGGCGAAATGCTGTGGCCTCGCATTGTGTGGGCTTTTTAATGCTTCTGAGATGGCAAAACTGCAAGATTTTTCGCCGCGCGCTTTACAAAGCAAAGACACTGCATCTTACAAAAAAAGCTCCTCCAAACTTAAAAGAATAAATCTATTGATGTCCAAAATACACATCACACTGCTGATACTCACAACAATCTAGAATAAACCGCACAAACATTTTTGACGATAACGTAAAAGTGATCCTGCATTTTCTTCTCTGCATTTGCCAATATATTTTACATAATTTCGGAACAAAATACCCCAGTACACCAACGGGGGAATACGGGGGCCTGTGAAATCGAGCACTTCATCATATCGTGTAATAAAACATCACGAATGTCACTGTGTCCTGAACACTGAATTAGTGTCTCCACGTTAAAGGTTTTAAAGTCTGTGCTGTGTTACCCCCCTAAGAAAGTATTGAAAAACGTCAATTTCGGAGTATTTTCACAGATTTCCACCATACCTAAAAGTGTTAATTGAGTGGGAGAAGTGAAGTTGTAGACTGGAATTGGATTTGATACAGCCTGTTCACCGAACGCCTAATTCTAAAAAAAAAATTTAAGACACCACTCCATGAAATCCACCCATGCATTACCTTTTTTTTTACTAATCCACCCCATCTATCCTAAACAACTGAGTTCTTTTCCCTCAACCTGGCAACCCTGGTCAGCTGGTTTTTCAGTCATTGCGGAGCTGTGGAGGAGACCAGGTTTTTTTCTATATCAACTTTTCCATGCACGTAATGGCAACTCAGCGGTTTTCCGTAAATACCAAGCAGTGCCGGCGGTATGAAATGCCTTGCAATCTGTTGTCATGTTAATAATGGTCTGAGGTGCTGTGAGTGCAGTTCCAGGAGTGGATTTCTTGGCCACATTTACACTTCCCTCTGCCACACGGGTCGTACTTGAAGAATGAACCACTCTAAATGTTTACCATATTTATAATAATTTTAATACAGGTCGGCACAGCCACGCAAATAAAAAATAAATACTGGGTCAGAACAAGATTACCTTATTGGAGTCATATCTAACTGACAAGACTTGCATAAAAATCTGCGTAAACATAAAGAGGCTTCTGTGGTTTCTAGGCTTTAATCATTTATAGTTTTTTCCCTTTTAACAAATTTATTAAGCGTCATTTTATGTGCACCTTGCTGCGCTATATCACCACCGTGATATAGGTTTGTGAAGAGTGTGAACACACTGGCTCTTGAAATTCTGGAAATGTCTGTATCACTGCAGGTCTGCTGTATATATTGCATATTGTTTTATTAAAATGATTAATTCAGTCCTTCAGCATCTCAATCAAGCATAATTGTTATAATTGTGTATAAAAGCCTGCGATGGATGGGCTTCTCGTCTAGGGTGTACCCCCTCAGCCTTGAGCCCAGTGATTCCAGGATAGGGTCCGGACCCCTTCGACCCTAGAGTGAAAGTGAGTGAGTGAGGATATAGAAGTGTTCCTTATATGTGTGTCTTAGACATGATTCTTCCTCTTTTGTAGATTCATACACATCCTGGTATAGTGGTGTCTTGAGTCTGGAAACCAGGTACTGTGGTTCAAATCCAACAAGGCAGACAGACGAATGTTGAAGTAACCGTTAAGCACTGAACTTCTATCTTGGATCGGTATCCTCCTTGTGAAATGTGTGAAATTTAACACATGTATGTTATCTGAGCGTCTCACATGCAAATATATCATGTAATATCTCCCTGTTGCTTGTTGCACATGCTGTGGACACTTTACACCTTTGCACCCTGTGAAATATACAGGACATTTGGTCAGATGACCCATATTCCGATTCATTAGTCCCCGTAACAGTCATGCAGCTCCGTTCCAAATCAGTTGTTACTGTAACTGTAAAATTACTGTATAATACTATAAAATTTGCATAGCAACCCCCACCCACACAGTAAAACACTCCTGATTTGTGTGTTTGATTAAGATTACTTGATAAATCTCACTAAATCTGCCATCCCTCTGGGGGTTGATTGAGAATTTTAACATTTTTGCATGGCAGGTTGTTGGGGACTGGGTTTGTAACAAGCAGCACGGTGGTGCAGTGGGTAGCATGAATGGCTCACAGTGTGCAGTTGGTCACAGGATCGATCCCTGTTTAGTCTGTGTAGTGTGAATGTTCTCTCCATGTTCATGTGGTTTCCTTCCAGTTGCTCTGGTTTCTGCCCACAGTCCAGAAAATACATCACCTCTCCACCATGTTCTGGGTGTGCCCTGTGGCTTCCTTCATGTGGGGTATGCCGGGTGTACTTTGGCCAGGGGGCATTCTAACTAGATGCCCAATCCTCAGCTGGTTCCTCTTGACCTGAAGTTGCTTCTACTCTGAGGGCCTCCTTGATTGTTGAGCTCTGCACTCTGTCTCAGAACATCAGCCTTGTCACCCTGTGGAGAACCCAGATTTCCACCACTTATACCTACAACCTTGTTTTTTCAGTCACTTCCAAAAACTCGTGACCATAGTGATAATGAAGGTTTAGACTGAACAGTAAATTGCAAGTTTTGACTGAGGACTCATCTTCTGGATCATCTGCACTGTTCTATGCTGATTTTACAGTTCTGCTGCGGCTGCACTAAGATGTTAGCCAATCCCTCAATAGGCCCACCACCACTTATGAAAAAGACAACAATATACTCGAACTCCTCTACCTGGGGCAGCAGCTTCTCCCCCAGATGGAGACAAAACCCACCTCACCTGTCTCATGCTCATCTGTGAACCGCTGTAGTGCTTGCTGAACATTACATTCCGATGAGGCTTGCAGGACCACAGAATGTGCAAACAGCAGCAATGAAACCCTGGCATCCTAAATCTAGACACCTTCAAAACCCTGACTGTGTTTGATATCCAGTCTATAAATACCACTAACAGAAAGTGAGACAGAGACACCCTTGGCAGAGTCCAACACCTATGGCGAATGATTTTGAACTAACACCGAAACTGCAGACACAGCTCTTGATGTGCGGCTACAGGCAACAAATGGTACCCAGAAGTAGTCCTGGTACCCCACACTCTTTCAGTATGTCGTACAGAAGAAACCAGGGTCCACAGCTGAAGACCTGTTGCAGGTCTACAAAGGTCAGCAAAGTTAGACTGGGTTTGAAAATTCCCACGACCAGTTTAGTGAGAGTGAAGAGGGTCCGTTTTTCCATAGCCAAAACAAATTCTACATCGTTTCTCCTAAATTTAATGCTCAAAAAATGGGTGTAAGCTCTTGCATGGCCTTTCCTGGGAAAGCTGCGAAGTTTGATTTCATGATAGTTAGATGAAATCATCCACTCCCCTTTTGAAAGAATGGAACTGCCACCCTGTTTGCTTCTGCAGAGGTACTGTTCTAGCCTTCCATGCAACACTGAAGAGATGTCATAGCCCAGAAATCCCAACTAGTTCCAGTGTTTTCAGCATTTCTGGATGAACCTCATCCACCCCAACCAGCCCTGAAACTGCTGAATAGTCTCACTGCCACAATAACCTCAGCTCGAGAAAAGGACCCTCAAATCCTCAGAAGTTTGTGACACGTCTTCCTGGAAAGAAGGCCACATACTGGCTTTCAAGAGTTCCTTAAAGTGGTCCTTAAATCTCCAAACAATATTCTGAGTTAATGGTCGCTTAGCCCAACCCTTGCTGAGAACAGCCCTTGTGACATTCTGCTTTCCTCTTGTATTGCTGGATAGTTTCCCAGAACCCACACACACACACACACACACACACACACACACAAACAATGTCAGAAACCGCTTGTCCCAAGTGGGGTTGCAGCAAGCCGTAGCCTAACACGGCAACACAGGGCGCGAGGCTGGAGGAGAAGGGGACACACCCAGGACAGGACGCCAGTTTGCCGCAAGGCACCCCAAACAGGACTCGAGCCCCAGACCCACCAGAGAGCAGGACCTGGCTAAGCCCGCTATGCCACTGCACCCTCCCTATGTTTCTCAGACCCTTTTTGAGGATGTCCGAAAGTTACTTTTCATGGTTCACCAAAGTCCTCGCTCGTCTGGGCTTTGGCTGCTGCCACCGCTGCTACCATGGACTTTCAGCCAGATCTGGAGTTCTCTGGGCTACCAAAGTATCATAGGCATCCTTTTTGTAATGCTATAGCAGCCACCAACCACCAGCTTCTTGCAGTTGTTTCTGTAATAACGGTCTTGAGCATTGGACCAGTTGAAATCCGTGTTCCCTACTGTTAGTTACAGTCAATCCGTGAAGAGTTCAGAAGTCCAATAAGAATTCACCACAGGGGTTTGCATTAGATAGACCTTCTTCCTGATAACATCTCTCTAGGTTTCTCCATCGTTTCCCACTTTTATATTAATATCTATCCATAGTTATGAGTCTGTACACGGTACCCTCTCTAGCATACACCCGCTGTCTCTTGAAAGACTTAATATTTTGGACAACTATTTGGCATGTAAGCACAGTCATTCAGAGCGGACCAGGGACCCGGGTGTGGACCCAGTTGCGGGATCGTTTATTGCTAAGGTTCTTGGGACAAGGCATTATTCGTAATCAGGGATAGCCGTGGTGAATCTGAAGCTCAAACGCTGTATGTGGAGAGAATCCGAGGATGTGGTCGATGAGGACGTTGCGAGGATCGATGTCATAGGAGACAGGGGAAGGGACAAGGAGACAGGTGGGAGAACTAGGAGGGAGGTAGACAGGGGAGCACAGACAGGACACTGTAGAAGAGCCATGATTTCAGAAGGGACAGTTGTCTCAAAGAGATTCCGTGACTGGAAAGGAGGTGGTGTCGGTTTTTATAGCTGAGTGCTCTGATTGCCATCGGGTGTTTAATTGGAGCCAGGTGCTGCTGGTTGGGGTGCGGGTGCGGTCGTGAGAGGCACACACCTTTCACTATTCTCCAGTGCAATTTGTAGCTGGACTGGGATGACCTTCTTCTTGTTTCTGGGACTACTTCTAACTGTTCAACACCCAGCTGTGGGATAGTGAGTGTACCTACAACAGTTTAGTGGCTTTAGTGTGGGTGAGCTCCAGAGAAGTAGGAAGACCACCCTTGATCAAAAAGTGTAGCACTGGAGCCGGTACTGTGCATGGAGGTAAGACATACTACACCTAGTCAGTGCATTCTATCTCCTGCACAAGCTCCAGCTCCAGCTCCAGCTCCTTCTCTGTCAGTGTGGTGACATTCCATATCACAAGATCCGGTTTCCACTGTATCGAACTAAGCTGTTGAGATCTGTTCTGTCTTTCCCTGTCACCTGACAGGTATTGCACCCAACCCCCACACTTCACCGTACATTGATGACCCCAAATACAGCTCTGCATAGTCTTTTTTGGCTGAGACTAGCTGGGCTATACAGGTGACCTAGCTGCCAGGGGCTTGCCAGTGAGCATCATACCCAAGTCTGGTTTCAGGGGTGGGTTCTGGTGACCTTAATCTGAGTGTGATACTCACTTTTGAACTATTTTGAACTTTCGTGGGAGTCTATTATTAGGATCATGTTTTGTCTGGCTCCTCACCTTGAGTGCTCCAGGGAGATGTATCATGAAGTACTTTACTGAAATATTTAGCTGTGTATCTCTATAAATGTGAAACTGCTGTATAAAGATGTGTTGGTCACTTTCTGCAAAAATATCTAAATAAATAAGTACACATGGCACATTTGGGGTCCAAATATAGCACTGTACTCATAACGAGGCTTAACTCGGTACCACCTTGAAGCTCTTAGCGGGTGGGATGCTGCCGGTGCCTGAGGGCCTCGTTTCAGGAAAGAGAGCTCAAACTGGAACACTGGATCGATTTCTTTCCTCAGCTGATTGTGAGACAAAAATGTATCACTGAGCTCATCAGGTGAAGCAAAATTATTGAGTTCTGTAGAAGAAATGGGTGTGTTCAGTGTGACGTTGGTCACCAAGGGACGTAAAGGCCGCTATGATCTGGCAGCTCTTGGGTTTCTGAGGACTACAATCAATATTCCCAAAATCTGTACCACTGAAAGACGACTGTGGTGAGCTGTATCTGCCAAGCACTTGGAATAACCTTTATGTAAGTGAATAATGCACCAACATTCTTTCCTTGAGTTTTGTTTACTCAACCTTATCATTGTCAAACTGAACTCAAAAATGAAATCTGTGTGGTACAATCCAGGAAGCCAAAGCTGAAGTGAAGGTTTTCTAGAGGCAGCGTGTGTTCCGCTGATGTATGGATGAGTGACACATTGTAAGGAGTGTATGTAGCAGTGTAAATCACCTTGGTGAATAAGGTGTGTGGGCTGGTGACACTGCATAGAGTTCATTGGAAGTCGCTTTGGAGAAAAGCACCTGTTTAATAAATAAGTGTAAATTGAGGCATCTGAGTGACTACCTCTCCTGATGGTGAAGAGGACTCTTTAATTTTTGACGCTTGTGGAGTGACGTTTGCGGAACTATGATCTAGAGTTACTGTGTACTGCTGTGGCTTTTGAGCTCTTGCAGAGGAAACAGAGACGTTAATGAGGTAAAGATCATGGAACCTTCCAACGAGACCCCTCGTTTTGAGAGTTGAACATAAAGCTTTGGATTGTGGTTATAGTTGTGTCAGTGGAGGAGAAGGAGGTGCTCCTGCTGTTAGACTCCAGATGATGTCACAGATCTTCCTGGATCCACTGATTAAGCTTTTCTGGGTCTGCATAACTAACTCCACACCCCTCAATTAACATTCAGCAGAGGCAAGAGGTCACGCTGGTTGACCATCATTTAAACTTACCCAAGATCTGAAAATGGTACATGACCTTTCTACAGATTGTTTGTGCTCATAGGATGGAGGGTCTTCTGAGAGAGTCCTGTGGGGATACATGTGGCTGAGTGCCACACAGAAAGTGGAAATTGGAAGAACCCTATGAACTGTCAATGTGTGAACCTCCATGGGCTCCGCTTCTCTTAATGTAATTGTGAAAATGACACCTTGAGCGACCTGGATGTCCTTATTGCTGCTGCTGCGCTTGTTTTTTTCTCACTCCCTCCCAGTTGGATGGCTGCTGGAGCAGACCGCTGGGATGGGGCCCGCTGCGCAGAGGAAGGCACGCGTCGGGCCTTGTTAGTGCCACTGTGTGCACTGCATTTCCTCGTGGGGCTGGGGAGAGCAGGCAACATCCACACTGTCACCGTGACATCGCTCCCCCCGGCGCACCGTAGTCGGGTTGTCTTAGAGCTGGGGTCAATGTTGTAAGCCACCGCAGACCCTGGGTTCGGGGGGGAGACTGAATTCAAGCGAAAGTGCAGGTGGTCCCTGCAGAGGACTTCAGCCCTGCACTTGAAACAATTCTTCAAACACCTCTGATCATATACAAGTGTCGAAAAGAGACACCCAAGGCCCCGGAGGTCGCCTGTTTGTTAAACGTAATTTCAGAAGGGCTGTGGCCATGGGGGTGCCATGGCAGCTTGTATGCTCGTATTTCCACCCAGACAGACACTGAATTAACAGGGAGGAGAGTCCGTAGGGGTGAAGGATTGGGTACTGATTGTGTCTGGGTGGTTACCGAATCACAGTGGCCCAAGAAGACACCCTATGCCTGCACTCAGAGCCTCCGTCGGTCCCTCTACGCTTCTGAGGCGAGGGTGGTTGTGACGGCATTCCTCAAAGCGCATCCCTCCGCAGCCGCTGACGGTTGACGGGTCTGACAGGTCCAGCAGCCCGAGACCCCGGCCTGTGCGGCGCTGAAGAACGGAGCCCCAGGAGCCATCTATCGATCCCAGATCCGATTCCTGCCCACACAGCAAATGCAAACAAACAAACAAACAAAACAAGCGGAAAAGATGCTGCACCCTTATCTGCAGCCAGGGGGTTGCGGGTGACTGGGTTTCCCTGGGAGGCGAACAGGGAGGAGATCACATACTTTATAAAAATCAGACGTGCTGCCAACTAGTCCTCAAATGGCCTTAGCGAGAAGCCTGTGTTTGGGGAAAATGTAACTTTTTCTTTTCTTTGTAGCTGCAGATGACACAGCCAGGCAATGCAGAATTTTAAGAAGAATTACAAGCTTAGAGCCATCTGGCCTTTGTATGTAGAGCACATTATAACGCTAATTTGTTTGCACAGCAGGGCTCCCTTTCTGGGGTACACAGTGTAACATAGCTCACGTCTGATATGTTGCATTATTATACTGGATGGTGTTGTGTGCTTCACCTCCAGGCTCAGGAGCACCGGGTTCCATTCAGGAATCCGACTCATGATCCACCAGCGGCTGATGGATGGATCACAGGGGTCTCCATGGGAACGCCCCGCAGTGGCGCCACCTTGCTTGAAGCCATTGCGGAGAGATGCGGTGGGATCACGCTCAACACACCATGGGGTGATAGCCTTGGTGCCCTTGAATAACTTTCCACCTCAAATCAGCTCATTATCGAATCGCAGACGAGTGTCCTCTTCAAACGCCCCGCCGTGGCTGGCTCCATGGGAAAGCGAGGCAACAGCACTGATCATCATTTACAACTTGCTGTGCTGGAAATGGCAAAGACACTTAGCGCTGAGCGGAAAAGATGGCCAACATGGAAGTGGCCTATCTGAAAGCACCGTTGCGTTTCCATGACCACGGCTGACATGCTCGAACCACCTTGGGGTAGCGCTGTGGATGGCGTGCTGTCCCTTTGTCAGACCCAGCCGCTCTTACCATGGCCGTTTCCCCTTCCCATGCCATGACAGTGATTTTGCCTTCGCCATGTGGTACGGACCTGTGTTCTGACCCGGCATAGAGCCGAGCGAGGCGCTGGAACGCACACGTAAGACGCTGTGTCCCGAATCGCCCACCAGGTCCCCTCGTCTGAGCTCATCCACCACTGCGACCCTGATCCAACATGTCACTAACCTCACCTGTCACTCCGTGTTCCAGTTGCCTCTTTACTACTCTAACAAATTAAAGGACTTATCCCTCAAAATAACGTAGCGTGTGGAAAGACACGCCCCGCACCACGCTGTTATTGCCAGAATCAGGGCAGATCTTGGACGACGCCGTGCTACTTATGTAATAGTTAAGCGCCCGATATTGTGTCTCCAAGTTTGGTGGGTCAAATCCCAGGAGGTGGCTGCTCTTACATCCCAGAGCAATGTGCTGAACTTAAAATTGCTTCTCGGTGGCGGTGTGTGACAATTTGGCTGCACGATGGGATAAATCGTAAGCTACGGGAGGAAAAAAAAACCAGAAACTAACAGGGAATTCCATCCTGCAGCTGAGGCATTTTGTGAAAGAATACAACAGATTTTAGCAGTTCTTATGAAGTGCAGACCAATGCAAGAAAAAGACTAAATAACAGAATGCATCGTTTTATCTCTGTGAATTTTGCCTCCAACAAGACGTCTGGCTGGGAGCGAGTGAAATGCTCACTCATAAGTCCCATATGGACACGGTGGTGGGAAGGTCCTCTTTGCTATGGGGTGGAGACAGTGACAGGTTTGCGCTGCTGGGATTGGAACCCTTCGCCGGAGCCAGCCGTGGTCCCAGGTCCCGCTGCGAGCCTAAAGGGTGTTCGCCGGGGGCTCCATCCAGCCCGGAGACACCACGTCCATGCCCCCGCTCCCCCCGCCCTCCACACCACATCCCACTGCAGAGCCGTTCCTCTTCACGCCTCGCCCGGCCGACAGCGGGGGTGACACAAATCAGCGAGAGAGCAAAAGTGATTACAAACTCGCACTGGGTGCAGCATTTGTGGAGACGGCGAAAGGAGAGTGCTGATCTGGAAGGAAGCGGGTTTGGCTGCCAGCTACATGTGGACTTTTTACAGCCAGACGGGCCGAGCGCTCCGTCAATGGCCCGACTCAAGAGCCCTTTCATTGATGACAAAACCACACGCTCGACAACATCCCGGTACGTGGGGCTCCTTACAACGAACGAGGTGTAAAAACACCAACGTGGACTTGCAAATATTACCATCGCGTGAACTTGAAGTTCGATCCCTATCGCAAGCAACGCCATCGCACATAAGCGAGTCGTGAAAAGCAAAGTAAAACAAAGGTTACGTCAGAGCCGCTTCCAGAGGACGACTATTTCAGGAGGAATGAAATAAGGTTCACTTTTCCTCTGGCGTTCCTGGCATGGCTCACGCAGGCCGCCCTCCTCGCACTCCAGACATCATTCCTATTATTACTATTATTATTATTTAGAGTCTCAGGGAGCAGGAGGGGCGTGGAGAGGAAGCGCTCAAGCAGAGCGTGTCGCCGTACGACGCTGGCGGGCGGTTAGTTCTGGCTCCTGGAGACCGGTAATGTGGAGGCACAACGCAGCCAGACCCCGTCCGAAAGGTTTCATTATATCGGACTGAAACAGCCAGTTTCGCACTTCAACAAGGTGTGCACCTGAAAGTAATTTTTTTTCCTTAAAAGTGTTACCACACCACTGCGTTCACTGCTCCTCGCATATGACTTGCGAAGAGAACATTATGGGGTAAAAGAGTACATGTAATGCAATTTGTAAACCCTCATATATAGATGTATAGGTTCAATTTAGACGCCTTACACTCCGCAATTTCTGATTATTTCCGAGGCCCACGCACTATAAAAACCCATAGCTATATTTGGAAGGTGATCTGTATGCTATGAGTGTTTATGCAGTTATTATGCACTCTGGTTATTTCCCAGTGTATTATATTCATTCATTATACTTTTAGCATTGCCTTTAGCCTCTCATTTTCTCTGCTCGCTATTTGGTCACGGATTCAACGCTTCCAAGTCTTATTTCTGCACCGGATCTCGGTGGTGATGCTGATTTTATTGTTTTTTTTTTTTTCCTCTAAGTGTATTTTAATTTTGTGATTGGTTGAGTTCAGTTGTTTAATTTATGTATCTCATGATTACGGTCTCTGTCAAGTGAGGTATGAAGAATGTGTGGTTGTGACAATATTATGCATCTGTTTGTAGAGCTTTTCCAAATTGTCCCAGTGTGGGAGAGACACACTTTTTGGGTGCATTCATGTCAGCGCTGCATTAAACTCAACAAGCACTTCACACTTACCACGTTCCGTATCCGACTGAGCCGCATGGGCTGAATGGCCTTCTCTCGTGTGTAACACTTTTGGTGTTCTTGCCTTGCGAGTGTGGGTTGAGCCGAACAAACTGATGCCCGGCGTTCGAGAGAGCCGGCTGAGCAAGCCAGTCATCACCTTTGCGGGTTCGGATCTCTTCTGACGGGGAGTTATTCTACGCAAAGGCTCAGTTTTTACATCGTTCTACCACAGCTAGACTGGTGCAGCCCTAACTTGTCGTGCGGTGTGTGGAACGGAGCAGCAGCTTTCGCCAGAAGACTGGATCCTTCCGGCGGGTCATGCGCGTGCGTCTGTTACGGTACGTTGCAATGAATGCCGTCGCGGTTCCCAAGATCGTGAGATGCTTGTTGTATGGGCTGGTTGTGCCGTCGGTCTCGATTTATACTTGCGATCGTTAAGGAACCTTCTACAAATCCGAATTTAAAAATATCGGAATTGTGTGTTAAGTCACGTGCCCGTACTGTCAATAGTACTGAATGTGCTCATGTGTCACAGATTGAATGCTGGATCTTTGGTCTTGGTTCTTCAGGCTCTTCGGGAGGACAGAATGTTTAGTGGTTAGCGTAGTTGCCTTGCAGCTGGAAGGTCCTGGGCTTGAATCCCCACTCATGCTCCTGGTATAGTGCCTTTAATCAGTGTACTTACCTTGACTTATCCCCTAAAATTCACAGTATAACTAATTCCCTTAGAATACAAATCTGTTACAGAATGATAATATTATCTTGGAAGAAGAAAATAAGTATTAAATTCATTATCGTAATGAATTAATGTGTATTTAAGAATTAAATTTTTCTGTTAATTTTTTCTGGAATTTGATGAATGGCGTTTTCCAGGACATCCAGCCAAGTATCAATGAAGTTTCTCAAAAGGCTTGAAATGCCTCAGTCAAAAACTGTAAGGGAAGGAAAGTGCTGAGGAAACTGTGAAGGAGAATACTTGAAAATGTACTCTGGAGTACTCAGTTTGGAATGCGTAAGTACTGAGTGCGCAGACACACTGGAACGCACGGCTTCTCTGTTTGACAACACAGTGAAACCCCTGTCCTAAATTTATGTTAATTTTTTTCTACTGACTCACCACAACTGCACTGCTTACTATTTGTTTTGACGTTTATGAAAGGAATCACACACCAATGGTGGCAGTGTTTTACGCCTTGAGTATATTGAGTCACAAGGACGGGTTTCTCAACGGGGCTTTCCGAGAACTCACATTTCATCACACCGTGTCTTTTGTGTGTGTGTTTTTAGTGCGGCGGTGCTAAGTATAAAGAGTCTTTGTAATTTTCCCCGAAAGGTGCTCCGTGGTACCCAAGCGGTATTGTTTTAAAACTAATGCAGCCATGTGAGCGTGTAAACAATATGTCCCACGGTCAGGTCAAGTTGTTCTCAGCTGGAAACCAATAAAGGCCATAAGGTGTGTCTGGAACAACCGTCACTCCTCATTCCTCGGACACTTCGGGGCTCGGCGGCCTTGTGCGGGGCTGGGTTTGTACCGAGGAGAGACGCAGAAATAACCCCTCTCAAAGGGCGCGGCCGCAACGTCGAGCGGCGCGGACGCTAATCCGGTGTCTTGGCTGCTCTTCCATCCCGCTGCCCTCTTTTGTTCCTAAGAGCACAGCATATGCAATTCTCTTTGCGAACGGGGCGGAACGGCCTTCCCTGCGCCATCCATCCTAATGGAGCTTTCAGGTTCCTTCGCCCGCTTCTTTTCTCAATAAAAAAACATCCCTCCACATTCTTGGCCCGAGGCGACGGCGCCGTCTCTCGCCGGAGTCCTCTCTGTGCGGATTGTGTGAAGCTAAGGTGTGGGTCCACGGGGTAATGAAACAATGACACAGTTCTCTGTCTATCTCTGGATTGAGGACAGCTGACTATAATTATTCGCCATCTCCCGGGACGAAGCCCGGTCCCTCGTGCTCGCTGGAGAATACACGCACGCACGCACGCGCGCGCACGCACGCACACTCGAGAGTGTCCCCCGAGCGCGCGCGTACACTCGAGCACATGCTCACGCGAGCATGCGGATGCACACGGCCGACATACTGACATAAATATTAAACACTCTGACATGTGGCCTCTGAATGAGCTATAAAACAAAACAAAAAAAACACTCCATGAGCAGTCGGGCGAAAATAAGCAGCCGGTGCATCCCACCAGCCGGGGATGTCGTGCGGAAGAGAACGCGGTCATAGCGAAGGGGCACGTTTTAATGGCGGGAAACTTTCCGCCGAACTTCCAGTAGAATTTAACACTGATGTCATTGAGAAATAATTGAGTCAATCTGCAGCCTAATTATAGAGATGGAGAGCGGCGAACGGCACCGCCAGCAGTCAAGTGTCGGTACGTTTCTGGCGTGCCGCTCGCTCCGTCTACGTGCGCTCCTCAGGAATGAGGACAAAGCGCAACGCTGGACGCAGAAGTACCGCCCTTAGGTGCGTGCATGATATTAAAGTTTCCGAGCGCTAAAATGCCTTGGAGGAGCCGTTGAACTGGGTCATTTCTTTCCTAATTTAACCATCTGCACGAGTGTCCGTCCTGTGATACGCATTTCAAAGTGTCGGTAGCGTCTCCGAGTGACGCTTCAAAAACAGGTTGCTCACTCCGCTCCAGCATTTGGCTTGCCTTGAAGCCTTCCTGTTGTCTTTTTGTCTTCCCTGCCATCAGAATGTGCAAATGCATCCTGAGTACTGTATGTCCTTTCCGTCTGACAGATTGCTCCCTCCCCAAACTTGCGCCCCCCCGAAAGCCAACAGGCGAGCGGCCCCAGAACGAAAAGCGGCCAAGGCAATATGACAAACGGTATGGTCGCATCAAAATCGGCGCAGCGCGTTGAATGTCTCGAACATATATGCTCACGCGTGGCTGAATGCGGAGTGCGGCGCGTCGCCGTTTCTCCTATGCGTGTTATTCTAATGAAAGACGACTGTAGTTTGGCAGCAGAGCCGAGGGCCTGGCAGCAGCGCCCGATGGATGGGGCGTTTGAGAGACGGAGTGCGCGAGAGTGAGAGAGCAGAAAATAGAAAGCACAGCCTTTATTGTCCCTCGGTGCTAATCGCGGGGTCTGCTAGCTTTCGCTCTGCCATCTTGCTCTACCGTCTTGCCCTGCCGTGCTCTCCGGTCCCCCGTCCTGAAGGCCTCGGCCTTTCCGGAACGCGTCTCAATCAATCTGAGAGAAAGGGCGAGCGAGAGGTGGAGAATGAGAGCGACGGAGGGAGAGCGGTTCGAGCTGGGTGGAGGGGGGCCTGAAAGACAGATGGGTTGAGAAACTGGGGGGGGAGGGGAAGTGACAGCAAGAGCCATGAGGCCACCGGTGACTCCATGGGAAAGTTCAGTTTTAATTATACAGCGTGTGCGTGTCTCTCTCTCTGTTTACGCAAAGTCTTACAGCATTACACGGAAAGTCTCGCGATGCAGTTAATGAACGTGTTAATCTCCGCGCCCATCTGCCCAAAGTTTCTACTCGGTTTATGTCGCTTTAGCTGGAGTGTGTAACACCCACGCTAACGCACTCTGCCACCCTGGCGCCTTTGACTTCTTGTCTGTCTGTCCCTCTGATCATTTACATATAGACTTCTCTGTAGACATGCGAGGAAGAGAGGAGTGAGACGAGAAAGCAAAAAACTAGTCAGTATTTCATATGTGGTTGCGTTGCTATGGGAACAAGATGTGGGTACCTTTTCCAAAAAAGTGTCCTCCCCTGTACACCTCCCTCTTCCTCCACCTCTCTCTCTGTCTCGCTCTGAGTCTCTCTCTGTTCTGGCTGCTTACTCCTTAAACCTCGCTTCCTCCCTCACTTTCGTTGCGATTCGGACGCTATCCCCCTCTGCCTCTCCCGCATCCCGTGTGCCGGCATCCCTTCCCTCCCAGTGCCACCGTCTCCGTCTCCTGTTCCCTCTTCCACTCCTTTGCCCCTTGCTATCCCACCTCTCCGTCCGACCCTCCCCTCGCTCCAGCTCTCTCTCTCCTCCTCTGTGATCATCCGTCTCTTTAACACTCACTTCTATTCTATTCTATTCTTTTCTGGGTCGCCATGGCAACGGGCTGGGGGCGTGAAATAGCGAGCGAGCGAGCGGGAGTGGGCGTTTCGGAAGTGACATCTCTTGGGCAGTAACCTTGTTTCCTGTGCTTTGAGCTGAGGGGCGCAATTTGAAAAGTGCTGCAACACTGACGCCGTGTGGAGCGAGGCACGCAGCACAGAGAGCGCGCACCAGCGGCGCGGCTGCTCCCCGACCCCTTGAACCCGAGGCCAAGCAGGAGGGTGTGGGCTGCCCAGCGATCGCTATGTCTTTCATTGCTCAGCGTGCAGGAAAAGCTGAGCGACTTGCTTAGGGGACGGAGCTTGAGAAGGGAACGAGTGTGTCGGTGCGACATCCTGGTAACCATACATGGTAAAAAAAAAAAAAACATATTTCGGTGAATTATTGTGGGAAATATATCCCGAAATAGACACTTTGGTGCCTGCAAAACCTCCCAGCAAAGTTGTTGCTCTCGATATACACCCGTATCACACACACAATGGTTACAACACTCTTTGGTGCCATCGATCACTTTTTGGTCATTCGTGTGGTCAAGACCTCATCTCCTCTCCGCACATCACACTTTTATCTGAGTTTTAACTGGAAGTTCAATCCAGGACATAAAGTTCGATCCCAGAGAAACTTCGACTAGCGCACATGTATCGTGTAGAGTATTTTGGGGGACGAATTCAGGTGAAGAACCGCGATCAAACGCACTGCGCCGATGCCTGTCCCGGGACTCGAACCAACAACCCTTAAACTACGGCACCGAAGGCACTCTGAAAGCTCTAGGCCAGCGATTGGCCCTCGCCTAGTTACACACATCAAAGACTCCTGTCTGTTTATCTGTTCTCACAATTAGAGGGAAGCGACGATCACACGCGCTCCGCAGACACGCTGACGGGAGCATGACAACTTGCGGTAAAATCTGGGCCGCTTCTGGGACATTCTTCAGTGCTTGTTGGTCTTCACTGGCACAGACAAAGGACGTCTATAGTTATCATCCAACTACCTGTTCGGGTCCTTCGCAATCTCAAACGGGCAGTTCCCTAAGTGGAATTCTTAAAGAGCATTTTCATGCGATGGCCTATTAATAATTCACTGTCTTTCATAATGAATCGAAGTTTGAGGAAATGCGGAGTCCGGAATCTCAAGTTGTTGCTGCACTGGACTGGAATTCATTTAGCCGATGCTTTTGCGTACCAGGACTTACGATGTTTGTACACTGAGAAACTTCCAATTATTTATTCATTTATACAGCTGGATCGAGTTTAATGGAATAATTCAAGGTAATGCACCGGGATATTACCCCGGGTCCCTCGGATTGCAGGGCAGCACCTCTAACCACCACGCCACCTGCTGTCCTGTGCAAAATTCACAGCAATGACTCGGGACTGTTGGGCAACAGCCAGAATTAAATGTACCTCTTTGCGAGCAACAGACACATTAATAATAAGAGCATTAAAGAGGGTAAAGTACACAGTGTACCGCACAATGTAGGACTCGTCTGCAGTGATTTCCTGGTTGGTCTCCGCATGCATTTATGGACATAATCACATGGTCTTTATGTGAATAATATAATGTAACGTAAAACGAGAGAAGCTCAGAGTTACTGCCCCGTGTTGCTCGGGCGTGGAGCGGTAAGGTGCCGTCGTTACCACGTGGGTCCCTCAGAGCCGCGTGTCTGAGGTGGCGTGGTGCTCCGCCGCTCCCTGAGGGCAGTGCGCGGGAGGAGGACATGACGCGCCGCACCCAAAGGTCCAGTTGCCGGGGGAGCCGCCGACGGTACGGACCTGCCGGCCCGCTTTGACGCGCTGACGATGACGCCCATCTCAGCGGCGAGGTGTCTGAGGGATGGCGGTGAGCTCGGTCTCGTTCGGATTCCTACTTTCCTCGGGAACCTAAATGTTTGCTTGGTTATATTTAGTGTGGTGAGGAGTTGAGCGGCGTGAAGATTTACCACGATTCCCGTTAGGCGCGGTAATAAAGCTGAACCGTCACGGCGCCGGCGACGAACGCCTCCCGAACTGCGGAGCGGCCCGTGACTTCCAGGGAGCGTCAGATCATCTGCATGTATAACCACGCCGGGACAGGATGGACCTTCTACTCGGGATTTAATTTGTTCCGATCCAGACACGGCCCAAAATGTTCCCGTGACGCCTGTAGGCCGGTCAACAAATGCCTCGCAGTCCCCAAACTCCACTCTAAGGTCAAATGCAAATCCTTCCGCTTCGTCCTCTGAATGTGAAGTTGGAGGAGGAACTGGAAAGAGGGCATCTTCGGCCTGCTGAGGCTGCGCGTTCTACCTCAGCACGCAGATAATATTGATCACGATCACCGTTCAATCTCCGATGAATACGCGATATCTTTGTTTGTCGCTCTAGCCGACGCTTCTCACTTCGTGCATTTTACCTAAGCATTTGGCGCACGCACACACAATTAATATGAGCAACATAATAAATATTATATAATTAATGTAATTTAATGGTGCTGGTGCCCCACAATCCTGGGTTGTTGGTTTGGACTTGGGTTCAAATCTGGCTCAGCCTGTGTGGAGTTTAGGTGAGTTTCCTCCCATGACATAAATATTGGTTTTTCAGGTGAATTTATAAGCCTTAATTGCACATTGTGTGTGTGTGTGGGTGTGGGTGTGGGTATGTGAGAGTGCCCTACGATGGACTGGTTTTCCGTTCACAAAGCATCCAGCGTCACTCCCTTTGCTTCTGGGATAGGCTCCAGATACCTTGACCCTAACCCTGGATAAGCGGGTATTGATGGGTAAATAGTTTTAAAGTACTTTTACTTGCGTTAAAGAGTGTGGAAGCAATGACTTTGCCGAAAAGTTGGTCTTGGTCAGTTTCGTCCGCAGGGTGAGAGTTCACGCTCCGTGTTGCCGCGTTTCCGTAAACCTCGCTGGAGCGTAACCGACCGAGATTTCGGTCGAGGGAAACCGCTCGGGATTTCGTTCGCCGACTTCGAACTGGTGGAGGTGCAGAGATGTCACAGCGACGGTGTGTGAGGTCTCGTGTTGGACGGGCGGCGCCTGTCGGCATGCAGACGTTCCTCAGACGGCATGAGTGTGTCACCACCCCAGTGGGGCCAAACATCGGCAAGGGACCGAACTTGCGCCGGAGCGTTCGTCCCACCGAGCGCGATACACACGCTCTGGTGTCACACGCTATGGTGGATCAAACCCAGGCTGCAGTGGTTTTCCTCTACTTGGGACGCACGCTCCGTACAGCCTACGTCTTACGCACAGTACCAGGGTAAAGCTCACCTGTCCGTCATCAGGAGCCTGCGATCGAATCGGTGCCGAGTCTGCGTTTGTCGCTCTCCGCGGTGCTGAATCGGCGGATCTTTTCCTACCGAAGGCCACTTTCTGAAATCGGCGTTAGAAAAAGTGGCGAAGAAAGGCGCGGGGCTCCGACCCGCACCGGACGACGCGCAACGCACGCTTTCCCGTGATCTGCGTCTTTCTCCGCTCCCACCTTGCCTCCCTCTCTTTGCCGCTCTTTTCAAACTCCGGGCTCAAACGGCAATTTACCACATTAGAGCGGCGGGGCACGGTAAACACAGAGTAGTAACAGGTGAACGCTTTCTCCTTTGTCTCCAGCGTGTGTGTGTTTCTGTTTTAGGCATTCTCTTTGATTCATTATTCAGTTTAATTTATGAGCTGTTAATATAATATTCATCATCTTTCTTTTTTAAATAGATTCCTTTGGTATGTGCGAAAATTGTTCGATAAATTATAAATAAAGCTTTTCATTTTCTTCTTTTTCCCGTGGACTCTCGCACTTTGTGTCGCGATGCCACGGCGCTAACCACGCACCCCTCTGCGTTTCTTTCTGCTCCGCAGATGCAAGGTACGCCGCCCCCCCCTCCTATCGCCCCCACCACCCCGTGGCCCACGGGCCCTCCTACGACCGGCCCGGATGGAACCCGCGCCACTGCGTGATCGCTGGAAATCAGCTCTATATGTTGGACCAAGAGGAGGTACCGTCGCTGCGCT
Source organism: Scleropages formosus (assembly GCF_900964775.1). Taxonomy (NCBI): domain Eukaryota; kingdom Metazoa; phylum Chordata; class Actinopteri; order Osteoglossiformes; family Osteoglossidae; genus Scleropages; species Scleropages formosus. The sequence goes on along the minus strand of NC_041828.1, from coordinate 5,565,145 downwards.
GCGTGCATGTGTGCCGTGACGGCGTCTCGCGGCGGGAGGGCGCGCGTCTCCATCCGGCGTTGCGTCTCCTGCCTTCGCCGAAGGTTCCTCGACACCTGCTCGTGTCTCCGACGTAAAGAAATGCGCTGCACGCTTCAGCCGATTAAACATTTAAATATCCTGAAATGAAAATACTGATAATTTGGGGCAGCGTCAGCAACGGATGGGTCCTAAAAAAAGGTGTGTTTGATATCCGGCCCAGAAGCTTCGTGCGACATTAAGTATTTAAAGCAGAAAATGATATTGCAGGTTATTGCTATTATTGATCCGGCTCTTTTCTCCAAGGTGGCTTATAACGTTGGGTTTGGACACTGAGCTACTCGCCATTTTTTGCCGTTTTTTTTAGCCGGGTGCTTTCAGGGTAAAGTACCCTGAACAAGGGTACTGCGGTGGGACTGGGTGCTCGAACCTGTGCCCTTTGACAAATTAGTGACGGCTCTGACCGCTGCGCCGTCTGCTGCCTCTGTTAGTTACAGCACTGTTCGGAAGTATGTGAACCCTTTAGGCATGCTCAATATTCCTGCATAAAATATTATATTAAACTTACAAAATCTAAATGTTATATCTTAACGTAAATGTATAAAATGAATAAATTACTATGATTTACACCCATGATTCTACTTACCTACTTGGTTTGGAACGAGTACTACTTGAGCTTCTCTTATTTTTGCACCTGCACTGCTAGCATGTTTCTACTACACACACGATTTCGTCTAAAGCAACATATGGAATTGATCATTGCACCGCTGTTGTGTCACATGAGAAACACCGATTCTCATTAAATAACCACACACACACACTGAAATCGCAGCGACCTGGAGCCTAACCTGGCAACACAGGGCACAAGGCTGAGGGGGGGCGGGGATACACCCAGGACAGGATACCAATCTGCCGTAAGGCACCCCAAGCAGGATTCGAACCCCAGACCCACCAGAGAGCAGGACTTGGCCAAACCCGCTGTGCCATTGTGCCCCCAATTATATTTTCATTTATTTAGCAGATGCTTTTCTCCAAAGCGACTTCCAATGAACTCTATGTAGTGTCATCAGCCCACACACCTTATTCACCGCGGTGACTTACACTGCTAGATACACTACTTCCACTGGTCACTCATCCATACATCAGTGGAACACTCTCTGTCACTCACACACTCTGGGGGAACCTGAACAGCATGTCTTTTAGGCTGTGGGAGGAAACCAGAGCACCCGGAGGAAACCCACGCAGACACGGGGAAAACATGCAAACTCCGATTGAATAACCATTTGGTGGTAAAAGTAAGGGACACCAGGGGTTACCACGCTTTCAAGCAGCAGTGCGCGTTCGCTTTTTGTTAACACTGTGGCTGCACTCATGACCGCCTTCCAGTGAGGAGCCTGGGAAGGGTGTAAAAAAAAAAGGTGCCCATCATTACCTCTTTTCTGAACTCTGTTCGCTCCGCTTTGGAAGCTTTTGACAGCGCAAAGCGCGCCGCTCGCACGCGTTTGATTGACTGCTATAAGCTGTAGGAGTAACGGGGGCCCATTTATCACCGAGTCCACGGCGCGCTCACCTCGAGAGGCGAGAGTACCGCCCACACGGTCAGCGCAGACGCAGCGATGATGTGCGCGGGACCGCGCCGAGTCGCCCGGCCTTCGAGAAACGCGTGGGCCGCGAGCGAGCGCAGCGACTCGCAGGACGGTTCGCAGCCGAGGCGCCCGAGGAAGCAACATCTGTTTCCCCGACGTCCACATGAGGACGAAGGAGTGCGGCAGAGAGAGAGAGAGAGAGAGAGAGAGAGAGAGAGAGCTTTGCGACGGGTGGAACGAGCCCTGCTCGTCACGGGCTGCCTTCTCCCGCGTGGAGGCGGAATTCGTACAAAGGCCAAAGGAGACGGCAAATAACAAATAGCAGAGGCGCACGAACACGGCAGAGTGTCCAAATGAACTCTCGCTCCGAGTTCGTTTCGCCGGGTATGACATGAGAAATAATGTGATTATCCCGGGGCCGAGAGGCAGAACGCAGCTTTAGTGCTTATTGCATCGCTGCAGAACCGCTTCTTTATCACAGCTCAGCTCTCGGAGAACTAATACAGATGAGCGATTTCAAAAATAATCTCGTGAATATCTGCAAGTGCACTTTTTTTCTGGCGTGTTACTGAAAAATGACTAATTCGGCGGAGATGCGTACATCATAGGGGCGATGAATAATTAGGATAATTTTTTTTAAGTGTAATAGCTGCGGGAGCAACTATGTTGCAGTTGTCGGAAATGGTGACCGTGAGACATGATGCTCTCACTGGATCACAGTGAATACTTAATATACTGCATTAATGATTGTGAAGGTGAGTGAGAAACATAGTATTTTATTCGGCGGGGCGGTCCGTGTCCAAGTTGTTCGATAAAGTCCCTGTGAATTTGGGTCAGTCACGAAGGCCCGGCCGTTTGTCTGTGAACTTCTGGGGTTCCATTTACGCAGAATCGTTTATCCTGCGTTTTGACTCCTGTCAGTCCAACCGGTGACTGGACAGAATGACTAATTTTGTCCACCAGCTTTATCGACATCCCCTCCATTCATATCTCTTCGCAGCCGTGTTTGCGATTACTGTAAAAAAAATAAAAGGTGTAAAAAAAAAAAAAAACCCTCTTTCGCCGCAACAAGGTGTTTCAGCCTGAAATTGGATTTGCGCTAAGCTGCTGAAAAACATGTTGCCGTCAACTCCTACAGTGCGATACAGTAATTTTTTATTTAGTGTGTTGCATATTTTTGAAAATTAGATCATAAATGAGTAAAAAAAACGCATAAATAAATGCACTGATCATCTGTGAAGGAGTGATTTTTTTTCTAAAAATCTGAAAAAATTTGATTCCCCTAAACATCTGCCTGGAAATACAAGGATGTAGCTTGAGAGCTGAGAGATGAGAGATGAGTCACAGCCCCGTTGGAGTCTCTCCTGAGTCTCGGTCTCAGGTTCAAAATGCGCAGTGGCGCCTGTTGGCCGCTAGGGGGCGACAGAGGGCGGCTGTTGCTGAACCGCTGCGCTGTTACATTGGCGTTTACGTGATTCATTTGGACCCTTTTCTCCACGGCGCGGGGTGAACAAAGGCGCATTCAGCGACAGACAAAGAGCTTTAGACACAAACTCGCAGCTATCGAACAGCTTGTTTGTTTGTTGCCGCCGTTTTGTCGGCACTCAAATTGCTGCCTATCGCAGCGAGAGTCCCGCAGGAAATGTATAGATCACCATGGTACATGTCTAGCTGTTATGAGATGAGTTTGGAGACCCTTCTTGGATGCTCTCGGAGATTCAGCAGTTCCGAGTGGCCAGAGGCGGAGAGACGCGGCGCTGTCGCTGGAGCGTCGGCAGCGATCAACGCTGATCCTTTCGCTGTTCTAGGTGTGACCAGGGTCTTGAACTTGTGAAAAACTGTGAGAAAACAAAAACAATAATTGCAAAGTGTGTTATTTCTGGCTGTTTTATTACTATTTACTGAAAACACACGGAGCGTATTAGTGTACGGTGACCGCAGGTCTATGTTTGTTTATATATCTACAGGCCAGGGCCAAGTCGTCTAATTAACTGTATTTAACAAAGCGCTTTAAATATGATATAATCATATATTGGCTCATAAATGACTGAAAATGAAAAATGTGGCATTTATATCCTAAATTGTCCCTTTGATGAGGGGATCTGGACACTTCCAGCTCGTACTTGCTGTGCTGAAGACAGATTCAGATTCGCTTTCTTATTGAAAGAACAACTGAATAGGCAGCTGTGTGGGAAAACACTTTACGAACGGCCGTTCGCCTTATTTACTGTCCCTAATGAAGAGTAGGGCAGCATGGTGGCGCAGCAGGTAGTGCTGGTGCCTCAGAGCTCCCTGCGTGCGTGTGCGTGTGTGTGTGATGGCTCTGGTGCTCTATATAGTGTGTGAACTCTGTATACTGGGTCTCATAAACTGGATTACATGTTTATGGTGAGTCTGTTAGACAAAGGGCTCAAGCCCTGACCCCCCACCTCTTGCCCCTCCACCTTCCCTTTTTTGATGCTGCTGGGTGGTAACATGTGACTGAAGCCCCCTGCAGCCTCTGCTGTCCAACCCCCCCACCCACCTGCCACTCAAGACCAACCTGTCCTCCCACATGAGGGGCTCATTTCCTGAGAGCTCATTCCTCCCTGCGCTGCCACAGCTTCTGGAGCAAAAGCATGAAAACTGTAGTCGCTGAAGACTCTCAGCTGACACCCTCTCCTTTGCGTTATGCCTAATCAGTGTAATAAATAGCAGCTTTTTTAATTTAAAAAAAAAATATATACCAGAAAAATTATCAGAAGAATTATACCAGAAAGTGAAGGCACTGAGCTGAAAACACACAACGTACAAATATCATCCGCAGTCTTTGTCATACTTGGTGTAGGTGCAAAAACTGCAACATGGATCAGTTGTAACATAATAAAACAAATTTAATAACCGGTAACACGAAGCGCACAACGTCGTTACATACATGTATTGAAGTCCTGAAATAATAAATTAAATGCCTTGACGTGGCATAAACAGTGAAGGTCGATGAAATATATTTGTAGCTTATCTTGACCAACTTAGTCCCAGAAATCACATTTTTTCAAACCGTGGGTAGTTTTGTCCCCCGGTCTTTTGTCATCTCCGTCGATTGTCGTCGGTTTCTGGCCCCTGGCTCGGAACCGATTAAATTAAACCCTATAATTGGATCTTACGGAACGCGAGCGCCCAGCTGCTTCTCGCACCGTCCTCCGTGACCGAGCAGTCGGCGGCCGAGGACAAAGGGTCCGACGAGGGAGCCCCGCGGGCGGACGTTCGCCCGTGTCACTATTTGAAGGCTGACTGCTTCATCTGGACCGGGAATAAAAGCGGTGGCGCTTCGGGGAACGGATTTCAATCAGGACTCCTCTCTCTTTCTGCTTCGTGGACGTGACCCGTCGTAGGGAGGCTTTGCCACATGGTGCCTCTCAGCTCCCCGCTTCTGGGGTGGGTTGCTGGCGCCGAGGAATCCGCGCTCCTCCGCAGCCGCGCTGTCGCAGTTTTTGCAGAACGTGCTATTAGGCCCCGACCCGCACCGGAAACACGCGCTGACCTGCTGCCCAGAAAAATGACACCGATGAAGCGGTTAAGGCTTGAGGAGCGGTGGAGGTGAACACGCCCCGCGGCTGTCGAGCAGCCTGGGTGAAACTTTGCCCTGTGGAAATGATGAAACTCTTGTCTCACCGCAGACTCGCGGCGGCACGAGAGCGGCCGGTTGGCTGGCCCCGGCACGCGGGGGTCCGTCGCACACCGCTCAGGTGCCCGGTCCCTTTTCCCCTCGTCGATACAGCCCGAGGCGGGAAACGCAATTAATCCCGATGATATAACTGCTCCACGATGAGCTCCCCAAGGAAGGCGACCGGTCAGACAATCCCGCAGGTGTCGCCGTGTCATAAATCGCGGCACACGATGAACACGTTTGCCCTAATTAAGACTAATCATTGATCCGATGAGGTAATTAAAGGCACTGCTGGCGCCTAGTTAAGGCTCCGCTCCGTTGTTTTATGCCAGCGGTCTCACTCATTACAGACCTGAGGCCGTAATGAGCCGGTGGTTTCCTGAGCCAACTCTACCTTCCCTTTCAGCCGGCTATTTTTGACAGCGGCGTTGAAAAGGAATCGGTCAGAAGGCTCTTCATGCGCATACGGTGTCTCACGGTGTGCTGTCATTAAATTAAAATGCGTCTCGTATTTTGGGTCCAGCATCACCAGTTGGACGAACGCAACGTCAACACAGAGCCCTGGGATATGGGCAATTACACCATTTGATGGACTGGAATACAGAAGCAGCGCTTTGGTCCTGATGCCTTGACCATGTGGCGGATCTTGCGGTGGTTCTGCTGCGGTCTGGGCCATTGCACCAAAGACACTGCAGTGTATCTTGCCTCATCCAATAAGTCATCGATTACACGGGGGACGTGGGGGCACAGAGACAAGAACTGCTGTCTCACAGTGTATGGGTGGTGCGAGAGGACGTGGATTCGATCCCTGCCCAGTCTGTGTGGAGTTTGCATATTCTCAGGGTGCTCTGGTTTCCACCCACAGTCCACGTGCATGCTGTTCCGATTCCCCCATAGTGTGTGAGTGACAGAAAGAGTGTGTGTGTGTTCCACTGATGTATGGATGAGTGACCCAGTGTAAGTAGTGTATCTAGCAGTGTAAGTCACCGCGGTGAATAAGGTGTGTGGGCTGATGACACTACATAGAGTTCATTGGAAGTCGCTTTGGAGAAAAGCATCTGAAAAATAAATGTACAATCATCTTTTGATATTGTTCACAGATGTTCCTGTGTCACGACGTCCGTGCAGCTTGGCAACAAACCTGTCCCTCCATTCGCCGCCCGAATTCCCCCCCCCCCTCAACACTTTGATTCTTTCAAATGCACCGCATTTAATGCTCCTTCATCGGTGTGTAATTAAATATGTAAATGGGAATCAATAGAAAGGGCGAATCCACCTACAGCGTTACACTCGTACTCTCTGTTGATTTTGCTGGGAGCTTTTCTTAGTCCGGAGTCGAACAACAGCTTTTTAACTTAACGCTTATTCATTTTTAACACTCAGCAGCATTAATTGTTCGCAAAGTCTTCGCTGCCCTTATTCCGCGTTGCTTAATGTGCTCACGGTTTCGCTTCTTACTTAATGACTCATTTATGCAGCTGGATATTTGCTGGTTCAATTTACATAAAATACGAGGCTCGGAGGCAGTGCTACACCGAATATTAGTTTCTAACTTGTTATTTTCTCCCGATCTCGACATGGTCCCTACCTACTCAAGTGGCTCTTCCCTCTCACTGTTTGTCACATGACTTATGGCTTACAGGACATGAACCGGTTGTAAAGCAATGTGTACAAATGTATTTTTTCGCCGTGGCTGTCCTTGCTGTCTTATGCCTTCAGGCATGAATCCATTTCCCAGCTGTGTCGGTGCTTGGCGTACAGCTCCGGCATGTCCCCATGGGGTTCGCCACATGCTCAGCTGACACGCAGGCACGTTGAGGGCTCCGCTGGGACATTTCCATGCTGCCTGACTGGGTTGCTCAATCCTGCATCCATCGAACAAGAAAAACTCAGGCACTCTGTCCTCCTGTACATGCAACTCTGTCGAAATGTTGAGTGGCAACTTATGATCCTTATACCGGAGGACAGCTGGTAGTGTAATTATTAGTGCT